>NC_137819.1:25103078-25123966 GCF_963921795.1 Nannobrachium achirus
TACACAGGAAGAACACACTCACAGGGCATGTATGGTATGTACACAGGAAGAACACGCACAGGAACACGTGGGGTCGTCCTCCTCGATGGCGTGATGATTTCTGATAAACACTGTTTTCTCTCTCCAATTGAGAGGCTGACAGGTAAGGAACACAAATCTCCCCTCAACATGTTTAAAGAGCCGTCGTCGTTGAAAGCCTCACTTCACAAGGCTTTATTCTCCTCTCAAGCCTTTTACTTTGGCATCCAAACAAACAAATGTGCTCTCGCTCTCCCTCCTCTCTCACTCTCAAATACCTAGAACAGGGGGTCTTTAACGTGTTCTTTTTAGGCCAAGGACCCCTTAGCTGACTGAGAGAGAGAGATGAAGCAGGGACTGCCACTTGTTGAAGATTAAGTAAGCAATTTACCCCGAGTGAGAGGACATTATGCTCTCATAATGTCCGCAGTGATGGTGTTATCGGACGAGGCGCAGCCGAGTCCGATAACACCATCACTCAGGACATTATGAGAGCATAATGTCCGACCCCGAGTGGTAAATAGCTTTTCTACCACTTTTTCCCGTATACATGAAAGAAAACACATAGTTGTAACTTGCAAGGATCTTAAGTTACAATCATTATTGCCTATAAAACTTCCGCGAGACAGCAGATAGTTCCACAAACAACATCTTCTACTCACCAACAGATGGCGCCAACTCCATACTAATCCATGCGTCTAGCTTACAGCTAAGCTAACGTCAGTTAGAAGTACCGTTCCGGCCGTAAATAGAGGCTGTTCGCTTCCAGAAAGGCATAGGTTCAGAGAAAAGGGGCTTTAAAGTTGGCGGATTGCATTGGATCCAAATAAATCGGCGACTATAGCATGCACGTTAGTAAACATAGGACCGTTGCCACCGTCATTTGTTGGTTGGGGGAAAGGACCTCCTGAAGTCCCCGGATGTACACTGAGGCGCATTGATCTCGGACACACAACTTTGCGGCAGTTGTCCTCTGATAACCTCCGGAATTTAGCCAATCAGAATCCAGTATTTGAACACGTGACTCGAAAAAGTGGTAGAAACACATTTTATAGATTTTGTAGATAGTTTCATAGACTTGTTTGACAGCACTATCATCAGTGTTGTGTAAAATAATTGTAAGTCTTCCGCGAAAATAGCCGATCTTCAGTTCAAGCTGGTGGATCGGTGTAGATCGCCTATTTTCAGCGAATAGAGATGAATAGTGCTAGGGTTTAGGTCGTTAATGTAAAATATTATACGAATTTTAACTTTCCTTTCACAAAAACATTTGCCGGCCTCCCTCTAGTAACTCTGAGGACCCCTATGAGGTCCCTCCCGGACCCCCTGTTGAAGGCCCATGACCTAGAGTATTATGATTGTGGGGAAGTTCTGAGGAAAAGATTGATTCCACTTAATGAATACTTGATCTAAAATAGACAATTTTCAAACTCTACTGAGCTGGTAGATCTGCTGTTTTCAGATATTTAACCACTTGAAAACGTCAATAGTTGACTTAGTCTGCTCTTTTTCCCCTCTACACCAAACCTCTTTGCCAAAAATAGCCGATCTACAAAGCGTGAGGCGTTGTCAGCTTGTAGATCTGCTATTTTTGGCTACAGTTCTCAGAATATGGACACTAGGGTTAAAGTTGTTAATATAAAAAGGATTGGAAGATTTGAAGGACCCCCTGTAGTAATTCTGAGGACCCCCTAGGGGTCCCGGACCCCCTGTTGAAGACCCCTGCTTTTCCACAAAACAGCTAATAAATAAAGTACATAACAGCAGTTAAAGAATGTTGCTTACTTTACAAAAAGTTTTCACTAGACTGAGCATTTATTTAGTCTCAAATAAGTTTGGTAAACGGAAACACGAACGCACGCACGCACGGGTCGCACATACGCACGCACGCAGTGGTGTAAAGTAACTAAGTACATTTACTTAAGTAATGTAATGTACAATTTTGAGGTATTTGTACTTTACTTGAGTATTTCCAATTTCCAATACTTTTACTTCTACTCCACTACATCGCTGGGATCCAAATATTGTACTTTTACTCCACTACATTTATTTGAAAACGTATCTTTGCAGATATAAATTATAATAACACATGTGTGTACTTTTTCCACCACTGCTAATAGATAAAGTACATAACAGCAGTTAAAAAATGTTGCTTACTTTACATAAAAGTCTTCACTAGAATGAGCATTTATTTTTTTCACAAGTTTGGTAAACGGAAACACGCACGCACGCACGCGCACACAAACAGCAGGTTATCAGTCCCAGTAAAGGGAAACCCCACCTGGAGGTTGTGAACTCTCAATGACCCCGTTTGATTGGGCGCTGGCCGAGCTACACCTCCCCCTCCCACACACAGAGAGAGAGAAAAAAAGCAGGAGAAGGAAGAAAAAAATGGCGTCATTAAGCTGTGAGTGATGAGTGGCAGCTATGGATGACACCCTCCCTCCCCCTCCCCCTCTCTCCCCCTCCCTCTCTCTCTATCTCTCTCTCTCTCTCTCTCTCTCTCTCTCTCTCTCTCTCTCTCTCTCTCTCTCTCTCTCTCTCTCTCTCTCTCTCTCTCTCTCTCTCTCTCTCTCTCTCTCTCTCTCTCTCTCTCTCTCTCTCTCTCTCCCTCGTCTCCTTTTTCCATCACCTCCATAGCTCTCTTTCTCGTTTCCTTTCATTCTCTCTTTCCTAAGCCCCTTCCGTTATTTCTTTTTCACTTCTTCTTCACTGCTCTTTCTGGCAGAGGTGGAAAAAGTACTCACATTAAGTAAAAGTATCAGTACTGCAACATAGATGTACTCCGTTACAAGTGAAAGTCCCGAATTCAAAATGTACTTGAATAAAAGTATGAAAGTATTGGCATCAAAAAGTACTTAAAGTACCAAAAGTAAAAGTACAAATTGTTTGAAAATAGCAGATCTACAAGCTCACAAACGCGTTGTGACGCGTTGAGAGCTTGTAGATCGGCTATTTTCAAATAGCCTATGGATAAAATAGGGCTAAAGTGGTTTAGGTATGTTTTATAATACTATAATGTATATCTGCAAAGTAACTATAACTCAAGTTTTCAAATAATTGTAGTGGAGTAAAAGTACAATATTTGGATCCGAGATGTAGTGGAGTAGAAGTAAAAGTATCGGAAATTGGAAATACTCAAGTCAAGAACAGATACCTCAAAATTGTATAGTACTTTAGTAAACGTACTTAGTTACTTTACACCACTGCTTTCTGGCATCTCCACCTCCCTCCCACTCCCCCGTGCACTCCACTCTTTTCCTTTTTTTTTGGGGGGGGGGGGGGGGGGTCTTTTTCTTTCAAGCCTCTTATGCTCCTCCTTCCATAGCTTCTTGTCTGCCCCTCTCACGTGCACGTGCGCACGCACGCACGCACGCACGCACGCACGCATACACGCACGCACGCACGCACGCACGCACGCACGCACGCACACACACACTAATGCCTCACTCACTCCTGTCATGCTCCCCTGTCCCCTGGTCATGCAGACATTCTGCTCCTCCATGCATAATAGATCCATGCGACATATCGTCACTGTCGGGGCAGAAAACCTCGTATCTCCAAGTTTCAAATTTGTAGAGTAAAAAGCTCTGCTTCATCATACGAGGCGAGGCGTGTTCTTGTAGATCTGCTATTTTCACTAGTTTAAATCGTTTTTAAAGTGATGAATACAAAACAAACGGTTTTGGGACATACAAGGTTTCCACCCGATAACGACGATATCCTCACACACACACACACACACACACACACACACACACACACACACACACACACACACACACACACACACACACACACACACACACACACACACACACACACACACACACACACACACACACACACACACACACACACAGAGAGAGAGAGAGAGGGAGAGAGACAGAGAGAGAGAGAGAGAGAGAGAGAGAGAGAGAGAGAGAGAGAGAGAGAGAGAGTGATGAGAGAGAGACCTGCACAATTAACCACAGGAGCACACAGAGCACTTGTTCTACAGAGCCGTCACATACCGAAAAACATACATACATAATACTGGTTCAAAAATACACGGTGGAATCTGGAGCGTTCATTTAACTCTGGGAGTGTAAAAAAGAAAAAAAAGGACCCATAAGACAAAGAAATGATTTACAACCTGTGCAGGAATTCTTGCCATTTAGCACAAATGCTCGGGCCTTTGGATGTCTCGTACGATTCTATTTCAGGACACTATAAATAATTGTGGGCAGATATGATAGTCAAGAGAGGCAGGTTTTGTCACCCGTGTTCGGCTATTTGCAACATCAGCTGGTGATGCAACGCTTACTGTACTGGTCTGCTCAACTATACTGTATACTGTACCAGAAGAGTGATTTCAGGAAGACATAGGGGGCGGCAAAAACTATGTTACCATAGTTCCATTTCTAAACAGGGAAAATGGTGGATCTACACACAAGCTCTCAATGCGGCGACGGCGGTTTTCCCGGTGAACCTGAGCGCAACGGTGGGGGCCGATGGGCAAGGAGGGTCGCGAGCTTATGAGAAACAAATAAAATAAGACCTTAAAACCTGGCAAAAACAGTTGTGTGCATTAGCGCAAGATTAGATGAGGATAAAGGAAATCATTAAATGGAAAACATTAAATTAACTTCTGAAAAGCCTACACTAGCCTACTAGTAAAACTAGTGGAACCGCGATCTTGCCACACGTGAATAGTTGTGGTTGTAAACAATAACAAAGACCATAGAAATCCTTAGTCTAGTAGTGGGAAGAAGAGGTTATCATCATGGCCCCAAATAACTTTTAAATATCTTGCAATTGGCGACGAGTCTCTTACGAAATCGGCAAGAGTGCCTCTCAATATATAAAGCCATATAACCTCTCCATCATCGGCACTAGTCAGTGGTGTGTTCCCCACGCTCCGCGCCCCCCACCGTTGCGCTCAGGTTCACCGGGAAAAACCGTGGTCGCCTCAATGTGTCACCAAGTGACGATAGTGTGTGGCAACTGCCAAACCCTGATGCCCCAAATGACGCCCCTGCTGTATACTTGTACTGCACGTGTCCACCAGCATGTTTGTTCTCTGGACGGACAGAGCCATATTGATCCTGAAGATCTTCTCAAACTTTTTTATGTACCTCCAAATTGACACAACATGCGACCTCGCCCTAAAGGGTGAGGTCTTGGCCATCTGGCCAGTGGTGTGTATCGGACCAGTTACCCATATATGGAGATCCATGTACTGTATGTAGTACATCCCTTTTATGCCCCTGTCTGAACCAGCCGCACAGATACGTATGGGCTGTCTTCCTCCATATACAGTATGGCCATTCCCATATGAAGTCCTGTTAGATATTATGGCCCTTAATATTGATGGAGGTCTGCGGCCAGATACATATACTTTTGGGGGTCCTTGACAAAACAAAGTTTGAGAACCACTGATATAGCAACATAAGTTTTTCAGAAAACTCTTAGTTAGGATTTAGAAGACATTGTAGAACTAGCCCTTACCCGTTCAAAGATCTGAGCTCCGAAATGATGTGCAGTGTGTGGGTTATGGGATGTGCACTGTGCACACAGTATATGAGGGATGGAAAGTAACTTTAACTGGTGCTTGCATGCTAATATGTAGGAGCATCAATGTAAGAAATACCCGTTCCATTTAACGGCTACAGAGATACTGTGTACCGATCTGCATGATATTTGGACATCATCTGTAACAGGGCCAGAACCCCCCCCCCCCCCCCCCCCCCGTGTGTGTGTGTGTGTGTGTGTGTGTGTGTGTGTGTGTGTTTGTGTGTGATTGTGCATGGCCTGAACAACAGCGCCCCTCCCTTAACATGTGTGGTCACAAAAGGTACTGTAGGCTAAATAGATATAGATACACCATAAAAATGCTAATATACAGCATACGATTTGTGAAAGTGACAAAAACGGGCTTCACAGTTATGTCAGGTGTGTTCATATGCTGATGGTGATGCGATTTCAGATCAATTGCTCCAGCCACCGAGGAGAAACGCTGAGACAGACAGACAGACAGACAGACACTCACTCAGACATTCGCAAAATTATAGTATAGATAGGCCTATATCAGTGGTTCTCAAACTTTTTCATCTCAAGAACCCGCAAAATGATATGTATTTAATTTGGCAGAAGACTCCCATCTCAAAATACTTTGTTACCGGGAGCGGGGAAGCAAAGATTTTAGTTAAAAATGTTGATTATATACAATATAAATGTTTATTACAACTATTCTGATTATAATGCACTATAATGGATTATAACTGTGATTATAATACACTATAAAGTATTAATATATTACTATATTATAATATTATAATAATAGATACACATGTCTATATGCTAGTCTTTTTTCCTCACCTTCACCAATTCTCTTCACTCAAAATGACTGATCTACAAGCAACATGACATGCAACTTTTAGATCTGCTATTTTCGCAACTTTGCGTACTGTCACCAAATGCTCTCCTATTATGACATGCCCAGAATATAGACGCTAGGGTTGAAGTGTTTAGCAAATAAGTGTAAAATGACCAGTAAAGGTTCATCTGGTTACTTTTGTTCATTCTTGGAGGACTGCATGTCCAGAAACACTTACCAAACGTGTTATTTATTTTATGAATGTTATGCTGTAAATGTGATTATGGCAGGACCAACTGTACGTGAAAAACACTGATGCTAACAGAATACTTATTTGCGTACTCTTCAACTAGCAAGGTATCGCTAAAGCACTATACTGCAACAACAAAGATAATAGTTAAAACAAAATGTCCTAACTTAAACGGATGGCAGACTCCAGTCCACACCACAACTATAACAAAGACTCATGACGTGTGAGTTCAAAGATTCAAACAGGGTTCCAATATGGAACAAAACGCCAGAGAGACAGATTGACAGGCAGGTCTAGACATTAATTAGCTTATCATGGGAGATACAAAAGCCCTTGGCATCCCACTGTTTACAGTGCCTTTACCATGGTGACAGACTGGAGGCAGATGGACCGGGGAGACGGAGAGACAGACAGTCCAACATCTGTGTCGACACTCAAATGGAGAGACAGACAGACAGACAGACAGACACCCTTTCAGTCAATCAGTTAGACCAGTGGTTCTTCTCAACCTTCTCAGGCCGCGACCCCCAAAATAATCATATTTTAACTGGGGACCCCCCCACCCTGACGAGCACTAAGAGTTGAGGCATTACATTTTGTATAACACGGTTCTATTTGGAAAATAGCAGATCTACATGCTCACAACGCCTCGCAACATCGTCTATTTTCACAATTTCAGCCTCTAATAGTTGACAATTTGACCAATGTTTAATTTGTCATTTTAGATGTATTAAAAATTGAAAATTCCTTAAATTGTCACTTTAGAAATGTGCACATACCCTCTATACACTTAAACTTTATGGTGGTTTGTTTACAGTTGAGTGAGAAAAGAATGTTTCACATTAAGTTCATCATCTGGGGACCCCCCCCAAGATAATTTGGGGACCCCCCTGGGGGTCCTGACCCACAGGTTGAGAACCACTGAGTTAGACAAGTCAGACTGGTTGGCTGGTGTGTGAAAGACTGAAGTTAAAGTTGAGCAGGAGGCAGAGACGTGCAGACAGTGGTAGCGGGACATGGGGGTCTCTAAACCCAAACCCCTCCCCCCATGACTGCTACTGTCTGCGACGACATGGGGGGCTCAGGAAAGATTTGGGAGGAATTTACAAGAGAGCATGTGGCGATGATCATTTTTTAAACAGACCCCGTGGCACTGTATCCCCTTTCAAATGCCTATCAAGCGGTACGGCGACGCGGTTGGCAGCTACTACACTGTACGGCTTTAAGCCCAGCCAGGCCGTGGTGGCCACACGATTCGCTTTTCACGATAACACTGTATATTGTCGCTGTCGGGTGGAAATCTTGTATGTCCAAAACCGTCTGTTTTGTATTTATGATTTTAAAAATAATTGAAACTAGTGAAAATAGCTGATCTACAAGCACACAATGCCTCGCGGTGCGAGGCGTTGTGTGCTGGTAGATCGGCTATTTCCATGACTTTTGTGCAACACTCTTGTATGATGAAGTAGGGCTTTAATTTACAAAAGAAGATACTATTTTGAAACTTGGGAGATACGAAGTTTCTGCCCGACAGTGACGATATATTAATTAATGTTATCCCAACTCCGTGAGTCACCACCAATGAAATGTTTCTTCTGATTCGTTACCAGAGCGGCATTTCTACTGCATAGCAGGAAAGGAAAATGGAATTGTATAAAATAAATGAAATGAAAATAAACAAAAAGATGAGACAGCTCTAACATAGGAAATCATTTAATTGCTTTGTGGAGTTTTTGAAACAACCAGAGTGTGACTACAGTGTACTTGCAAAATTCACAGGCTATTGGAAAAGCGCCCTTAAAAATATGGGAGTAAAGCCAATAAGTCTATAAGAGAGAGAGAGGTGTGCTACTCTCTCGTTTAGCTTTTCAGTTGATGTTCTCATAACTGGCTCACTGACTCTTAAGCAGCCAGAGAAAGAGCGATAGCTGGGAAAAAAAGGGGGGGGGGGGGGGGAAAGGGCAAGAAGGGGAGATGGTAAAAGATGAGAGAAAATATGAGCAGGGAAGCAGGAAATCTAAGTCAGTATGGTAGAGATTGATGACATATAGGAAGATGAGAAAAATGCTCGCAGAAAAGATGGGGCGGGTTTGGGGTAGAGATACAAAAAAACAAGAGAGACAGAAAGTCAGACAGACAGACAAGGAGAGAGACAGAGAGAGAGAGAAAGAGACAGAGAGAGCGAGAAGGTAGACCAAGATAAGGAGATGCAGGGAGAGGAGACCTGAGAATGAGAGATGGTGGTGGCAGTACACCAGACCGCAACGTGACCTGTCCCACTGTCCAGTCCCAAGGACAAAGTGTCATCTGTTAACTGTGGCCCTGTCCATACCTAAAAAATCCCCGGGCGTTTCTGACTTCGTTTTGAAACCTCTACGCCTCCACACGGGCCCATGTAGAAAAATATGTGTGTCCACACGGTATTATCAAAACGCTATAAATCCCTGTCTGCGCGTCACCGAAGCGGGTGGCCGGCTGGCCGCGTCCCCCTGCTCTCATGCAATCATTGCAGCAGCTATCTATCTATAGGCTATGCATTGTCCAAGTTTCTCAATCTTCACACTTTAACATGCACAATTGCTATTTAAATATTAATTTAATATAAATTCGCGAACTATTTCTAGAGCAGGGGAGAGGAATCGTCGAGAGTGTGGTGCGCTCTCTCTCTCTCTCAGCATTAAACGAATGTAACTCTATCAATCAAAGAGAGAGAGAGAGAGAGAGAGAGAGAGAGAGAGAGAGAGCTTTGTAAGACGGGACCGTTTAACGGTGCAGCAGAGGAGAACGTTGCATAGCTATTTATTAAATCACAATCGAATGTTCTTTACTTGCATAATGGGGACTCTTTTTTAAATTTGTAATAGTCCCTGGAAAATGTTTAGCCTATTTGAACATCTGATCTCTAAGTAAGTTGCCTCAAGTTGGAAATGAGAACATAATCATATGAATGCTTCAGTGCACTTGTTAAAGCAGCATCTATTACTAAATTAGAGTGACAGACACACATGTTAGAGATAGGAGAGAGATGGAAGATAGTGTAGGCTACACAGCCTAGACTAGAGCCTTTTTTTGTGCTTATGCTGAATGTGGAAATAATTTAAAAGGCAGCACATGCCGTGAATAATCAACATATTCTCACCTTCAAAGCGTCAGACAACTGGTGAGAATGGGCTGGAATAATGCCTGCATGCGTGCGTATGTCTCCATTATGCTTGAAATCATTTGATATTGGCAGTTGATATCCAAACTTTGACGAAGAGAAGAGGCAGGCGTCAGATATGCTCTGTTAACAAGACGAGGGCTGCATCTCGTTATTGATAATGAGCACCTTATCGATCCAGCTTATTAAGCCGGTGGAATGTGAGACAACACATTCAGAATATAACTGGTATATTTTGCAACTGTGAGTTCGTGGCTGGCCAGTGACCACCATCTATGAAGATGACATTTGACAAGAGTAACAAATATCATTAAAACAATCATTCATTAGGGCTCCATCCCTAAACAAGACAGCTGAGCTCTCTAATGTTAACATGTCGTGAATGCGCTCATAAATATGGATATTCTACAGAGACCGCCACGGGATTCTCTCATAGCAAGGAGGAGGAGGCGAGGAGCACAGGTGACGTAAGCATGCAAGCAAAGAACTTCTCCGTTTACGGTGTCCACAAGGCAAAAGAAATACGCCCGGGTAACAAAAATGCACTGCAGCCGGAGTTTTGGAAACTATTCGGCTAGTCCTCCGTTTGCATGCGTCTGCATGTGGACACCCATGGGTGTTCGTGGTTTTACCTCCCCGGTGAAAAATAATCCGTTGTCGTCTGGACGGGGCCTGTATCCGTTCCCAGATGGCTTATCTACAGCGAACTGTTGTCAACAAAAAACAGAAAGAAAAAAAAAGATGATATTCATTGCTTTTCAATCCAGCGCCATCAGTTATAGTGTGGAGACCTTCGCCAGATAGTTTCAGTAGATAACAAAAAATGTTGTCTTAAAGATGGGGTGCCATGATTTATTCCTCCCCTAAAACATGATGATCAGGTATTACAATTTTTACTAGGAGGAAGATTTTTTTTCCACAAAAGTGTACAGAACGTGTTAAAATTATGTTTTTAATGGTGCCACACCCACCAGTTCATTAAAGGAGCTATAGTCAACGTTTTTATTGTAGGGCCGACACTTTGTTTACATCCTAGTCTATAGACTAGAATGTAAACAAAGTGTCGGTCTGACAATGGCCAAAATGATTATTTTATCATTAATTTACACTTTTTGTGGTCATTTTTTGGATAGAAACACATATATGAAGCTTATTTTTTTATAAAATATTTTCGAAACATTATTTTTATTTTAGCATCCGTTTTTCAAGAAAAAGTTGACTATAGCTCCTTTGAGTATGCCTGGTTGTCAGGTGGGTGGTGACCCAGTCGAACTTAGCCACACCCACAGTGTTGGGTGTATGGTAAAAGGGGGGGGGATTATTTTATGATGTCATTAAATCAGTGTTTTTCGATCAGGCCTTTTGACCCAGAGGCTTCAGGAAGCAACCAAAAATACACAGCGAAGACATATTTGCACATTATTGCACACTATTAGAGTAATGTTAACTCCATAGACACATACAATACAGAAAAAGTACAAAACTATAGCAACACCTCTTTAAGTTTTCCCAAACATGTGCTAGTTAGCATTTGGGGTTTGAAACCAACAGGCTATTTTAGCTGCACACGCTAACTATACTCTAGAAACGAAGGAAGAGGAACTCTAACAATTCATCACACGCAAAAACATAGAGCGTTTTACCCCAGAATGGCCCCTTTTAGAGAGTGGTAAACTGCCACACTTGGCCGATAACTACCCAGCGCAGTGTTTTCTGCAAGTTGCATGCAGGTGCGAACTAAAACTCCCATCAGCACTGATATTCCCAAGCACTGTGAACTGAAACTGTCGTCGTGTCTGTGGCGTTCCAGGTGTGTCCCCGCATTATTCCGCTGACAATGTGCAGGATTGATTAATGACAGCCATATCTAACCAGCAAACACACATTACGCATCCCTCTTCCACTTTATCTGGAGAGACACGTCGACTGCAGGGAGCGCCAAGTCCGATAATGAAACGGCCAAATAAAATACAATAAAAGCCAGTGTTGCTGTTGTTGTTGTTGTTGTTCTGGTTTGTCCTAAATTCACCTTTTTAGTCCATTAGCACACTGGTACTACTCAGCGTCAGATCCAGGGACCACTAAGGTCTGTATATCTGAGACTGTACACATGGAAGGGTCCATTTGGTTTCATTTGTACCACAAGTATTAGTATATTACAATGTAGTTTGTCCCGGAGATAAAACCATTTGATGAGATTTAGCCTCTCAGACCCAAAACATAGAATATTTTGAAATAACCTTTCTTTGGATACGATTTTGTCCACATTTCCATGCTGTATACAATCAACAACATAGGCAAAGGTTGAACAAAACAACAATTCTTCTACATGCTCGAATTGTGAAGACTTCTTGTAAATTAAATAATGCAGGTGTTTAACAACAATTGTACTCCCTTATGGATCCATTTAATTTAATTTTACGCTCTCAAGAGTGAAAGATCTAATAATTTAATCAAATTTGGTTACCTACTCTCCATCATTTAGCTGGGGACCTTCGGGAACCACTTGTGGACAACTTGTGGTCCCCGGACCACTGGTTGAGAACCACTGGGCTATGTGAGGTGTGTTTGATGATTTTTTTTTAACTCCCATCCTTCATCCTCAACATTATCACCAGTTTCCTAATATGGAGGTGACCCGGTGAAGGTTTGTGTGCATGTACAGGTTCATGGGCACGTAGCTAGAAGGATCAAATTAATCTACCTGGCAACAGGGACCGTGAAAGTGTGTGTGTACTTGGGTCTGAACTATGTGCATGTGTGTGTACATTTTTTTGTCTGTAGCCTAGCACAGCCATATATAATCAACGGCTAATGACAGCACAGTGGGAGTTGGCGCCCCACCGTAAATCAATGGGCAGAATAATTGCTAATACACTAGTTATCGATTAGCGTGCCCGCTATGCACTCATTTTCTAGGGCGACCGCGGCTAAGCGCTAACACAATGACAAGGGTAAAGTGTTATTTCTCACAAAGGCACGCGGACAGACAGCCGGGCTGGAAAAAAAAATGACTAGGGGGGCCTCGGCAGTAATTCTTAATTGACACCTGTCAAGAGCAATGGCAGCAGTCACAGCTGCCGCGGGAGAATTCCTGCTCAGGTCCTATTCGTCTGTCACTTTTAACCCATTTAGAACGGGGTACACATTTTGCGTATCATTATTTTATGCTTTAACTATTGAAAAATAGCAGATATACGAGCTCACAGCGCGGCACCGAGTGCCGCGCTGCGAGCTTGTAGATCTGCTATTTTTGAAAAATCGTGAGAATTAGAATTTTGACCCGATTCTATAGGTGTCTTTTGAATCCTTCTAAGATTTTTTGAAAAAACCTATGTTTTATGTCAGTAATCTAGCTAGCCATCATCAAAGAAAAGGTCCTTTTCACTTAAATGGAGCTCAGTTAGTCTGTTCTTGAGAGACTACTATGTCAGTGGTTCTCAAACCTTTTCATGTGAAGGGCCCCCAAAATGATATTTATTTGGCCACGGATCCCCATCTCAAAATATTTAGTTCAGGGACCACGCAGAAGCAAAATTTGAGTTACAAACCTTCGCTTTGAAGATACATAATATTCAAAGATTTGCACATATTTTCACAACTTTTTCAAAAATAGCAGATATCTGCTATTTTTCATTAGTTAAAGCATAAAATAATGATACACAATATAGCGTACCCGTTCTGAATGGGTTAATACCTTTTTCTTTGGTGGGTCCCTCTCCCCCTCCCTAACGGCCTCTCTGCTTTCCTGTCTAGCTCATAGCCCTTCTGAAGGGTCCTGATCCAATCCAAAGACTCAAAGACCGTGTTAGGATAGCGAAAACAAAGACAACCTGCGAGGCCCGGCCGTGCGGGGACCACTACGGCAACACAACCCCCTCGTTATTGATTACGCTGGTGTTTATTTCACTTTTCAAAGACTTTTTTTTTTGGGGGGGGGACGTTTGAAATAACCGACTGAACTCTTACTGCATGTGACAGCTCAGCACAATGTTTAAATGTAGTCTCTGAGCTGTAGCGTTGTTAAAGACCAGGGCGACATGATTTTTTGCGTTAGGGAGTGAACTTTGAATTGAGAGGCAATTCATCTGCACAATTGAGTAATTTGTCGTATAGAAAAGGTCCGGAAGGCAGACAGGATTTTGGCTAATATACCAATAATTAATATACATATCAACATCACATATTGGGAGTTGAAATAGATACAGGTGAGGTGGGAAGTCTGTAATGTAAATGTAATGTAAAGTATACATGATGTGAACATGCACAGTAAATCATTATCAGACTTAATTGCATCCTTCAACTTCTTGTTTATGCCCCAAAATGAATGGATACACAGGTTTTGTAGCAGTTTGTAGCAATTGTAGAAACACTAGACCTTAATTGTTGAATGTTTAAGCATGCAACAATCACGTATACTTTCATTAACCTTTTTTTATATTTTTTTACATTTTGGACAAAACAGACAATTTAACATTGAGGTGCCCAGATGCTCCTAGCGCCCACCTAACCCGTTACCATTTTAAAATGATCAACACATTGATGCTATACCGCAAAAAGAACACGTCTGCCCATAAAGGAACATTTGCTATACAGCTGGCAGCAATGAAAGGCACCATGTTACACACGCAGCATAGCAACACATCAACACAGCGGCGTAGCAAACGAGGAGAATGTGAATGTGAGTGAATATATTAGTAAATGCATGTGAATCAGTCACAATCAGCGCCAGCAGTAGTTTGGTGAAAACGTATCGCCGTGGGAATAAGCACATCTCTCAACCTGCTGATTCCAACGCAGCAGTGACGGAGGAACATTATCTCATTTAGGCCTAGAATTATTGAATGCTTTAACCAGTGAAAAATAGCAGCTTGTAGATCTGCTGTTTTTGGAAAAAGTCGTGAAAGTGTGTGCAAATCTTTGAATATATGTATTTTCAAAGCGAACGATTGTAACTCAAAATTTGCTTCTGGGGGGGTCCCTGGAACTAAATATTTTGAGATGGGGGTCCGTGGCCCAATACATATCATTTTGGGGGTCCTTCGCATGAAAAGGTTTGAGAACCACTGACACGGTAGTCTCTCAAGAACAGACCAACTGAGCTCCATTTAAGTGAAAAGGACCTTTTCTTTGACCATGGCTGGCCACATTGCTGACACAGAAACATAGGTTTTTCAAAAAATCTTAGAAGGATTCAAAAGACTCAGGTCAAGAATCAGGTCAAAATTCTAATTTTCATGATTTTTCAAAAATAGCAGATCTACAAGCTCGCAGCGCGGCACTCGGTGCCGCGCTGTGAGCTTGTATATCTGCTATTTTTCAACAGTTAAAGCATAAAATAATGATACACAATACAGTGTACCCGTTCTGAATGGTTTAAAACATGTGTCCCTAAGGGGACGACGGTAAATCAAACCAGACCATTGCATCTCTATATACCCCATCCTCGGTTTGATCACCAGGGTCACTTATTATTATGAAAGACAATACTGTCTCCATTGCCAGTTCCGCCCGACATATGATGTATAGAAAAATGTCACATGCTGTACTTTCTCGAAGATCACTCAAACGCTACGCAGGAGGCTGGAGCCAAGACTGAGAGTGCTCAAGAGACGAGTCCCCTTCGCTTTGGTCACATTCAGTCGGAGCTTACTCACTCTCTCCAATAACAGCATCAGCGTCTGGCATACATCAGTCAACACACACACACACACAGGCCCCAGCCCGATAATGGGCATATGTGAGCTTGAGACACGCACACGCATGCACGCACACACACACACACACACACACGCACAAACATTTTGATGTCATGTTACACTGAAATTAGCGGCAGGGAACACCCTCGTTGCTTTGGATGCGAGGGGCACGGCACACAAACTCTGGCCAAGGAATAAAACGAAAACATGCAGTACAAACACACACACTAACATACAATGTAATGACACGCGGGGTCAAACACACACACACACACGCGCACACACACACACACACACACACACACACACACACACACACACACACACACACACACACACACACACACACACACACACACACACACACACACACACACACACACACACACACACACACACACACACACACACACGTACACACAAAATATGTGTTGCTCGCTGTAGTCAAGACAAGAGGGAAAAAAAGAAACAGAAAACAGACATGTCACTCTCAAAACACAAGTGTGCACAACCACACGCACACGCATACAGTACACACGGACACGTGGACACACACGGACACACACACACACACACTCACACGCCGCTCTGACTAGGATGAATGCAATGGAGACAGGGTCTCCCCTGAGATCACACTGACCTCTGAATGTACTGAGGACCTCCAGTCTCCTTGTCTCTACGCTGTGACTCCACCGTTTCTTTCTTTCTCTCACTCTTCCCCGCTTCGTCCTCTCTTTTCCTCAAACTGATTTGCAGGGGGAATAAAAATGACAACTGCGCGGAGCTATGCGGGTCCGTGAGCGCTTGCATATACTGTACGTGCATGTGTGTGTGTGCGCGTGTGGCTGTGTGTATGTGTGTGTGTGTGTGTGTGTGTGTGTGTGTGTGTGTGTGTGTGTGTGTGTGTGTGTGTGTGTGTGTGTGTGTGTGTGTGTGTGTGTGTGTGTGTGTGTGTGTGTGAGAAATGCAGCTGGCCCATTTTTGAATGTCCAATTACCTACAACGGTTGGCCGCGGCCTTCTAGAATGACTGCGGGCAGAGAGCTGAGTGTTGTCTTTGATCGTGTATGTATAGGTGACCCCACCACGCTATAACATTATACTCTACCGATCGGTGGACTGCAGTACGCTAGCGTTCATATTCACAACTTCAGCCAGGGGCGTCACAAGGGGGGGGGGAGTGGGACTGAGTTACTAGGGCCCAAGGTGGAGGGGCCTTAATTATTTTATACTTTAGCTATTGAAGAATAGCAGATATACAAGCTCACAGTGCGGCACCGAGTGCCGCGCTGCGAGCTCGTAGATCTGCTATTTTTGAAAAGTCATGAAAATGTGTACACATCTTAAAAATACATTATATTTAAAGACTTTAAATATAATGTATTTTTTAAGCGAACATTTGTAACTCAAATTTTGCTTCTGGGGGGTCCCTGGAACGAAATATTTTGAGATGGGGGTCCGTGGCCAAATACATATCATTTTGGGGGTCCTTCACATGAAAGGATTTGAGCACCACTGACATAGAAACATAGGTTTTTCAAAAAACCTTAGAAGGATTTGAAATATTCAAAGAGTAATGAGCACTCGGTGCCGCGCTGTGAGCTTGTATATCTGCTATTTTTTCAAGCGTTCACGGTCTAAATGAGTTAAACCCCCTCCCCCTATGAAGAACATTCATGGGGGGTAGTGAATCCTTGTACCCAGAGCCAGGAATGTGGTGCGACACCCCTGACTTCAGCTATTTCACGTTCAACGTGCATTGTGGAATCAATCCATCTGTGCACATAAACAATAGAAATCCTCAGTGCTCATTCAACTCTGAAGGTGTACAAATGCAAGTGCAAGCATTTGTGAGAGAGCGCATTCTCAGGGTAACAATTGTAAAACTGAATAAACACTTAAAACCCAGCATCTGTATTCTGGGGAAAACCTTCGCAGAAAATATTGAATCTACAAGCTCACAACTCTGCATGTTGTGAGCTTGTGGATTGGCTAGTTCCAGCAAATAGATTTAGTATACTGTAGATCGAAAACAGAAAATACACTAGTATCCCCGAGGGACTCTGGTTAACCGCGTAGGGTTTAAGCGTTTTAACACAGAGGACTTTAGTGTGCACAGTATACACACTCAGGCCTACAAGTACTGAATGCTTTGTCATAGAGATGCAATCTCCTCTATTCTAGTGAAGAATAAGAGTACTCTATCAGTGCAACGTGGAAAATAATACTTTTGGTACACGTTTGTCATTTCTGTTCAATAAGATATATTTTAAAATATCTATAAAGAATATTTGTTGAATTTCCAATTCTACAATGCAGGGGGCTAGATGGGCTTAAACTAATATGATATCCGCTTGAACGTGACGTGGGGGGTGGAGCCAGGACATCCACTTTAATTTCTATGCATCTTTTTTATTTTTTTATTTTTGCCACCGGTGTACGGGAGGCGGACAGGAGGAAGCTTTTCGAAAGTTGTGTGAGCCAACAGCGCGCCTCGCGAGACGTTAAATCAACACGTAGGATTTCGCTGAATGGAATTTTGTGGTTTTGGACTTGTGAGTTGTTTCGGTGGACGTTTTTTCCCTGCGAACTGGCCTTTCTCTTTTCGCTCCTCTCCCCAGTGGATCCATTGGGTCTGTAACATTTCACTAAGTAGTAAATCCTTTGATGGACGCAGTAGAAAACATGACTGCTTTACCGCTGCCTAAGTCCTTCTATGTCAAGGTCATAGATTCTTTCCTTGTTACACGGCCCCTTGTGAGCATTGTGGCTTGTTTCGCGGCTCAGTCTCGTTTCGGTCGCCAAGACTGGTGAATAGACACAGAGAAAAACTATCCCACCCACACACACACATTAATTTCCGCATTTTATATGCGGGACGTAATGAAAGTACACGTGTGTGTACGAGCATTGTGCACACAATGTCCTGAGAGTTCAGTTGATTTAACTCTGAAAGTGCACACTTTGGAGTCAAGTACTCACAACAATCATGGCTCTCTGTCGTGTACTTTACTGTGTATGAGGAGAAACCCAGGCTATCTTTAAAACCCATTTAGGCCTAGAATTATTGAATGCTTTAACCAGTGAAAAATAGCACATACACATACATATCATTTTGGGGGTCCTTCACATGAAAAGGTTTGAGAACCACTGACATAGTAGTCTCTCAAGAACAGACTAACTGAGCTCCAGTTAAGTGAAAAGGACCTTTTCTTTGACGATGGCTGGCCAGATTGCTGACATAGAAACATAGGTTTTTCCAAAAACCTTGAGGATTCAAAAGACACTTTATAGAATCAGGTAAAAATTCAAATTTTCATGATATTTCAAAAATAGCAGATCTACAAGCTCGCAGCGCGGCACTCTGTGCCGCGCTGTGAGCTTGTATATCTGCTATTTTTCAATGGCTAAAGCAATAAAATAATAATACACTATGATGTGTACCCGTTCTAAATGGGTTAAACCCTTGTTAAGTTCAGGGGTAGTTATTCCTTAGTGGTGTGATGCTTACACCCGAGAGTCTAATTCCAGCATATTTCCAATACGACCCTCTCTCTTCTACAAGAGCGCAGTCATCGATCTTCATTTGTCATTTAACCTCCATGAAGATGAGGACAGAAAGTGCAGAGTGTACAGTGTGTTGACGTGTGTGTGTGTGTGTGTGTGTGTGTGTGTGTGTGTGTGTGTGTGTGTGTGTGTGTGTGTGTATCATTGTAGTACTTTAGTGCAGCAGTGGTTCTCAACCTGTGGGTCGGGACCCCCAGGGGGGTCCCCACATTATTTTGGGGGGTCCCCAGATGATTAACTTAATGTGCAACATTGTTTTCTCACTCAACAGCAAACAAACCAACATAAAGTTTAAGTGTATAGACTCTATACACATTTAGAAATGTGCAGATACCCTCTATACTATAGAGGGTATCTGCACATTTCTAAAGTGACAGTTTAATGACTTTTTAATAGCTCTAAAATGACAAATTAAACATTGGCCAAATTGTCAAATATTAGAAGCAGAAATTGTGAAAATAGCAATGCGACTCGTTGTGAGCATGTACATCTGCTATTTTCACAATAGAACCGTGTTATACAAGATGTAATGCCTCAACTCTTAGTGCTCGTAGGGTGGGGGGTAGCCCAGTTAAAATATGATTATGTTGAGGGTCACAGCCTTAAAAGGTTGAGAACTGCTGTGGTGTACATGTTCCATGTTTAAGTAATGCTGTATGTGTGATTGTACATTTAGGGTTTTACTATGTTTGTTTGTATGTATGTATGTATGTATGTATGTATGTATGTATGTATGTATGTATGTACCGTATGTACCGTATGTATGCATGCACGCACATGATTATTGTAAAGTGTTATTTTCAGAAGTCCCACTGGCTCTGAATCCAGATGCAAATGAAACTGGTGGTGTGGTGTGGTGAGATAATAAATGTCTATTGACTTCTTCAGTCAATGTCACCTGTTAATGACACTTTACATGCACTGCTTGATTGGGCAGGATTGTTTCGCACGCACGCGTGCGTGCGGACACACACACACACACACACACACACACACACACACACACACACACACACACACACACACACACACACACACACACACACACACACACACACACACACACACACACACACACACACACATACACACACACACACACACACACACACACACTCTCTCTTGACACACAGCAGACATGAAAACGCAATGAAAGCAAAGGCAGCGACAATGCTTTCACATGCGCAGTCCCTACCCTGCTCAGCGACGCATTAACGCAGACACAACCTGCATTCACGCTCCAGTCTCGTTTGTATTCGCTTTACTGATTAAGAGCGGTTGACTTTGAGAAATAAGAAAGGTTTTTTTTTCACAGATGACCACTTTGATGACCTCTCTGCTGCTGTCCAATGAT
The DNA here is from genome assembly GCF_963921795.1 of Nannobrachium achirus. Classification (NCBI taxonomy): domain Eukaryota; kingdom Metazoa; phylum Chordata; class Actinopteri; order Myctophiformes; family Myctophidae; genus Nannobrachium; species Nannobrachium achirus. The sequence continues at coordinate 25,123,484 of NC_137819.1, forward strand.
GTGTGTAAAAGCAACTGAGGATTCATGCTTAGCTGTGCGTGTGTGTGTTGCACCGGAAAAAGAGAGAAAAAAAAGGCAGATCTACAAGCTCAAAACGCGTTGCTGGTTGTGAGCTCGCAGATCTGTGGTTTTCGGCGTGCAACAAAGTATATCAAGCCCTTTAGTGGTGCAGTTGTGTGGTGTATTTGTCACACTGCACCCGGTGAAGTGTGTGCACCACTGTTCAGTTCATACTGGGAAGGAATGGCTGCAGCGTGGGGCGGTGGGAGTGGGAGTGGGTGTGGGGTTTATGGGAAGTGGCTAACACACAGTTGATTACATCAAGGCAGCTTGCAGACTTGACACCTTGCTGGATTTGTCAGCATTAATCGGCGGGGCCCTGTCAGTGATCCGTCAGCTTCCCGGATAATTAGGGACCACGGCTAACGATGCCGTCAGGAAGAATGGAAAGTGAAACTTTTTTTTTCTTTCTTTTCCTCGAGT
>NC_137819.1:25124166-25206517 GCF_963921795.1 Nannobrachium achirus
CCACATGATAACAACACGTAATGGAGTGCTCGATACAGCGTACATATTCATCCTGCAGAGGTCGGCGATCTTACTTTGGCGAGGCGGAGGGGAGATCAATTCCATTCGTTTACGTGCGGCGAAGCAGGGAAAGGAGCGATAGAGAAGCGGCGCCCGAACGTGATTGAAACCGCGATCCACGAACAGAGACAAAGAGTAGCCATCTTGTGTGTTGTCCTTGTCGAGTTTCAACACTGGGGAGAGTATCAGGCCACTCCTGGCCAGCCATCCATCCAGAATGTGAGTCAACGGCGTGGCCTGCTGGATATTACGAGTATCACACCCAGCACCAGAAAATGACTGTGAGAGCATATTAACCGTTTCAGATAGCTCCAAAAAGACACAGAGAAGAATTTCCGATGTTTTTTTTTTTTATTATTATCATTTATATCAAAAGTCCGGGAATAGACGTGTGGCTGATGGGACCCAGTAGGAAGTCCGAGGGAGTACGACCAGGCTTAGAAGGTGTTAACACACGTGAATAATTGTGGTTGTAAACAATAACACAGACAATATAAACCGTCTAATAATGGGAAGAAGGGGTTATCATCATGGCCCCAAATAACTTTTAAATATCTTGCAATTGCCGACGAGTCTCTTACGAAATCGGCAAGAGTGCCTCTCAATACATAAAGCTATTTAACCTCTCCATCATCGGCAATAGTCAGTGGTGTGTTCCCCACACTCCCGCGCCCCCACCGTTGCGCTCAGGTTCACCGGGAAAAACCGCGGTCGCCTCAATGTGTCACCAAGTGACGATAGTGTGTGGCAACTGCCAAACCCTGATGCCCCAAATGACGCCCCTGCTGTATACTTGTACTGCATGTGTCCACCAGCATGTTTGTTCTCTGGACGGACAGAGCCATATTGATCCTGATGATCTTCTCAAACTTGTTTATGTCAAGCACCTCCAAATTGACACAACATGCGACCTCGCCCCCTAAAGGGTGAGGTCTTGGCCATTTGGCCAGTGGTGTATATCGGACCAGTTACCCATATCCATGTACTGTATATAGTACATCCCTTTTATGCCCCTGTCTGCGGCACAGATATGGGCTGTCTTCCCCCATATACAGTATGGCCATTCCCATATGAAGTCCTGTTAGATATTATGGGCTTAATATTGATGGAGGTCTGCAAATACATCTACTTTTGGGGGTCCTTGACAAAACAAAGTTTGAGAACCACTGACAGCAACATAGGTTTTTCAGAAAACTGTTAGTTAGGATTTAGAAGACATTTGTAGAATAGGCCTATATCAGTGGTTCTCAAACTTTTTCATCTCAAGAACCAAACAAAATGATATGTATTTAATTTGGCAGAAGACTCCCATCTCAAAATACTTTGTTCCGGGAGCGGGGAAGCAAAGTTTTTAGTTAAAAATGTTGATTATATACAATATAAATGTTTATTACAACTATTCTGATTATAATGCACTATAATGGATTATAACTGTGATTATAATACACTATAAAGTATTAATATATTACTATATTATAATATTATAATAATAGATACACATGTCTATATGCTAGTCTTTTTTCCTCGCCTTCACCAATTCTCTTCGCTCAAAATGACTGATCTACAAGCAACATGACAGATCTGCTATTTTCGCAACTTTGCGTACTGTCACCAAATGCTCTCCTATTATGACATGCTCAGAACAGAGACGCTAGGGTTGAAGTGTTTCGCTCGAGTGCCAATCCCGAACTAGTTCGGCTTTATTAGCGTATCGCAGAGTGCCGATCCCGAACTAGTTCGGCTTTAAAAAAAAAAAAAAAAATTGAATTTTTTTTTTTTGAATTTTTTTTTTTTTTTTTTGGACCCCATCAAATCTAGTGAACATGATTTCAATCGCGATTTTGCATGTTCCACCCCCATACAACCCCATCTAACATACAGGGCAGCCATGTTTGTTTACATAACATGTAAAACATAATGGCGATTATCTCAAGAATGCCTGAACGGATTTCCAATCGGATTTTTTTGTTTGAAAGCTGTGAACAAACTGCACAAATCCACTTCAATGCAATCCAGGATTGCATTGGATTTTTTAGAGCTCATTCTTCTCTGTTTTTTTCCCATGCATGAGGTGTGCAAGGTTTAATCATGGCTAAGTTGACGAAAATAAGGCTTCTAAAATGCTTGGTAACCAATAGCTAACTTCAAGCTAACTTCATCCTCTTCCTGTACATGCACAAAGGAAAGTGTTCAGGCAAGTCATGGCTGCAGGGCTTCTGCATATACCAGCATATCTCTATGGGATTTTCTATGGCCACTGGGCGCCCTCTAGTGGTGAACGGGGTGGCACTCAAAGAGTTAAGTGTAAAATGACCAGTAAAGGTCCATCTGGTTCATTCTTGGAGGACTGCATGTCCAGAAACACTTACCAAACGTGTTAGAAAGTTTGCTGTAAATGTGATTATGGCAGGACCAATATTTATTTGTACGGGAAAAACACTGATGCTAACAGAATGCTTAGTTTGCTTACTATTCGACTAGCAGGGTACCGCTAAAGCACTATAACTGCAACAAAGATAATAGTTAAAACAAAATGTCCTAACTTAAACGGATGGCAGACTCCAGTCCACACCACAACTATAAAAAAAGACTCATGACGTGTGAGTTCAAAGATTCAAACAGGGTTCCAATATGGAACAAAACGCCAGAGAGACAGATTGACAGGCAGGTCTAGACATTAATTAGCTTATCATGGGAGATACAAAAGCCCTTGGCATCCCACTGTTTACAGTGCCTTTACCATGGTGACAGACTGGAGGCAGATGGACCGGGGAGACAGAGAGACAGACAGTCCAACATCTGTGTCGACACTCAAATGGAGAGACAGACAGACAGACAGACACCCTTTCAGTCAATCAGTTAGACCAGTGGTTCTTCTCAACCTTTTCAGGCCGCGACCCCCAAAATAATCATCAAAAGAGTTGAGGCAATACATTTTGTACAACACGGTTCTATTGTGAAAATAGTTGAGAGGCGTTGTGAGTGTGTAGATCAGCTATTTTCAGCCTCTAATAGTTGACAATTTGGCCAATGTTTAATTTGTCATTTTAATTGTAATAAAAAGTCCTTAAATTGTGCACATACCCTCTATACACTTAAACTTTATGGTGGTTTGTTTACAGTTGAGTGAGAAAAGAATGTTTCACATTAAGTTCATCATCTGGGGACCCCCCCCAAGATAATTTGGGGACCCCCCTGGGGGTCCCGACCCACAGGTTGAGAACCACTGAGTTAGACAAGTCAGACTGGTTGGCTGGTGTGTGAAAGACTGAAGTTAAAGTTGAGCAGGAGGCAGAGACGTGCAGACAGTGGTAGCGGGACATGGGGGTCTAAACCCAAACCCCTCCCCCCGTGACTGCTACTGTCTGCGACGACATGGGGGGCTCAGGAAAGATTTGGGAGGAATTTACAAGAGAGCATGTGGCGATGATCATTTTTTAAACAGACCCCGTGGCACTGTATCCCCTTTCAAATGCCTATCAAGCGGTACGGCGACACGGTTGGCAGCTACTACACCGTACGGCTTTAACACCAGCCAGGCCGTGGTGGCCACACGATTCGCTTTTCACGATAACACTGTTTATTGTCGCTGTCGGGTGGAAATCTTGTATGTCCAAAACCGTTTGTTTTGTATTTATGATTTTAAAAATAATTGAAACTAGTGAAAATAGCTGATCTACAAGCACACAATGCCTCACGGTGCGAGGCGTTGTGTGCTGGTAGATCGGCTATTTCCATGACTTTTGTGCAACACTCTTGTATGATGAAGTAGGGCTTTAATTTACAAAAGAAGATACTATTTTGAAACTTGGGAGATACGAAGTTTCTGCCCGACAGTGACGATATATTAATTAATGTTATCCCAACTCCGTGAGTCACCACCAATGAAATGTTTCTTCTGATTCGTTACCAGAGCGGCATTTCTACTGCATAGCAGGAAAGGAAAATGGAATTGTATAAAATAAATGAAATGAAAATAAACAAAAAGATGAGACAGCTCTAACATAGGAAATCATTTAATTGCTTTGTGGAGTTTTTGAAACAACCAGAGTGTGACTACAGTGTACTTGCAAAATTCACAGGCTATTGGAAAAGCGCCCTTAAAAATATGGGAGTAAAGCCAATAAGTCTATAAGAGAGAGAGAGGTGTGCTACTCTCTCGTTTAGCTTTTCAGTTGATGTTCTCATAACTGGCTCACTGACTCTTAAGCAGCCAGAGAAAGAGCGATAGCTGGGGAAAAAAAAGGGGGGGGGGGGGGGGGGAAAGGGCAAGAAGGGGAGATGGTAAAAGATGAGAGAAAATATGAGCAGGGAAGCAGGAAATCTAAGTCAGTATGGTAGAGATTGATGACATATAGGAAGATGAGAAAAATGCTCGCAGAAAAGATGGGGCGGGTTTGGGGTAGAGATACAAAAAAACAAGAGAGACAGAAAGTCAGACAGACAGACAAGGAGAGAGACAGTGAGAGAGAGAAAGAGACAGAGAGAGCGAGAAGGTAGACCAAGATAAGGAGATGCAGGGAGAGGAGACATGAGAATGAGAGATGGTGGTGGCAGTACACCAGACCGCAACGTGACCTGTCCCACTGTCCAGTCCCAAGGACAAAGTGTCATCTGTTAACTGTATCCGTTCCCAGATGGCTTATCTACAGCGAACTGTTGTCAACAAAAAAACAGAAAGAAAAAAAAAAGATGATATTCATTGCTTTTCAATCCAGCGCCATCAGTTATAGTGTGGAGACCTTCGCCAGATAGTTTCAGTAGATAACAAAAAATGTTGGATGGGGTGCCATGATTTATTCCTCCCCTAAAACATGATGATCAGGTATTACAATTTTTACTAGGAGGAAGATTTTTTTCCACAAAAGTGTACAGAACGTGTTAAAATTATGTTTTTAATGGTGCCACACCCACCAGTTCATTAAAGGAGCTATAGTCAACTTTTTCATTGTAGGGCCGACACTTTGTTTACATCCTAGTCTATAGACTAGAATGTAAACAAAGTGTCGGTCTGACAATGGCCAAAATGATTATTTTATCATTATTTTACGCTTTTTGTGGTCATTTTTGGATAGAAACACATATATGAAGCTTATTTTTTTATAAAATATTTTCGAAACATTATTTTTATTTTAGCATCCGTTTTTCAAGAAAAAGTTGACTATAGCTCCTTTGAGTATGCCTGGTTGTCAGGTGGGTGGTGACCCAGCCGAACTTAGCCACACCCACAGTGTATGGTAAAAGGGGAGGGGATTATTTTATGATGTCATTAAATCAGTGTTTTTTGATCAGGCCTTTTGACTCAGAGGCTTCAGGAAGTAACCAAAAATACACAGCGAAGACACATTTGCACATTATTGCACACTAATAAGAGTAATGTTAACTCCATAGACACATACAATACAGAAAAAGTACAAAACTATAGCACCACCTCTTTAAGTTTTCCCAAACATGTGCTAGTTAGCATTTGGGGTTTGAAACCAACAGGCTATTTTAGCTGCACGCTAACTATACTCTCGAAACGAAGGAAGAGGAACTCTAACAATTCATCACACGCAAAAACATAGAGCGTTTTCCCCCAGAATGGCCCCTTTTAGAGAGTGGTAAACTGCCACACTTGGCCGATAACTACCCAGCGCAGTGTTTTTCTGCAAGTTGCATGCAGGTGCGAACTAAAACTCCCATCAGCACTGATATTCCCAAGCACTGTGAACTGAAACTGTCGCCGTGTCTGTGGCGTTCCAGGTGTGTCCCCGCATTATTCCGCTGACAATGTGCAGGATTGATTAATGACAGCCATATCTAACCAGCAAACACACATTACACATCCCTCTTCCACTTTATCTGGAGAGACACGTCGACTGCAGGGAGCGCCAAGTCCGATAATGAAACGGCCAAATAAAATACAATAAAAGCCAGTGTTGCTGTTGTTGTTGTTGTTCTGGTTTGTCCTAAATTCACCTTTTTAGTCCATTAGCACACTGGTACTACTCAGCGTCAGATCCAGGGACCACTGAGGTCTATAAATCTGAGACTGTACACATGGAAGGGTCCATTTGGTTTCATTTGTACCACAAGTATTAGTATATTACAATGTAGTTTGTCCCGGAGATAAAACCATTTGATGAGATTTAGCCTCTCAGACCCAAAACATAGAATATTTTGAAATAACTTTTCTTTGGATACGATTTTGTCCACATTTCCATGCTGTATACAATCAACAACATAGACAAACGTTGAACAAAACAACAATTCTTCTACATGCTCCAATTGTGAAGACTTCTTGTAAATTAAATAATGCAGGTGTTTAACAATAATTGTACTCCCTTATGGATCCATTTAATTTAATTTTACGCTCTCAAGAGTGAAAGATCTAATAATTTAATCAAATGTGGTTACCTACTCTCCATCATTTAGCTGGGGACCATCGGGAACCACTTGTGGACAACTTGTGGTCCCCGGACCACTGGTTGAGAACCACTGGGCTATGTGTGGTGATTCCCTTTTTTTTTTACTCCCATCCTTCATCCTCAACATTATCACCAGTTTCCTAATATGGAGGTGACCCGGTAAAGGTTTGTGTGCATGTACAGGTTCGTGGGCACGTAGCTAGAAGGATCAAATTAATCTACCTGGCAACAGGGACCGTGAAAGTGTGTGTGTACTTGGGTCTGAACTATGTGCATGTGCGTGTACATTTTTTTGTCTGTAGCCTACCACAGCCATATATAATCAACGGCTAATGACAACACAGTGGGAGTTGGCGCCCCACCGTAAATCAATGGGCAGAATAATTGCTAATACACTAGTTATCGATTAGCGTGCCCGCTATGCACTCATTTTCTAGGGCGACCGCGGCTAAGCGCTAACACAATGACAAGGGTAAAGTGTTATTTCTCACAAAGGCACGCGGACAGACAGCCGGGCTGGGAAAAAATGACTAGGGGGGCCTCGGCTGTAATTCTTAATTGACACCTGTCAAGAGCAATGGCAGCAGTCACAGCTGCCGCGGGAGAATTCCTGCTCAGGTCCTATTCGTCTGTCACTTTTAACCCATTTAGAACGGGGTACACATTTTGCGTATCATTATTTTATGCTTTAACTATTGAAAAATAGCAGATATACGAGCTCACAGCGCGGCACCGAGTGCCGCGCTGCGAGCTTGTAGATCTGCTATTTTTGAAAAATCGTGAGAATTCGAATTTTGACCCGATTCTATAGGTGTCTTTTGAATCCTTCTAAGATTTTTTGAAAAAACCTATGTTTTATGTCAGTAATCTAGCTAGCCATCATCAAAGAAAAGGTCCTTTTCACTTAAATGGAGCTCTGTTAGTCTGTTCTTGAGAGACTACCATGTCAGTGGTTCTCAAACCTTTTTCATGTGAAGGACACCCAAAATGATATTTATTTGGCCCACGGACCCCCATCTCAAAATATTTAGTTCCAGGGACCACCCAGAAGCAAAATTTGAGTTACAAACCTTCGCTTTGAAGATACATATATTCAAAGATTTGCACACATTTTCACGACTTTTTCAAAAATAGCAGATATCTGCTATTTTTCATTAGTTAAAGCATAAAATAATGATACACAATATAGCGTACCCGTTCTGAATGGGTTAATACCTTTTTCTTTGGTGGGTCCCTCTTCCCCTCCCTAACTGCCTCTCTGCTTTCCTGTCTAGCTCATAGCCCTTCTGAAGGGTCCTGATCCAATCCAAAGACTCAAAGACCGTGTTAGGATAGCGAAAACAAAGACAACCTGCGAGGCCCGGCCGTGCGGGGACCACTACGGCAACACAATCCCCTCGTTATTGATTACACTGGTGTTTATTTCACTTTTCAAAGACTTTTTTTTTGGGGGGGGGCGGTTGAAATAACTGACTGAACTCTTACTGCATGTGACAGCTCAGCACAATGTTTAAATGTAGTCTCTGAGCTGTAGCGTTGTTAAAGACCAGGGCGACATGATTGTGTGTTTTGCGTCGGGGAGTGAACTTTGAATTGAGAGGCAATTCATCTGCACGATTGAGTAATTTGTCGTATAGAAAAGGTCCGGAAGGCAGACAGTATTTTGGCTAATATACCAATAATTAATATACATATCAAAATCACATATTGGGAGTTGAAATAGATACAGGTGAGGTGGGAAGTCTGTAATGTAAATGTAATGTAAAGTATACATGATGTGAACATGCACAGTAAATCATTATCAGACTTAATTGCATCCTTCAACTTCTTGTTTATGCCCCAAAATGAATGGATACACAGGTTTTGTAGCAGTTTGTAGCAATTGTAGAAACACTAGACCTTAATTGTTGAATGTTTAAGCATGCAACAATCACGTATACTTTCATTAACCTTTTTTTTATATTTTTTTACATTTTGGACAAAACAGACAATTTAACATTGAGGTGCCCAGATGCTCCTAGCGCCCACCTAACCCGTTACCATTTTAAAATGATCAACACATTGATGCTATACCGCAAAAAGAACACGTCTGCCCATAAAGGAACATTTGCTATACAGCTGGCAGCAATGAAAGGCACCATGTTACACACGCAGCATAGCAACACATCAAGACAGCGGCGTAGCAAACGAGGAGAATGTGAATGTGAGTGAATATATTAGTAAATGCATGTGAATCAGTCACAATCAGCGCCAGCAGTAGTTTGGTGAAAACGTATCACTGTGGGAATAAGCACATCTCTCAACCTGCTGATTCCAACGCAGCAGTGACGGAGGAACATTATCCCATTTAGAATTATTGAATGCTTTAACCAGTGAAAAATAGCAGCTTGTAGATCTGCTGTTTTTGGAAAAAGTCGTGAAAGTGTGTGCAAATCTTTGAATATATGTATTTTCAAAGCGAACGATTGTAACTCAAAGTTTGCTTCTGGGGGGGTCCCTGGAACTAAATATTTTGAGATGGGGGTCCGTGGCCAAATACATATCATTTTGGGGGTCCTTCGCATGAAAAGGTTTGAGAACCACTGACGCGGTAGTCTCTCAAGAACAGACCAACTGAGCTCCATTTAAGTGAAAAGGACCTTTTCTTTGACCATGGCTGGCCACATTGCTGACACAGAAACATAGGTTTTTCAAAAAATCTTAGAAGGATTCAAAAGACTCAGGTCAAGAATCAGGTCAAAATTCTAATTTTCATGATTTTTCAAAAATAGCAGATCTACAAGCTCGCAGCGCGGCACTCGGTGCCGCGCTGTGAGCTTGTATATCTGCTATTTTTCAACAGTTAAAGCATAAAATAATGATACACAATACAGTGTACCCGTTCTGAATGGTTTAAAACATGTGTCCCTCAGGGGACGACGGTAAATCAAACCAGACCATTGCATCTCTATACACCCCATCCTCGGTTTGATCACCAGGGTCACTTATTATTATGAAAGACAATACTGTCTCCATTGCCAGTTCCGCCCGACATATGATGTATAGAAAAATGTCACATGCTGTACTTTCTCGAAGATCGCTCAAACGCTACGCAGGAGGCTGCAGAGCCAAGACTGAGTGCTCAAGAGACGAGTCCCCTTCGCTTTGGTCACATTCAGTCGGAGCTTACTCACTCTCTCCAATAACAGCATCAGCGTCTGGCATACATCAGTCAACACACACACAGTCACACACACACACAGGCCCCAGCCCGATAATGGGCATATGTGAGCTTGAGACACGCACACGAATGCACGTACACACACACACACACACACACACACGCACACGCACAAACATTTTGATGTCATGTTACACTGAAATTAGCGGCAGGGAACACCCTCGTTGCTTTGGATGCGAGGGGCACGGCACACAAACTCTGGCCAAGAAATAAAACGAAAACATGCAGTACAAACACACACACTAACATACAATGTAATGACACGCGGGGTCAAACACACACACACACGCACGCACACGCACACACACACACACACACACACACACACAGTACGCACACAATATGTGTTGCTCGCTGTAGTCAAGACAAGAGGGAACAAAAAGAAACAGAAAACAGACATGTCACTCTGAAAACACAAGTGTGCACAACCACACGCACACGCATACAGTACACACGGACACATGGACACACACGGACACACACACACACACACACACACACACACACACACACACACACACACACACACACACACACACACACACACACACACACACACACACACACACACACACACACACACACACACACACACACACACACACACACACACACACACACACCGCTCTGACTAGGATGAATGCAACGGAGACAGGGTCTCCCCTGAGAACACACTGACCTCTGAATGTACTGAGGACCTCCAGTCTCCTTGTCTCTACACTGTGACTCCACCGTTTCTTTCTTTCTCTCACTCTTCCCCGCTTCGTCCTCTCTTTTCCTCAAACTGATTTGCAGGGGGAATAAAAATGACAACTGCGCGGAGCTATGCGGGTCCGTGAGCGTTTGCATATACGTGCATGTGTGTGTGTGTGCGCGCGTGTGTCTGTGACTGTGTGTGTGTGTGTGTGTGTGTGTGTGTGTGTGTGTGTGTGTGTGTGTGTGTGTGTGTGAGGAGCCAATGCAGCTGGCCCATTTTTGAATGTCCAATTACCTACAACGGTTGGCCACGCGGCCTTCTAGAATGACTGCGGGCAGAGAGCTGAGAGTTGTCTTTGATGGTGTATGTATAGGTGACCCCACCACGCTAAAACATTATACTCTACCGATCGGTGGACTGCAGTACGCTAGCGGTCATATTCACAACTTCAGCCAGGGGCGTCACAAGGGGGGGGAAAAGTGGGACTGAGTTACTAGGGCCCAAGGTGGAGGGGCCTTAATTATTTTATACTTTAGCTATTGAAGAATAGCAGATATACAAGCTCACAGCGCGGCACTTGATCTGCTATTTTTGAAAAGTTGTGAAAATGTGTACAAATCTTTGAATATACTGTATTTTTAAGCAAACGATTTGTAACTCAAATTTTGTTTCTGGGGAGTTCCTGGAACTAAATATTTTGAGATGCTGGTCCGTGGCCAAATACATATCATTTTGGGGGTCCTTCACATGAAAACGTTTGAGCACCACTGACATAGAAACATTGGTTTTCAAAAAACCTTAGGATTTGAAATTTTCAAAAATCAAAAATAGCAGATATACAAGCTGTGAGCTTGTATATCTGCTATTTTTCAATAGCAAAAGCACAAAATAATGCGTAATAATGCGTTCCCAGTCTAAATGGGTTAAACCCCCTGCCCCTATGAAGAACATTCATGGGGGGCCCGCAGTGAATCCTTGTACCCATGGCCCAGAATGTGGTTCGACACCCCTTACTATTTCAAGGTTCAACGTGCATTGTGGAATTAATCCATCTGTGCACATAAACAATAGAAATCCTCAGTGCTCATTCAACTCTGAAGGTGTACAAATGCAAGTGCAAGCATTTGTGAGAGAGCGCATTCTCAGGGTAACAATTGTAAAACTGAATAACCACATAAAACCCAGCATCTGTATTCTGGGGAAAACCTTCGCAGAAAATAGTGAATCTACAAGCTCACAACTCTGCACGTTGTGAGCTTGTGGATTTACTAGTTCCAGCAAGTATATTTAGTATACTGTAGATCGAAAACAGATAATACACTAGTATCCCCGAGGGACTCTGGTTAACCGCGTAGGGTTTAAGCGTTTTAGCACAGAGGACTTTACTGTGTACAGTATACACACTCAGGCCTACATATATATAGTGAATGCTTTGTCATAGAGATGCAATCTCCTCTATTCTAGTGAAGAATAAGAGTACTCTATCAGTGCAACGTAGAAAATAATACTTTGGTACACGTTTGTCATTTCTGTTCAATAAGATATATTTTAGAAAATCTATAAAGAATATTTGTTGAATTTCCAATTCTACAATGCAGGGAGCTAGATGGGCTTAAACTAATATGATATCCGCTTGAACGTGACGTGGGGGGTGGAGCCAGGACATCCACTTAATTTTCTATGCATCTTTTCTCATTCTTTTTTTGCCACCGGTGTACGGAAGGCGGACAGGCGGAAGCTTTTCGAAAGTTGTGTGAGCCAACAGCGCGCCTCGCGAGACGTTAAATCAACACGTAGGATTTCGCTGAATGGAATTTTGTGGTTTTCGACTTGTGAGTTGTTTCGGTGGACGTTTCCCTGCAAACTGGCCTTTCTCTTTTTCGCTCCTCTCCCCAGTGGATCCATCGGGTCTGTTACATTTCACTAAGTAGTAAATCCTTTGATGGACGCAGTAGAAAACATGACTGCTTTACCGCTGCCTAAGTCCTTCTATGTCAAGGTCATAGATTCTTTCCTTGTTACACGGCCCCCGTGAGCATTGTGGCTTGTTTCGCGGCTCAGTCTCGTTTCGGTCGCCAAGAACTGGTGAATAGACACACAGAAAAAAACTATCCCACCCACACACACAAATTAATTTCTGCATTTTATATGGGGGACGTAATGAAAGTGCACGTGTGTACGAGCATTGTGCACACAATGTCCTGAGAGTTCAGTTGATTTAACTCTGAAAGTGCACACTTTGGAGTCAAGTACTCACAACAATCATGGCTCTCTGACGTGTACTTTACTGTGTGTGAGGAGAAACCCAGGCTTTCCGGCTATCTTTAAAACCCATTTAGGCCTAGAATTATTGAATGCTTTAACCAGTGAAAAATAGCAGATATACAAGCTCGCAGCACGGCACCGAGTGCCGTGCTGCGAGCTTGTAGATCTGCTATTTTTTGAAAAAGTCCTGAAAATGTGTGCAAATCTTTGAATATATGTATTTTCAAAGAGAACGTTTGTAAGTCAAATTTTGCTTCTGGGGGGGGGTCCCTGGAACTAAATATTTTGAGATGGGGGTCCGTGGCCAAATACATATCATTTTGGGGGTCCTTCACATGAAAAGGGTTGAGAACCACTGACATAGTAGTCTCTCAAGAACAGACTAACTGAGCTCCAGTTAAGCGAAAAGGACCTTTTCTTTGACGATGGCTAGCCAGACTGCTGACATAGAAACATAGGTTTTTCCAAAAACCTTAAGGAGGATTCAAAAGACACTTCATAATCAGGTCAAAATTCAAATTTTCACGATTTTTTTGAAATAGCAGATCTACAATCTCGCAGCGCGGCATTCAGTGCCGCGCTGTGAGCTTGTATATCTGCTATTTTTCAATGGCTAAAGCAATAAAATAATAATACACTATAATGTGTACCCGTTCTAAATGTGTTAAACCCTTGTTAAGTTCAGGGGTAGTTATTCCTTAGTGGTGTGATGCTTACACCCGAGAGTCTAATTCCAGCATATTTCCAATACGACCCTCTCTCTTCTACAAGAGCGCAGTCATCGATCTTCATTTGTCATTTAACCTCCATGAAGATGAGGACAGTGCAGAGTGTACAGTGTGTTGACGTGTGTGTGTGTATCATTTTAGTCCTGTAGTGCAGTAGTGGTTCTCAACCTGTGGGTCGGGACCCCCGGGGGGGGGGGGGTGATTAACCAGATGATTAACTTAATGTGCAACATTGTTTTCTCACTCAACAGTAAACAAACCAACATAAAGTTTAAGTGTATAGCGGGTATCTGCACATTTCTAAAGTGACAATTTAAGGACTTTTTAATATCTCTAAAATGAATTAAAAATTGTCCAAATTGTAAAATATTAGAAGCTGAAATTGTGAAAATAGCAATGCGACTCGTTGTGAACATGTAGATCTGCTATTTTCACAATAGAACCGTGTTATACAAGATGTAATGCCTCAACTCTTAGTGCTCATATGGTGGAGGGTAGCCCAGTTAAAATATGATTATTTTGAGGGTCACAGCCTGAAAAGGTTGAGAACTGCTGTAGTGTACATGTTCCATGTTTAAGTAATGCTGTATGTGTGATTGTACATTTAGGGTTTTACTATGTTTGTATGTTTGTATGTATGTACCGTATGTATGCATGCACGCACATGATTATTGTAAAGTGTTACAAGCTCTGAATCCCACTAGCTCTGAATCCAGATGCAAATGAAACTGGTGGTGTGGTGTGGTGAGATAATACATGTCTATTGACTTCTTCAGTCAATGTCACCTGTTAATGACACTTTACATGCACTGCTTGATTGGGCAGGATTGTTTCGCACGCACGCGTGTGGACACACACACACACACACACACACACACACACACACACACACACACACACACACACACACACACACACACACACACACACACACACACACACACACACACACACACACACACACTCTCTCTTGACACACAGCAGACATGAAAACGCAATGAGAGCAAAGGCAGCGACAATGCTTTCACATGCGCAGTCTCTACCCTGCTCAGCGACGCATTAACGCAGACACAACCTGCATTCACGCTCCAGCCTCGTTTGTATTCGCTTTACTGATTAAGAGCGGTTGACTTTGAGAATTAAGAAAGGTTTTTTTTTCACAGATGACCACTTTGATGACCTCTCTGCTGCTGTCCAATGATGTGTGTAAAAGCAACGGAGGATTCATGCTTAGCTGTGCTCCGGTGTGTTGCACCGGAAAAAGAGAGAGAGAGAAAAAAAAAAGGCAGATCTACAAGCTCAAAACGCATTGCTGGTTGTGAGCTCGCAGATCTGTGGTTTTCGGCGTGCAACAAAGTATATCAAGCCCTTTAGTGGTGCAGTTGTGTGGTGTATTTGTCACACTGCACCCGGTGAAGTGTGTGCACCACTGTTCAGTTCATACTGGGAAAGGAATGGCTGCAGCGTGGGGCGGTGGGAGTGGGAGTGGGTGTGGGGTTTATGGGAAGTGGCTAACACACAGTTGATTACATCAAGGCAGCTTGCAGACTTGACACCTTGCTGGATTTGTCAGCATTAATCGGTGGGGCCCTGTCAGTGATCCGTCAGCTTCCCGGATAATTAGGGACCACGGCTAACGATGCCGTCAGGAAGAATGGAAAGTGAAACTTTCTTTTTTCTTTCTTTTCCTCGAGTCATAATTAAGAGACACTCTTTTTGCATAGAGGTGGTGATGGTGTGTGTGTTGTTGTTTGTGTGTGTGTGGAGGGGGGGTTGGAGAAAATGAAGGCAGCCCGCGGATGTCAATAGATAAACTACATTCACATATAGCTGTCTTTGCTTCCGCTGCTGCATGTATCACATTGTTCCTTCAGTTTGGACAAACGCCTTTAGTTTGCTTTTAGTTGGGTGAATCCATGGGCGTCACAAGGGAGGGGAAAGTGGGACTGAGTTACTAGGGCCCAAGGAGGAGGGGCCTTAATTATTTTATACTTTAACTATTGAAAAATAGCAGATATACAAGCTCACAGCGCGGCACAGAGTGCCGCGCTGCGAGCTTGTAGATCTGCTATTTTTTAAGCGAACATTTGTAACTCAAATTTTGCTTCTGGAGGGTCCCTGGAACAACATGTTTTGAGATGGGGGTCCGTGGCCAAATACATGTAATTTTGGGGGTCCTTCACAGACAAAGGTTTGAGCACCACTGGCACAGACATAGGTTTTTCAAAAAACCTTTTCACGATTTTTCAAAAATAGCAGATCTACAAGCTCGCTGTGAGCTTGTAGATCTGCTATTTTTCAATAGTTAAAGCACAAAATAATACGTAATAATAATGTGTTCCCAGTCTAAGGGGGCCCGCAGTGAATCCTTGTCCACCGAGCCCAGAATTTGGTGCGACACCCCTGGGTGAATCCAGACAGTCTGTAAACCTTATACGTTTTCCCCTATGAAAGAAAGAAAACACACTTTTCCTCTCTCCCTTCGTGACCTAACGCTCTTTTCCTCTGCCCAGAGCCGAGGCACTCCACTACCAATCTGTCTCGGCTGACGGCACCAAAGTGCATTCAGCTCACCATCAGATACTCCTGAATTCTTTAAGACTGACTCTGTAAACAAACATACCGTAGATACGGGGAAACTTGGCCACCTTTCATGCATCGCTGCTCGTTGCAACAGATGAGCACGGAGATGGCCGTCTGTCTCTAAGGCTGGCGTCGTTTGAACGCAACATTCGCTCCGCCCATTCTTCCCTGGCCAAAGTAGCATGAGAGCATGCTGACGTACGGACAACGCGATTGGCCAAATGGGGTGTCAACCAATTAAGTCACTTTGACGTGCGATGGGTGTTTTGCGTGAAAATAGCCTACAAGCTACAAGCTCACAGCGCGTCGCATGATCGCACCACAACATGCTGTGAGCTTGTACATTTATTTTCACATAAATGAAAACATTTTTTTCCTACGATGGATCACTCAGAATAGGGACATCATGTTTTAAAGTGGTTATAATGTTAGAAATGCTGAAGTAAACAATGGTTGACATGTTTTATCTGCAAAAGGCAAGCGCTGAATGATGAAGTCAAGTTATTCTTCGCTGTGCGTGACAACCGTTTGAGGACGCTGACAATGTTTGCGGATTCACCGAGCCAACGGTGGAAAACGGATAGTCCAGAGAGGCCTGTTGTTTGTCTCACCATATAAAGAAGTAGAATTACATTTGGCAACGGTGTGCCTTTTTTTTCTCTCCCCCTCTCGGTACCAAAAATGTAATCAAATCGTGACCTCAATACCAAAGCAGCAACTGAACTGTTGTCTCACCCCCACCCTGATCGATAAGACTTCTCTAATCGAGTACATTATTATTTCTCTGTAAAGTACACTGGCCTGTCTGGCACACAATAATAGTGAAACACTTGTAACATAATATAGCATGAGACTGTGACAATAGTGGTACGTGTTAATGAGTCTGTTCGGTCACCAGTACCATCAATGCCTGTTGTTTTTTTTTGTGTTTTTTTTATCCCCTTCCCTCTGGGCATGGGTTATTATAAATACAAAGCAGTCAATGGTTTGAGGACTGAAGACAATTAACTTAGCTTGGTGTTTCTGTTTACTGTTGTCATTTTTTTTTTATCAAATAAGATACATATCAAAATGTTACAGTTGTTAAAACCCATTTAGGCCTGTCACACCCAAACGCTGTTATATCTTTGAAGCTGGGAACGCCTTTGTGTCATTTTAGTTGAAGAAATGTATACATATCGTCTCTGTCGGTTGGAAACCTTATTATGTCAAAAACTGTTACTTTTCAGGATTCAAATAAAAAAAAGTGGCAAAATAACAGATCTACAAGCTGGAAACACGGCGTGAAGCAACACGTGTCGAGCTTGTAGATCTGCTATTTTGGATACTTTTGTGTGACGCTGTAGTAGTAGTCTCTGTCCAACAGCAACGATATACTTTTCTTTCCGAAAACTTACGTCGGGTTTTAGAAGGCATTTTTTAGAACCGACCTCGGGTCTAAATGGGGTTAATTATCGCCATCATTTGTGTTTGTATTATTTCTTTGACATTAGAACACAGGGTCCCTTGCAAATAATACCTCCACAAGATCTGCACTTCAATGAAAAAAGAGCCCTTGGGAGATAAGAGAGAGAGAGAGAGAGAGAGAGAGGGAGGGAGAAAAAAAAACTGCAAACGACGACAAATGACTGCAGCAAAACTCACTGCTGCTCAAATTGCACTGCATTGAACTCAACTGCCAAAAACTAACAGATGCAGCAATGTGGTTCCAAACGAAAGAACACTGATGTATCGTCACCGGTCATAAAATGGACAGGCTGCAGTTCCATTACAGGGGCAGAAAGCATCATGGTGACGGATGAAAACAGAGGCCATTTGAAACGGCATAAGAAAAAAAGAAAAAAAAGAACCATTCAAAAACCTCCACTTCCCTCCGAGGGAGCATATGCAACATTTTTGTTCTAGACTAGCCATGCGACTCCAAAGTGACAAATCTGGGTTACGGAAATATCATGTAATGCGTTGTAAAAAATAGCCCTCGTTCATAAGGTGTGTACAATATTTCATGCAGAGAGAGGAGTAACAAACCAACACCCCAGACAGTCATGGCACAAAGTCCACCAAGAAAGAGAGACAACCCCCCTTTACTTGACGATGCACAGAGCTATTGTCAAAGTAGTTTGATGGGGATCCACCATGTTAAGTACTGGAAATAACATAGCGACGAATGCCTGGAAAGTTGGTACTGAGTGACCATTGGATGTGTCTATCACAAAAAACAGACAATTAAATCACAAATGTTAAAGTTGGGAGGCAGCGGAGCAACTTTAGAACTCGGATGAATGTCCACGAGAGAGCGTCTCAGGAATATAATGTAGTTTTTTACACTTTTCGTTGCCATTCGTGGCAGAAGCATAAACTCCCACAAAACCTTTTCATGAGTGCGGCTCCTTCTTCGAACCCATTTCTCTCTCTCTCTCTCTCTCTCTATCCATCAGTAAATCCACATGTCAATTAGAAATTACAACCCCACAGAGTTCAAAGTCTTGCGTTAACAACCTTGATTAAGTCTGCTTAACCTCACTTTTCCAGGGGGCTGATTAACATTCTACAGCTGTTTTATTCGGCTTTGGTCATTACCGCCAGAACTTCAAAGGCCGTCCTCCCATCATTTGGCAGCGCCTGTCAATCACTCACATCTCTCAGCGACTCCACATATTCCCGGGGAACATGATCTCCCTCACAGAACAGCTTGTAAAGGCAGTATAGTGTAGTACAGTAGCTCTGAATCTGTTTTATCGTTCTGTACATGCTCCTCATCTTTAGCACGATGAGATGCAAAACACATATAAAGAAGCCATTGTTAAATGGAATGAAATGGTAACTAATTTGGAAGAGAGACTTGTGTGACCCCTTAGGGAAGTCAAGGGGGGGTGAGAATTGCCCGATGAGGTCAAATGTTTGGCGTTCTAAAAGGTCGTAGGTCAGGACAACTGTTCAGTTTGTCATGTGACACTATGAAATGCTAATAACGAGGCTAGGCACTTCACTGCAACTCTGAAGTCACTATAATCTCACTTTCAGGTCTTGTGGCTTTGCGGGGACAAAGTGGACCCTGCTAGGAGAATCACAGCCGCTATAGCTCCTGGCTGTTCCTTTACAAAGCTTTGTTGTATCGTTGGGCAGAAAAGTCCGCTCAGAAGCATTAACAAAATGAGGTAGCCTTCCTAGTTTACATTGTAGTACTTAGGCCTGTATGCTTCCCTGTGATCTCGTCACGCCCCAACACCCTCCTCTCTCTCCCCCCCCCCCCCCAAGCCCACCGCCCCCATGTCCCTCCCCCTTGGGTATTAATCGCAAAGTATTTATCCCGCTTAAGAACTTTTTTTTCTTTCAATTTGTCTTTTCTTTGCCGCTCGACAGGGGCAAAAAGTTATCCCGTTTGAGTAACTCCAGCTGTCAGGCGCATGCGTGTCTCCGTGGTGAATGATTTACTGATGTTTATCAGGAATGAATAGATCAAAGGCTTCGCATGACAGGCAATCAATCAAGCATCAAATCAAGAATGGCAATCCCTGAGCGGAACACAAGCTGAAAATAAGAATCAGCGGCTGTTTTTCTTTTTTTTCTTCCTTCCTGGGACCAAAACATCAAACATGTTGGCCTGTAAAAGGAGATAAGAGACTATAAGATATGTTTATCTGTTTTTTTGTTGTTTGTTTGTTACTTTTGTCTTGTTTGTTTCATCTTTTTTTTTTCTTCTTCTTTTTTTTTTTTATCCTGGCAACTTATCAGAGGATCAACTTGGGAGCGTTGCAAATGAAATACAGCCCAGATAATTAAACACAGCATAACGTGTGGTAGTGTAGCTAAACGAAACAATGTTGTTGTCTGTTTGCAGACAATGTGATTGATACCAAAAAAAAAAGAAGAAAAAAAAAAAACACAAAATAATGCACCCGTTCCACTAAATTGCAAAAGATAGATAGCCTATGGAGGGGGCAATTTAACAGATCACCTATGTATCTTATCAGGGTGACACGTTTGCTGTTAGTTTTACGCACAGTGTAGAGAGGATGTGAATGTTGACTCTACAGTACAGTAATGTACAGTGTGTCCACTCCTGTCCTGTTGTGTCCAATGTACACACTTGCACAGTGGGTGAGCGCGTAAGGCCTATTATTATTTTTACATAAAGTTGTTACACACTTGTAACACTAATCTATAACACGCAGATTTATATTTTAACTGTGTTATTGATTGATTGATCCATTGAACACTTTACTAGGAGTTTGAAAAGGGACAGGGCAGTACAGTTCACTGATGCAAGGTCAACTAAAAGGATAAAGACCACAAGAAAGCTTTTGGGCTTGTTTGCATTGTTGGGGTCCCTTTGTACTCTTTCATAGAATAACTCTGAGGGTGCACAAAATGTAACCAAATGGACCCTTATGGGTCCATTTGGTTACAGTAAGGGTCCATTTGGTTACAGTTTGTGCACTCTCAGAGTTAAGTGTGTAGGCTAGTTCACACAGCAAGACTTGTTCCTGTGTGCTGATAGTAGTGTTGAGAAAGGAGTTGAGAGAGTGAGTGAGTGTGTGTGAGTGTGTGTAGGCTATGATATCTTACCTTCTGACCGCCTGGGCGCTTGCTGCTTTCTCCTCGGCATAGTAGACTGCTGCAAGAAGACTTTCCGCTTGACTTTTCATGCGAAGAGACGACCATTCACCACAGTCGAAGAAGAGAAGAGGGGGAAACCAACTCAAAAAAAGAGAGAGAGTCAGCTAATGTCTTTTCCTTATAGTCCTTGTGTGGAGGAGATGAAATTAAAAAATGGAAAATGTAGATCCCTCGATCGGCTTTTTTTTTCTTCTTTTTTTTCCCCGCTTATTTATTATTTAAACAGGGGTAAGAAGAAGTCTATTCGTCGATGAAGTGCATGGGGTTTATAGCCTATATCTAGAGATCTTTTATCGCGTTTATCACAGTCCAATTGGCAAAACTCTCGCCTCTATAAAAATACACACAACTGAACTACAGTTGATTACATGAACTCATTGCGGCGGGTTTGTCAAAACCATAAAAATCGGCGACATAACCTCCCGTTCACATTTCTGTCTACTACTACACGCAGGGAGGAATATGGACATCTGCCAAAAGCCCCCCAGCACCCGCAGCAGCAGCCCCTCGCAGCAGCGGTTCCATCCAGAGGGGATCCCACCCCAGAAGCGAACGGGTTTTTTGCCGTCTGTTTCAGTGTTTTCGCGTTGAAAAGTAACACAAAAAAAGGGACTTATTATTCCTCCTGCGATTCCGACACTCGAACTCCCTCGGCGGCGATGGATAATATCGGTCCGAGGCTGTGTGTGTGATCGCGCTCCGGTACAGGTGCCTATCCGTTTCTCTCCAGTCTCCGTTATTAGTCTATGGAAAAGAAAGAGAGTGACACGTTAAGGAGGGTTATGTCAATCAATCAACGTGAGATTGACCATTTGGTTTTAGCCATATAGCAGAGATCTAATAACACGTGCAATCAGCGTTATAAATATGTTCACTGTCTATACCGAAAACAGCCCTGATCTCATCTTAAAATACTCACGGATGATGTGCGGAGTGTCCGGACGATTCTCGCACGGACAGTTGACGAATCACAGAGAAAGTCCTATAGGAAAAGGAACGCGTACACGGGGCCTATACACTCCGCGGAAAGTAGGCTAAATAGTAGGCTGTTTATTGTTTGTCTATCTTGTTTTCACTCCCCGGCAAGCGGCATCAAGATCAGGAGCGGATCATCGGAGAGAGGGACGATCATCGGGGGTCGTCGCTTGTTTTGCTTTTTTTTCTTTTTCTTTTCTCCGCAGTGGAAAAATGTGTTCTGCACAACATTGGTGATGCGCGTCGCGGAGCTATAGGAGCGTTTCAGACACAGACAGCTCCAACTGATCGACAGACACACCATCACCACGGCCTCTCTGTTACTCCACCCCTCCAAGAGAGCGCGTCACCCTGACAAGTCAGAGCCCACCTGTCAATCCGTTTCATGGCTTTTTAGAACACACATGCACGCACACACACACTTATACATGAGCAAACAACATCATGTATTAGTGTATAGCAGAGGCGTCAATTGGGTATGGCAAGCTATGGCAGCTGCCATACCTTGGCTACGGGGGGAAATAATAAAATGTACTTTTCATCGTGCCTTTTGCTAAGGTATGGTAACATGACTGGTATCTTGCACGCGATACCAGTCATTTTGCCATACCTTAACTTTTTTTGAACTGACGCCACTGGTGTATAGCCTGGGACTGGGAAGATAGGAAAAGTGACCCCGCCGACTACCCCGCACCACCCCTCCCATTTGACAACCCTGGTAGTCTAATTGTTTAGCAAAGTTATATATAGGGGTGAAATATATCAAATTATCAGGTATTCAAAATGTTTACAGTGCTTGACATACAGGTTGATAGCCTTGCCTATAGGCGGCTAGGCCTAACTGTAGCTACATTTTTGTGATTGGAACACGCGCCCTAGGCTATAGTGGTAGCACATGTAACATTTGCTACATTCTAAACGTTTATGGAGATTTTTTTCCCCTCTCTCTCTTTCTCTCCCTCTCTCTCTCCCTTTGATGGGAGGAAAATTGCAGATCAGTTCGTTAGATCTTTTGTAGAGGAGCCTTTCTTGCGAAGGGGAGGGGCTCTGGAGCCACTAGTGGCTGCTGTGTGTAGCGTGCACTCCATCCTAACTATTCTTCACCATATAACTGTTTATAAAAGGGCACACTTAGGCAAATGTTATCACCAATGAAGACTGCACTATTTTTTATTTTTTTTGTAGCAGACTATCACTATCCCGGGACTGTATTGGGATCGTTGATGTAGCTCTATACGAGAAAGCAAGGGGAACTTGTTAAACATACTTTGAGATGTGTGGTCAGTGGGCGATGATGCAATTACACAGCATAACTAGCATGGTATGTACAGTCCAAACTATTTATGACACATCGGATGCGCACTAATTCCATCCGTACTCAGTGTAGGCTACTACCACCCATTGGAGTTTGGGGAGATGGATCATTACTGTAACCTAGGCTATAAGGCTCGGACCGCCGCCGGACCACAGCTCAACAACATCCCGAGGAAAAGGATTACCCGTGCGCAACGGACGAACCGAGCCCCGGCTTTTATGCTAAACATGCGGATTTGGGTGAGTTTCAGAATTTCTACCGTTGTTGATCTCTCAGCCAAATTCAAAAACCTTTTTATTTTATTGTATTCTTCTTCTTATTTAAACATCACCAGACATTAAACCAAGGAGCTGATCTGCTGCGCCACTGATCTCTCCACTGACACTCTCCAGAAACGCATGTTACGCACGGCAATAAAAACCCACTCATTGCGCATTGGTATCTCTTGTTTGTTTGCACGCGGCATTCTTGACAGCCGTTGTTGCCAGTCTGGGAAATGGATCATCTCTATGCAGGAGAGATATGTGAGTGGGCTAATAATAATAATAATGTGACAAAACCAGCAAGTACCGCCCCAACATCTGCCTGTCTCCACGTCTCCATCTATCCATTCCCCTGCCGAGATCTGCCTCCTCCTCGCGATTGATGGACTGTGTCCTACGTCACTAATATTTCCATTCCAATCACCGGCGGTGGAAAACGTAGGCTACTCAAATGTCCCACTGAAGTAAAAGTATCGATACTGCAATGTAGAAATACTCTGTTACAAGTAAAAGTAGCCTACGGGATTCTACATTTAATTGAGTAAAAGTACAAAGGGAGAAAGTATGCAGAATGTCACAAGTTTTCAAAATATTTTGAAAATAGCAGATCTACAAGCTCACAATGCATTGCACTGCATTGCATTGTGAGCTTGTAGATCTGCTATTCTCGAAAGGACAATATATATATATATATATATATATATATATATATATATATATATATAGGGCTGAAGTAGCAAATGTATGTTTAGTATTAAATATCTAAATCACAAAGTAACTAACTAAAGTTGTCAAATAAATAGAGTGGAGTAAAAGTACAATATATGGATCCGAGATGTAGTGGAGTAGAAGTAAAATTATTGGAAATAATCAAGTATGATTACCTAAACATTTTACTTAAGTAGGCCTACAGTACTTAAGTATAAATGTACTTAGTTACTTTACACCACCACTGCTCCATCTATCTACTGCCGAGATCTGCATGCCTCCTCACGATTGATGGACTGCATCCTAGCCTACGTCACTAATATTTGCATTCCAATCACCGGATAGAACGAAGCATAGAGAGAGACAAATATCTCTACATAAAGGGGCTACACACAATAGCAGCGGTTCTCACATTTTAAAATGTCAAGGTCTTCCCATAACTCTGACAGTACACAGATACACCTGTTAGGGTCCATTTGGTTCCATTGTGTTGTGTATACTGTCAGAGTTGCGGACTTATAAGGGTCAATTTAGATTATTTAGATCTATTGCCCCTTTTGTATACGAAGTTTGTTATGGACGCCTGTAAGGCTATGCAGCAGTGCATGACTTGATAAAGAAACAGTCTCTAAACCGAACAGTTTTTTTAGGGGTACTAAATTAGCTAAATGTACATTTTATTTTCTTTGTGAGTGGGCAAGGATAGCATACACCCTATTAAAATAAGACATCCTTCTATTGTTAAATGTTCTGCCAACTCTCAGCACAATGTTTTAATAAGTCAATGATTTGTTGTATGCAAGTTTTTTTTTTTTACATTTGACTGCAATTATATCATGGATATTTGTACATGGACAATCCATAAAGTATATATTTATTCTGAACAGGAATATTATGAACCAATTGCACAAGTAACCATAACTCAGCTAAGTTGAAAGCCGTATCTTATATTCTTTACTACACGTCTCTTGGAGAAGGTTAACAAGGCTATTTTACAACTTTCCGTACAATCTTGTGTTTTCATGATGAAACAAGACATAAGAGTTCATTATTGGACACAAGGCATGCGTAAGAATAGCAAACCAGATAGTTCAAAGTACACTTTTAAAGATGCCTATTTTGTAATAGTTCATAGCGTTATAATTATATTTGCATGTGCACATTCAGCAGGAGTCTGAAATATCCAGTGTTTCCACTGTTATCTTCTATATTGTGAGTGCCATTTTGCTTATTATTATTATTATTATTTTATCCAGCCCGCAGTGCAGGTTTGTCATGGCCACGGCGTGTAAACCAACAGTTTATACTCTTTTATTTAGTTTTATAAATATCAACACATCTGACACAGTTAGGATTATTATGCGGGTAGAATGTTTGCCTGCATGGCACAGAAGATAAGAATCACACTCAGGAGAGAGAGAGAGAGAGAGAGAGACAGAGAGAGAGAGAGAGAAAGAGAGAAAGAGAGAGGGAGAGAGAGAGAGAGAGAGAGACAGAGACACAGAGAGAGACGGAGAGGGAGAGAGAGAGAGAGGGAGGGAGCAGGGGTGGGGACTCGCCGTGACATGAAACTCACGCCTGGGCACACCGAGTGCCGCGCTGCGAGCTTGTAGATCTGCTATTTTAAAAAAAAATCTTAAAAATTTGAATATTTCAAATCCTTCTAATGTTTCTAGTCAGTGGTGCTCAAACCTTTTCACGTGAAGGACCCCCCAAAAAATGATATGTATTTGGCCATGGACCCCCATCTCAAAACATTTAGTTCCAGGGAGTCAGGGACCCCCAGAAGCAAATTTTGAGTTGCAAATGTTCGCTTAAAAAATACATTATACCGGTATTCAAAGATTTTCACGACTTTTCAAAAATAGCAGATCTACAAGCTCGCAGCGCGGCACTCACTGTGAGCTTGTAGATCTGCTATTTTTCAATAGCTAAAGTAAGATAATTAAGGCCCCTCCACCTTGGGCCCTGGTAACTCAGTCCCACTCCCTCACCCTTCCCTTGTGACACCCCTGGGAGGGAGAGAAGTTGCTGCCAGGGTTTGATCCTAATCCAGCAGGGGGGGGACATGTGGTTCTACAGACCCGGGTCATAATCATCCATCAGCAGCTGAAATGTGGATCCTCATATGCAGGGAATGAGGATGTGCCGCTATTTTGTCACAATGAGAACAGAAACACACACAGTATGTTATGAATGCTCTTGTTTCACGTTCTCATTACGCAGCAGCAACAGCTAACAGTTAACGCTGCTGTGCTCCTGACCGCGGCGAAGAGAGTTGTACAGCAGTAGGGCTGTCACGATATGACATTTTACATGACGATTAATTGTCATTCAAATAATTGGCGATTTAATTGTGTTTTTGTCGTTGATAATTACATTTCTGTTTGGCTTTTAGGCTTTGAAGTTGCATATGGTAGATATGACACATAACCTAAATATACAAAGAAATTACTGACATATCTGACAACTTTATACTTAAAAAAGAACATTGATAGTGGAAATAGCCGATCTACAAGCTCACAACGCGTCGCGATGCGACACGTTGTGAGCTTGTAGATCTGCTATTTCCACTATTTTTGACATGGAAACGATTATGACGATTATGAAAAATAATCACGATTATGTCAAATAAACACGATTAGACGATTATGTAATAATTGTGACAGCCCTATACAGCAGTGTTTCTCAAATGGGGGTACGTGTACCACTAGGGGTACGCAGCAGGGGTACTCCAGGGTAACGGGGGAAAAACTAGACAAATGGGAATATGTATTTACTGTTATGGACGGTTATGATAAAACATTGACAGGCTTTGTGTGAACCTGCTCATATTTGTTAAATCAAATTACATCAATAACTTGACTACAACTGTTATTGAATAGAAACCAATGTTTATTTGCCATTATGCTGTTTTATTTTGAACATATTGGCATTGGAACTGGACGTTTGATGTACAATTTTCTAAGCAAAATACTGCAGGGGAAGGGGGTACTTGGCTTCAAAAATCAGCATAAGGGGGTACTGCAGCCAAAAAAGTTTGAGAACCACTGTTGTACAGAATCTAAGCAACTGTGTGAGATTTAGTCTGTATATACGTGAAAACAGACATGGTGTAGCTTTAATGAAATGAAAAATCCAGAAATCACTCTCTCCCATGCACGTGCACACGTGCACACACACACACACACACACACACACACACACACACACACACACACACACACACACACACACACACTCTTACTTTCCTGCAAATAGTAATACTTTGACCTTCATTATAGCTTTAGCTGCAGAAAATATACAGTGTTAAATGAGTAACTTTTACATTTTTATTATGCATGACTAAAGATGATCAAATAAAGAGCGGAATGATGAATGATGAATGTATAATGGCCAATGGATGATAAATGCTGACATGTTACCTCTACTTACTCTAAGTTAACAATATGGAACGGCAAACAGGACATGATGGCTACAAGGCTAGAAACTCGGATTCCTTATGGAATTCTCTTCTCTGGGATCGTCATGGAACGGCGACGCTCTAGTTGTTACAAGATCTCAGAGACGAAACACAGATTGGAGATTTGTAGTCATCAGTCCCAGAGTCTTTTTTTAAAAAGCTACAGCATTTCCCTTTTTCCATTTATTGTCGTCGTTGATGTTGTTTTGTGTACGCCCAGTCACATGTGATCAAGTTACGTTATGATCCTAATTGCTTGGAAACTACACATGCTAGTCGTGATGCCATCATGCGTGTCCATGTGAATGTATGTCAAAACCCAAACATGCACAAACAACATGCCATTGCTGTACAACGCCCCCCACCCCCCACCCCTGAGCGTGTAAAGCACCTCTTCCTCACAGTGTGACACAATGACAACATTATGACGTGCCATCTTCATTTTCTTTCAATGTCCTTCTCTTTTTTCCCCCCACTCCCAAGAACAGTATATAAAAAACACTCTCTCAAAGCACGTGAACGCAGACTTGTGTGTACTTAATATGTTTTCCGTGATACATCATTCTCTACTTAGCTTTGTCACTCTTATCTTTTTTTCCCCTCTTTTTCTTTCCAGATGGGTTGATGGGATGGGACCCACCTGTCAAGAAAGAGAAGCCATTTTGTAAGATCTACTACGAGGGGGTCATGCTGCACAGTGGACTGATGTCCAGTGCACTGTTAGAGCAGGTGAGGAAGCACTTCTGAAATGGCTGTTATACTTGCACACGCAGGGCTAGATTTATAAAAGAAAATAAGAAAACGCAGGGGAAAACACTTATGGCCTATATCAGGGGTTCTCAAACCTTTTTAGGCTGTGACCCCCAAAATAAACATATTTGAACTGGGGACCCCCACCCTGACAACCACTTGGAATTGTAGGTATTACATTTAATGCGACTCGGTCCCACAGATGAATATTGTGAAAATAGCAGATCTACATGCTCACAACGCGAGGCGTTGTGAGCATGTAGATCTGCTATTTTCACAATGTTCGCCTCTTGCTTACTTAATATTTGACAGTTTGGCCAGTTTGGTATTAAAATGGCCTTGAAAGTCCTTAAATTGTCACTTTAGAAATGTGCAGATACCCTGCCTGCATACATTTGTGTGTGGAAAAAATGACATTAAGCTAATCATCTGGGGACCCCACAAAATCACTTGGGGAAGTTTGGGAACCACTGGACTGAATTACATAAACTGTGATATTATCAAGCCAATACCAAACATGTCAGACTAGTCTATATTTCCCATGATTTTAATTCAGTCTGATCAGAAGCAGGGGGGAAAAAACGTATTTTCATCGCCGACCATAATAGCACCTAGGGATACCAAAAGCAGAGGCATGCCCCTCCCCCCAGCAAATCCAACACTACTCATACACTCACAGTAAACATACAGTAGTAGTAGCAGTAGTAGTAGGGCCAAGTATGTTTTTAACACAGATATCAGGTTAAATACGTTTCTTTCCTTCCATTCCTGCACAGGGCTCAGCCTCACTGTAAAAAAAGGAATGTCTAAATCCAGAATACCACATATCATCCATACGCCACATGTATTTGCCTTGTTACACTAATGTATTTTGCACCAAATAAATGTATGCTGTTATTTTGACAACAGTATTTTAATTAAACAGGTTTCCTGATGCATACATTACATTTTTGTTGAATTTTGTCCTTTTATTTGATTTTGTGCTGTACAAAATCTTACAAATGTTTAATATTTAACACGCTGTTTATGATGAATACATTAAAATGAACACGTGAACATTATGCCTGTTCACTTCATCTCACGTACTGTAATGCACTGGTTCCCAAACACTGGGTCGGGACCCACTTGTGGGTCGGGACACATTTTTATGGGTCCCTTAATCTTTTGTGTATCCTACATTTTGTTTTAATTATTAATATTTAAAAGCATTTTCAATAAACATTCCCCAAAAAGCAAAGAGTTTCATTAATAAATCAAAGTAAATATCAAGAAATTCCATTAATTAGAAAACAAATGTTTACGAAGTAGTGAAAATAGCCGACCTATAAGCTCACAGCGCTAAGTGAAGCACTGTGAGCTTGTAGATCTGCTGTTTTCACTTGTTTGGGTCCCGGGAAAACGCCTAATTTCTCTTTTGCGCCTTGAGCTAAAAAGTTAGCGAACACTGCTGTAATGTATCAGCAACAAATTCCACTAGATTTAACCAGCACCCTCATCACAGGCCATGGCCATTATCATCATATTTCTCCATTTGTCTTCTTTTACTTTCTTCACTATTCCTTCTGACTCCTTGGCTTCATTAGCTGCAAGTTATTCCGCTAATTATTGCACATTATTCAATAACTACAATACTATATGGAGTTATGTTTAAGAAATCTGAAAGTAATACTTCAGCAACACAAAACCTTTAACAACTATGCAGTTTAGTTAAAATGTACACATTAAAGGCAGTTTAAGGGATTGTCTTTGGTTGAAACAAGTGTTAAACAGCTCTATGTTATGATAGTAATCATTGCTATAGAGTGTTCTTCAGTAGCAGGAGTCTTCATGTCTCTCCAGCTCTTTATTAAACGTAAAATGCATTTTCAGGTCGGGATCCCAATTCTATCCAATCAGGATAGAGAACTCAGACAGGATACAGATTAACCAAGGGAAATTGTAAGTGGTAGTAGACAACATTGGAACTGGAACACTGTACGACAGTGATTACTATCAGAATCTAGTGCTCTAACCTAAAAAAAAAAAGAAAAATATCACTTACCCTACTATTAACAAGCCTTAATCAAAACAGGCAAACTACAACTATTGATAAGAGTTTCTTTAAATTACTGTAGTAGCACTGACTGTATACAGTAACATCAAAGTCTCAAGAATAACAAAGTGTACTTGAAACACAACCCTAACATACATATTCTGGCTAGCATTTAGCATTCAGCTAAATATAATGGGCTTGTAGATGAGCTGTTTTTGGCAGGAACCAAGTATGGGGACTATGGTCAACTAACTATTGGGTTTAAGTGGTTAATAGATTAAATTAAGTGCCAGTCCACTAGAAAATTGCCAAAACAGACCGTAACAAATTCTCTCAAGCGAGTCAAAGTGGTATATTTACAATATGTCATTAATGCTTACTTTATAGGATTTCCAAATATGCAATTTGCAATTAAAGTTCAAAAAGTTCTGGAACTTCATATTTTCTGGTCCGAAAATGTGGTTTATTTTACTTTTTTTCAAGATTTCAAGGCCAGTGTAGGAAAGTTCTAAAAGTATTCCTGGAAACTGGAAAAATAACATTGCCTTTCTCTTTCAGCGTCATTTCAAAGAATTCAACCTTAGGAGTCATAAAAACTTAATGATGAACGATAATGCCACTCTTCATAATCTTAAGCAATCTTCAATCATTGGTGGGTCCTATGAGTTTCTAGACACTCATTGACAGCCGAATAAGTATATATGATAACAAATTAATAAAGAAAGGGATCTTATTTTGACACAAGCTATATCTTCACATCTATCACATAATTAAAATGCCAACTATAAGTAGAGAAAGGGGCTTTGATATTTTATAGATAAGAGATTTACTTCACTGTGACTTACCCAATATGCAGGCTTGAAACGATATGTTGGTGTAATTTTGACAGTGCAATTAAAGGTTTATTATCCCCACCTGAGCTTTTTGATTTTTGTCAATCTGGACAGAACGATAATGATGAAATGCTGTAAGGATATACCGCACAATGATGACAGGTACAAATGTATTAATGGATTCTGGGCTCTAGGGGATTCAAGGCTTTGTGTTATAGCAATGAAAAAACTTAAAGCTAAAATCTGAAAGGGACAGGACCTTAGACCGTGTTTTAATGAAATACTTAGTGTTAGTTCTACACAAAATAGCAGTCGAAACAGCAGTACCGTAACCCCCTTTTTTTCCTCAGACACTGGACCCAGGGGCGTCACAAGGGGGGGGAGTGGGACTGAGTTACTAGGGCCCAAGGTGGAGAGGCCTGGAATTATTTTATACTTTAGCTATTGAAAAATTGCAGATCTACAAGCTGCAAGCTTGTAGATCTGCTATTTTTGAAAAGTCGTGAAAATGTGTGCAAATCTTTGAATATATGTATTTTTTAAGCTAACATTTGTGACTCAAATCTTTCTCCTGGGGGGGTCCCTGGAACTAAATGTTTTGAGATGGAGGTCTGTGGCCAAATACATATAATTTTGGGGGTCCTTCACATGAAAAAAGTTTGAGCACCACTGACATAGAAACATGGGTTTTTCAAAAAACATATAGAAGGATTTGAAATATTCAAAGAATTTTAAAGATAGAGACTTTTTTTTAAAAAAATTCAAAAATAGTAGATCTACAAGCTCGCAGCCCGGCACTCGGTGCCGCTCTGTGAGCTTGTATATCTGCTATTCTTCAATAGTTAAAGTACCCAGGGGCCAGAGTTTGGTGCGACACCCCCTGACTGGACCTGGAAGTAATTGTTAACATGCAATTCTATTTATGTTTTAAGCGGAATGCACGCACGCACACATGCGCGTGTGCCTGCGAGAGGTAACTCTCTGTCTCACACACACACACACACACACACACACACACACACACACACACACACACACACACACACACACACACACACACACACACACACACACACACACACACAAAATAAAGATGAGATTTTTGCAGGTCCGCAGGAACAGCCTTTGCTAAAAAACCTTTATAGGGAGCTCGACTGAATTAAGTGACATATTTCACGTTTCCAAATACCAGCCCACTGACACGCACACTCCTTCTCTCTCCTCCTCCCTTGCCTTTTGTTTTCGTTGACACATGCACGCCCAATTAGCATTTTTCAGCCATTAAGGGAGGAAAAGGGAAGCCGCCAAATGTTTATGTCTCATCCAACTCTGTTCCGCCACTATACGTTTTGAGCCCCCTGTAGTAGTAGCACAACATCCAGACAAAACAGACTCAATATTAGCCACGTCGATACCTTTGTCTCATAATGTAAAAAAAAAACTAAACAAAAACGCACGTGTTTATTTCCTAATTGTTTTGTATGGGATGTTGAAGTGATAGTAGGACCGCATGCAATTATGTCTGTAAAAGCTTTTCTCGTCTTGCTGCATTTAGAGCAATTAAATCTCTTACGTGTGGACAAAGGCAGCAGTGATTATATCCTCGTGCGATGTTTTGATTTCCCACAGTGCCAACACCGACAGCATTGTGATCCATTATGTTTGAATCTTCTTCAAAGTGATACACACCGTAAAAATAAATAAAAATAAATACAGTTTTCGGGCACCATACGGAGCCCCTCTTGATATGTTGAGGCGTTGAGAGAACGCAGAAATTGTTACGAGGAAAAATGTTAGCGAGCACAATTAGCTGGCTGCGCCAGTTACTCCGGTATACACTGAAAAAAAAAAACGTGGTTAATTTAATTTAACTCGCTCTCAATATATTTGAAATGTGAAACCATCAAACCTTTAGCACTTCATAGCGTGTTTCCGAAGATGCACGAGTCACTACCCGCAGAGTTTGACTGTGTGAAATCCACTACTGGTGTATTGTACATAACAAAGGGTGGAATTGCTTTTTAAAAAAAGGTGCTTTTCTTGACATTAAGACGACTGGTGTGCACATATTGTTGGTCAGTGTTGTGCAGTTACTTGGAGGCATATATTTATGAATAGGAAGCTTTAATTAGGGCTTGTGTTTCCTCCCCAGTCACATTGAGGGATGGTCTGCACCGACATTCATTAATGATAATCACCAAGAGCGATGGCATTGCTACGGGCCAAGTCTCCGGGGACTCGACACTTGAAAAGAAGCATTAAATTACACGCGGAGATTCTTTAATTGCAACGGGGGGGAAAAAAGAAAGAAAATGTATGGCCATGGCAGTTAAATATGGTTGTGTTTTTAAGCCTTTTACTGGTTTTAAGGATTTGTCTGAGGGCGCTCTTTATCCTTAAATGTCCGTCCAACTCATCTGGAATCCTTGTGTTTCAGCGCTAGAGCAAATACAGCTGAATCTTTTTTCCTGACCTCGAGAGTTTTGGACCAGCAAAAACACAAGAATAAAGATGAGTAGTCATCTACAATTTAAATGTATATATATATATATATATATATATATATATATATATATATATATATATTAGGGATGCGAATCTCGACCACTGAGGCGATACGATACGGACCTCGATACACTGCCAGCGATACGATATAATTGCGATACATTGAAATCCTGCCGATACGATACATCGCGATCCACCCCTGTTCCCGATACGATGCGATACGATTCACGATTCACCACGATTCAAGCCCAAATCCCCAAATTTACAAAACATAGCGACTAAAAATTTATGAAATTTAAATTCAAGGCAATTTATTTTTTCACTGTAGTACTAGGCTCTGTCTAACAACCCAACATAGGCCTATAGTATTCTGGGAGAACACAAAGCTGCTGGCTATTGTAGAATTGTTAACTAATCATATAGAAGGCCTATGTCATTATTAGTAGGCCTATATGTCTTCAACTGGGAGTCAGGGACCCCAATCCAGGGTTATTACAGGGGGCCTGCCAAATATTTGTGTGATACAGTAGGCTATAATGCCTAGCCTACAGCGAAGGTCCCTGCTTGATCTCTGTCTGAGCTAAGGGGTCCTTGACCTGAAAAACAATAAAGTCCCTCCCTGGTTTGTATTATTATATTATATTATATTATATTATATTATATTATATTATATTTAATCCAGGATTATGCAATTTTTATAGCCAAAATGTTTTAAAACAGACCTACAAGCTCACAACGCGTCGCATCCACAACACATTGTGAGCTTGTAGGTCTGCTATTTTAGGTGCGACACCCTTGTACTCCGATGTATAAATTAGGCTTCTTTCCCATGCAGAGCAGAACTAGCAGCAGAGAAAGTGAGAGAGTTGCTTGCATCAACAGGAAAGTTGTAGAACAGTGACAAATACTTTGTTTTAAACGCAAGCAGTAGTCCTACAACACCCAGCAACATTGTTGTTGTGTGTGTGCAGTTAATATAGCGCAGAAGATGATCTCAATCAATTGTCCGTCGGAGATTCGCTAAGAAACGGCTGTTGATTACATATCACTCGATCAGCCTGTGCTACTCTGTGACAACAAATCAGCGCAGCGGACTTGGATGTTATAAAGCTAAGTACTGTACAACTATCTTTTTAACCCGTGGGGCTGCTAGTTCGTCTGTTGATTCACTCGCATTTCGCTGCACTGTCTGTCTCCCTGGTTGCCTGCATGCAGAGTGCAGATGTTGTCCGTCTGTCTGTCCGAGTCGCAGCTCGCGTTAAAGACTGGCTTTTGGGGAGGGGGTTGAACGGCTGATGATGGTGCATTCATGGCGCCTCGGAAACACAGGATAGAATGAAATACTATATGGAAGAACCGATACAATCGCGGAATATACCGATCCAGACACTCACGGCACGATCCATCACGATTTCGGCCGTCTATTGTACCGGTACACACTGAATGTACCGATTCAACCGTATCGCGGACGTTTGTATCGCGATTACGATCCGTACCGGTATATCTTCGCATCCCTAATATATATATATATATCTAGACACACACACACACACACACACACACACACACACACACACACACACACACACACAAAGTACGAAAATCAAAACATGCAAAGGGCCTTCAGAAATGCCAGAACGTGGACATTTATTGTGTAAGAAATCATTGCACGTGTACACGTGTGCATGTACACACGTGTATAGTGCGCGATACAGGCATGTATTACATACGCGCGCACGCACACACACACACACACACACACACACACACACACACACACACACACACACACACACACACACACACACACACACACACACACACACACACACACACACACACACACACACACACACACACACCTGACCTAATTGCTCAATCTCACTCAACTAATTAATCACAGCTGACTTATCATGGTGACAAGGTTGGGTGGGTGACATTCTCCCAAAAAGAAAAAAATCTCTAGTAAGTGTTTCTGCCATCTTTCAATGCAGAAATATCTCTCTTTCCTTCTTTCTCTCTCTCTCTCTCTCTCCCTCTCTCTCTTCCTTTTCCTTTTGTCCCCCCCACCCTGTCTTTCCTTCCTATGTTCGGTTCTCAATAGAACCTGAGATGGAGAACACAACTTGGCCCCACGTCTATTTTTACCTGATATTGGAGGAGGAGGAGTAAGGTTGGGGGGGGGGGGGGGGGGGGGCATCAGAGAGGTGAGAGTGTGTGCATGCTCGGAGAGAGAGAGAGAGAGAGGGGGGAGGGGGAGGGGGGTTAGGGGGCGGGGTCACAATGCCCCATTAATCAAAAAGAATGACACGCGTGTCGTCCCTGACAACCGTCCTGCCACCCGTACGTCTGCACCCCCCCCCCCCCCCCACCACCACCTCCCCCCATCCCGCCCCACCCACCCCTCCATCCTGCTCAAACAGGGGGGACAACTTCACAGACAGGGGGGAGGAGTGGGGGGAGGAAGGGGAGGGGAGGGGGCTGGAGATGAGGGTGCCGAAAGATAACTTTATTAATCAAGCGTCTCTGATTAATTGTTACGGAGTGTCAAGCCATAAATTCTCCATTTGGATTTAATAATCTCAGAGGTAGACTTAACAATCTCCGTCGCACCCGAGTTGAGTTTTATTGAAGAGGTTGGTGAAGGTAGAAGGAAGGTGGGGAGGGGAGGAGGGGGGGAGAAGAGAAAGATAGACGGAGAGAAAGCGCGCGAGAGAAGCAGTGACACAAATAGCTTCTCAGCGGACAGTCCCTCTCCGCGTGACAGTTATGAAATACAATTATCAGCGAGATCTGCTTAAGAATTCATCAACGCCGCCCCTGCCTCCTTCCAAGGAGAAGAGGGGAGGGGAGAAGAGTGTGGGGGGGGGGGGGGGGGGGGGGAATCTCTAACATACAAAAGCAAGTCTGATCTGATAAGACTATTCTACCCCCATAGCGCCTTAAACTATCATCTCAATCTTCTGCCCCTCTCTGTCTCAGTCATGTTAACCCATTTAGAACTAGAATTATTGAATGCTTTAACTATTGAAAAATAGCAGATATACAAGCTCACAGCGCGGCACCGAGTGCCGCGCTGTGAGCTTGTAGATCTGCTATTTTTGAAAAATCAAGATTTCTTTTGCAAGTCTTTGAATATATCTATTTAAAAGCAAACATTTGTAACTCAAATATTTTCTTCCGGGGGGTCCCTGGAACGACATATTTTGAGATGGGAGTCCGTTGGCCAAATACCTGCACTTTTGGGGGTCCTTGACAAGAAAACGTTTGAGAACCACTGATTTAGAGGGAGGATTTAGAAGTCGGGTCAAAGATCGGGACAAAGATATTCAAAGAGTTGCTCACATTTTCACGATTTTTCAAAAATAGCAGATCTACAAGCTCGCAGCGCGGCACTCTGTGCCGCGCTGTGAGCTTGTATATCTGCTATTTTTCAATAGTTAAAGCATAAAATAAGGGTTAAACTGGTTAAAATCTAACGCGACTCTGGCGCGTTCCAGGTCTCTGACTGTTAAGTCACTGCATAGGCAAAAAAGTGTGTACGCGGCTTTGAAAGGATTCCGCGCGTCATATTAAAAGCGTAAATCATCGCTTAATCAGTGGATATGGCGAATGACATGTCGAATGCAAATCGCCAGCGATGGAGAGAGTGGTTTGTTTGAAATGTATATCTGCTGGTTTCCATCAGGGTCAATAATAGCTGTTAATCTCTCCCACGCGCTGCGAAAAAAACATACTTGTCGTACAATCCTGCAATGTCCCTGTCAGGCCTTGAAAAGTATACCGAATCATAAAACGTTGGATGGTTTCAATCAATTGCCGTCTAATTGCAGTCATATCTTTTGAAATGAGCAGGAAACAAGCACGATGTAGGTTGACAGTGTGCATAAAATTACCATAGCTTTGCATACCACAGACGCCATTAATGTTACTTTCATTGTCGCGTATATGTTCTCTGGCCTGCTATACAGGCTATACAGAACATAGTTTTAAAAACGACACTCCAATTCCAATTTGTTAGGGAACCATCTGATTTAACTTGAATAGTTCGAGGCTGCAGAAAGTACTTGTTAGAGTAATAGTAATAATCTTTTCAGATTTTTTGATATATATATGTTACAGTTTGTTTGAGGTAGCAGTAAGATTGGGGTTGGAGCGCTTGTTTTAATTCACCTTATGAGATACAGTATATATATATATATATATGTTACAGTATGTTTGGGTAACTCAGGACGGTAAGAGTAAGAGCGCTTGTTTTGTCGTTCACCACACACTAATCACCACCAGATGGCGACGCAGCCATTCAATAGTGAAGGCGCTGACGTCACTCGTTTGCGACTCTCTTTCTTTATTTACTAGCCTAGCCTAGCCTAGCCTAGCCTAGCCTAGCTTAGCCATTAGCTCCATTGTAGTCACTTGGACAGGGCGTTTATCGTGGGCTTGCCCAGGCCTTACGGCCTGGGCATAAATATAACGATTGCATTCACCACGGCTTCGTAACTCGCGCGGCGCTCCGACGGCCGAGCGGCCCTGGCCCGCTCTTCGCAGCCACTCGCGCCTGCGGCGCTCGGGGGCGAAGAGCAGGACCAAGGTCCGCTGGCCTTCGCGCCGCTTGCAATGTCGTGGACAATCGAGCGGCTCCGCCGGGAGGACGTTGTTGTGGGCGACCGCTTGCTCCGCCCCGTGCGGCACCACGAGTGCTCCGTTTCTCGACCGTCCTGTTTCTCTAACAAACCGTGACATATATATATATATATATATATATATATATATATATATATATACTGTATATAATGAATATTCTTTTTTGATTCAGAATAGAACAATCAGAAAAGGTACTCCAGATTAGGAGTGGAGCTATGTCTTGTTGAATGAGAACATTACGTGTTGACCCCTGTAAGGCATCAGTGTGATCAGTGGCACAGCACACAAATTATGATGGCTGGTATCCTGTTAAATGCTATAGCTATTAACACTGCTTTATTACCCACTGTGGCCCATCTTTTGTCGACACTACATCATGCTTTAGCTTGGTTGAATCCACGCCTGTGTTATCCCATCAATAATCGCCCCACTCTTAGTGAGTACTAGTGGTGGGGATCTGTACGATTGCTGAATGAGTCGGTCTTTGCAAACAGATTTCTTTGTGCGTTTTGATGTGGCTATACCCAACCTATAACCTAAATTAACACTGTGTCGTGGCGCTTTTAGTACTACAAAACACAGTCAAATGTTGCTTGAAATGGGACAACACAGTAACCGATTTGTACGAGAAATGAATGAGAAAAATGCAGAGCGCCTTATCGTTTCTTTGAATCTCCATGGAGTCGCTAGTAGTAGGGATGGGACGATAATCGCTATTATCGCTTATCACGATAAAAAAACACACTCAATAATCGTATCGTGGAAATTACATTTATCGTGAAATTGTCCTCCATCATGCATTGAGATCAATTCACCTTTTATTTTCCACGCTGCATATCCGGTACCACTTAAACCCTCTATAATTATAACGGACCTGTAAATATCGTACTTGATAGTCTTTTCTTTCACTCTCTACCAAATCTCTTATAGCCGATCTACAAGCTTGCGATGCATTGTGAGCTTGTAGATCTGCTAATTTTTGGCAAATGTTCTGCCCCAGGAACATTTTGATTATCGCGATAACACTGTAAATGGCTTTTTTCTTTGGGTCACATTAATCGTGACATGAAATTTTCATAATCGTCCCGTCGCTAGAAATCTGCCATGCCATAGATCATACACACATCAAGCTATACTCAGTGATATAAAGATTACTTCTTTATATCACAGAGCCCAACTTCTCATTACCACTCTCCAGCGCTCTCTCCAGCGCTCTCTCTCTCTCTCTCTCTCTCTCTCTCTCTCTCTCTCTCTCCCTCTCTCTCTCTCTCTCTCCCTCTCCTATGTTCATTGCGTCTGCCCCAGTGGTCAAGGACACCCATATCACTGGGTGTCAGGGTGGGACCCATCCATCAGGAGGCGATGGGTAATGGAATCAACCGGTGACAATGATCATCAGCACTGCAAACAATGGCCCATAAACATCCCTTGACAAGTGGTCAAATGCAAGAGTGGGTGGGTGGGCGGCTAGCTGGCCGGTGCATGGTGGAGGGGGGTTGGGGGGGCAGGGGGAAAAAATGGTCTGTCTCTGGAAGAAAGATAGTGGTGACCAATGCACCACTTTTAAAAATAAAATGAATCCCCTTAAGCCCATAAAACATGTTATGTTGATGTTGATATTATGAACCTGTACAGGTCAATTGTACCTTCATTTTCCTGTGTGGAAAGCAGAGAGGCTCTGTCAGGGATGCATCCAGCACATACACGTACAGGGGCCCTATTTTCGTCCATGCTAAACCCTAAACCCCTAAACCTCTTTGCCTTTTTCTTTTTTACTATTTTGAAAAACAATTTTAAATAGTTAAAATAACTGAAGCTCACGTGTTGATGTAGTTCGGCTAATTGAAGTGTTTAAAACAAATCTAAATAGTAATAAAAGGCAAAGAAGTTTAGGGCTTTAGGGTTTAGCTTGGCAAAAATAGGGCCCTAAGTGAGCTGAAGGGTCATAGATCCCTATTTCCTCCCACGATGGGAAATTCAGTATTTTCAGCCCAACCCAGCTGATTCGCTGCCCACAAGGAGCGCGTGAGCAATGACGGGTTAAGAGTCTTGCTCAGGGACACACGTCGACATTGCTGGCCTGGCCTGGAATCGAACCTGGGACAACCAGGGGCTCCGGTTCTCCAGACGGGCTCCCTTTGTCGCGTCTATAAGCTTACAATGTGTCGGGATGCGATCCATTGTATTATTTTAATAGGACCGCTATTTTCACCATTTACAGTATGAAAATGTAATCTTTTTTAAACACTAGAATAAATGGAATAGTTTGATTAACTGTAAGACGCTGGTGTTTACTCTGCAGTTGCAATCCTGACATAACAGAATACAAGTCAGGTTGTTGAAACGTCACCACAAAGTTTGTCGTCGGGCAGAAACCTTGTATCTCCATATTTAAACTTTTAATAATAAAATTAATGAATGACGTACTGCATCATACAAGAGTGTCTGTCGCATTAAAAGTAGTGAAAATAGACGATCTGCAAGCTCACAGTGAGCTTCCAGCTATTTTCATTACGGTATTTTAATTGTTAAAACAAATCGTATCTCGAAACCTTGTATCTCCAAGTTTCAAATTAGTATGTTTTTCTTTTTGTAAAGCAAAGCCCTGCTTCATCGTAATGCTGTCACAAAATACTAGTGAAAATAGCAGATCTACATTGTGTGGCCTTGTGTGCTTGTAGATCAGCTATTTTCACTATTTTAAATCACCTTTAAAATGATAAATGGACATACAAGGTTTCCCCCCGACAACGACGATATGAGGTTTCCACCTGACAGTGGCGATATGGGCGTGCCCGCCTGGCGCTCGCCTTGCATCATGGGAACTGTAGGCAAGGCCGAGTATATATAGTTCCATCATCAATATGGATGGAGCATTAATATTGTTCTATCAATAAATAATGATAACCATCCGCCATGATGAGAAATGCACATCAAAAGGCTCACCGCGGCCCTTTAAAAAATCACACGGCTGATGGACACATTAAACGTTTCTAAATAGGTTCTTATGGATTTCCAGATTCATTAAATGCGAGACGACGGCCGTCAGAAACACGCCGACGGTATAAGCAAAACTTTTTAGTTCTCACTCAACTGAACAACTGGATAAACAAAAACC
The DNA here is from genome assembly GCF_963921795.1 of Nannobrachium achirus. NCBI lineage: Eukaryota > Metazoa > Chordata > Actinopteri > Myctophiformes > Myctophidae > Nannobrachium > Nannobrachium achirus. The sequence continues at coordinate 25,165,356 of NC_137819.1, forward strand.
CGCCCCAAAGAAAAGGACTTTTAAAAACAATAAAAAAAAAGACAAGATCTGCTCAGAAAAAATGCCTGACAAGAATTGTCGGACTAAAATGCAGCCAATCGTTATTCCCCGCTGTCTGCCGCCCAGATTGCTGAATGAGGCCCAATTAGAGAAGTAGCTGAGGATTTCAAAGTAAGCAAGAAGTTGATTTTTTCGTGTGTGTGTGTGTGTGTGTGTGTGTGTGTGTGTGTGTGTGTGTGTGTGTGTGTGTGTGTGTGTGTGTGTGTGTGTGTGTGTGTTATGTTTCCATTGCACAGGATAGGGTTGCTATTGTCAATTTGTGTTTTCTTTCATTCTGATTTTTTTGTCAGCTGATTTTTCCCCGCACCTCCAACACACACACACCAACACACACACACACGCGCACACACACACACACACACACACACACGCACACACACGCGTGCGCCCATAGTTTAATTAGCCACCATTTGTCTCGGCTTTCCCCCTTTCCTCTGTTTATCCAAACGTCAGGAATGACACTGGCCAATTAGTGCAGTGAAATTGTTTAGCCCTCTGCAACACTCGGCACGGTTCAAACCAAGTGGGATATTTGCTCGGAGCTCGAGAGCGCCGCGGCGTGTGTCACACATGGGCGTGTGTCACTGTGTGTGCGCGCGCGTGTGTGTGTGTGTGTGTGTGTGTGTGTGTGTGTGTGTGTGTGTGTGTGTGTGCGCGTGCGCGTTGAGGGTGTGTTTAAATAAAGGGGGGGATGAATGTGAAACCAAAACTGAGGCGGCTTGGGAAGGTTTTTTGGTATTGTTTTTGTATTAGGTCATAGATATTATTTGTAGCAAAGTATCAACTTGCAGGCCAAAGGGACACTTACAGATCTTGCACACGTAGAATGCAGTGTTAATTTAACTCTTACAAATAGGCATATATTCAGCAAAAGGATGGAATTATTGTTTTGTAGGCTACCTTATGACACACTGAATTAAATCAGACCGGCTCAATTTGGTAAAAACAAATAAAAATAAACGAATGGATACTGCTGGGCAAATTACGAATTATCCTCAGGAAGCTAATTACTCAGTGGAAGAGGTTTCAGCTGAGGAAGGGCATCAAAGTCTCTCTCTTTGTCATCTTCTTGTATCTTCAGAGGAGGAAATGCAAAAAGGCAGGCTGAGACGAGATCATTAACAGTCCCTCCAAATTGAAACCACCATCAAGGGTGTCTTTAAAATGTCTCTGGATTCAGGGGTGTCACAAGGGGGGGGGGGGGGGGGGAGACTGGGAGTGGGGCTGAGTTACTAGGGCCCAAGGTGGAGGGGCCTTAATTATTTTATACTTTAGCTATTGAAAAATAGCAGATCTACGAGCTTGTAGATCTGCTATTTTTGAAAAGTCGTGAGAATGTGTGCAAATCTTTGAATGTATATATTTTTAAGCAAACATTTGTTAACTCAAATTTTGCTTCTGGGGGTCCCTGGAACTAAATATTTTGAGATGGGGGTCTGTGGCCAAATACATATCATTTTGGGAGTCTTTCACATGAAAAAGTTTGAGCACCACTGACCTAAAAAATCATGTTTTTATTTTTAAAAAATAGCAGATCTACAAGCTCGCAGCGCAGCAGTCCAGTTAAGCCACCCAGATACATTTTTCAATAGTTAAAGCACAAAATAATGCCTTCCCAATTCCCCTATGAAGAACATCCATGGGGGGCCTGCAGTGAATCCTTGTAGGGCCCAGAATTTGGTGCGACACCCCTGTCTGGATTGCTCCCCCCCTTTCCTCCTCTTTCTTCCTCTTTTGAGTACAAATGACATCTCTCCTCATTTTGCTAGTGGCTACATGACTGATGAGTCGAGTAAGACATGGCGTTTTGACGCTTTGAAGACTCCCCGGGTTTTTTTGAAGTATATGATTCTGAAGTGCCGGGCATATGCATGCTCGGAGAGATAAGTAATTTGACACACAGACATCACAGCGCGCAAATCTTTTTTTGTCTGGCTGCCTCGAGTGTCCGTCCGCGCCGGGCGCCTTTTCAAGAGCATTTTACAACTGTCACAACTGACTGTCATCGTACAAACTGATACACACAAACAAGCTCGCACTCAACTGAGATTAGACAGCTGTCACGCCAGAAAAGAAATTAATTCATTTAGAACTGGAAAAAATACCATTAATTTGATCAAGCATGTCGTCCGCATTCCCCACACACCAATTGCTATTTAGGGAATAAAGCAATAGCATTAAAGTTACTTGTTTGATTAATTGAAACTCTATTGTTGCTTAATTTCCATTGAAAACTAATGGTTATATGAATCACTGTAGCAATAGCACAGCTGGACAAGTGGTGACGAGACACACACACGTGTGATTGAGCTGCATGCAAGCAAAGACCTTTTCTTAAAGCCTAAACCAGGGGTCTTCAACATTTTCAGGCCAAGGACCCCTTCGTTGAGAGAGAGATGAAGCAGGGACCCCCACAACCTGTTCATAGATTCCATATAGTTTCATCGTTTGACAGGACAATCATCAGTGTATTTTGGATTCATGTCAATTTGTATTTTCAGATATTTAACCACTTGAACTGTCAACACTTAATAAACTTGACCTTTCACTCTGTACTTAGTCTGCTCTTTTTCCCACACCAAAGCTCTTTGCCGAAAATAGACGATCTACAAGCTCAGAACGCCTCGCGCTGCGAGGCGTTGTGAGCTTGTAGATCTGCTATTTTTGACTAAAGTTCTCAGAATATGGATGCTATAGGGTTCAAGTGGTTAATATAAAAAAGGAGGAGAAAAAAAAAGTTTCTATCACACAAATATTTGGAGGACCCCCTGTAGTAACTCGGACCCCCTGTTGAAGACCCCTGGCCTAATACGTGAAGAAGATTTTACCAGAACATGAAAACACACCCACACCAAACACACATCCACAGACAGATAAACACACACACACACGCAGGCACACAAGCCAGGAGGGTCAGAGCAGCAAACGAAGTGGCTTGACATTGTGGCACTTCTTTGGCAGCGTTGTGCAGGTGTCGCGCCGCCCTCCCCGAAACAGGCGTCTGAATAAATGGATCTGAAATGATTTACCTAGAGTATCTGCCACCTGAGCACAGACATACAGTGCCCCCCCCACACCACACACACACACACACACACACACACACACACACACACACACACACACACACACACACACACACACACACACACACACACACACACACACACACACACACACACACACACACACACACACACACACACACACACACACACACACACACACACACACACACCACAGTCTCTCGCTCTCTCATTCTCCCTCTGTCCCCCTCTATTTATCGCTATCTTGCAAGTCTCGCACACTGACACAGAAACACACGCAGTAACATAATGGTGCAAGAGAGACGCGAACGGAGATCATCCTCGTGTGACAAACAATTAGGATCCAGTTTCACAGCTAACTTGCATTTTTGGCGGTATACTTTCTCTTGACAAAAACGTGCATCCCGCGTTCCACCAGTGTCAGGCACCGGGGTAGAGTTGCCCAAATAGTTCTGGCTCTTATTGTGCCTTGACAGGCAATTAAGACCCTTTAACTTCAGGCAATAACAGGACGTGCGCCTAAATCCACAGCGAGAACGACCATTTCACTGATACCCTCTCAAACGGTACGTGTTGTCTGCCGTATTAGTTCAATATGGAGGAGGTCATGCTAACAACATGAGACACCTCCAGGGTAGCGGGAGTCAGAGCATCAGACTGTTTGCTTTAGGGCAAGTATCACAGAGGCTCTTGTCACCCAAGGCGCATGCAGTCACCCAGGAGAACGGTGTGGTGTTTTCACAGCTTTCTTTTCTCAGGTTTCAGTGTTTCCTCGCGATTTTCTTTTCTCCGTGCATGTATGTACTAGTTTAAACTATAGATCGTGACTTCTGATGATGTACGTGCTAAAATTACTTATCGATGATATTATTATTGATGTTATTTATAAGGAACATGGATTAATTAAATGGATTAATGTTATTCAGAAAGACATTAGAATGAAACCATTTTAAATGTTCAGTTTCCATTCCCAAAACATCATCACAAATACATATGCATTTTATTTAATTATTTTTAAATGTTCCAAACTTATATAAATAATCTCCAAACCTGAACGTATTGTGATCTTCCTGGACAAACAGTTAAAGGACGACTTCATCCATTTTCTTAATTGGTCATCACTAAGTAATGCTCATTATAATATCGTTGTTGTCGGGTGGAAACCTCGTATCTCCAAGTTTCAAATTTGTACGTTCTTTCGCAAAGTAAAGCCCTGCTTCATCATACAAGGCAGTCGCACAAAAGTAGTGAAAACAGCTGATCTACAAGCACTGTACTTGTAGATTGTCTGTGCTTGTAGATCGTCTGTTTTCACTAGTTTAAATCATTTTCAAAATGATAAATACAAGGTTTGGACATACAAGGTTTTCACCCGGCAACGACGATATGATACCATTTTGTCTACTCTGTGTCTCAGAGGAGGGCTGTGCACAGATCATAATAAACTTGTATACCAGTGACATCATCGATGGGGAATATCCAGGCTAATAGAAACTGCAGGCTTTCTATTCCTGGGAAGTTAGCATGCTATAACGGAAGCCATTGTTCTCGCAGTAAAACACATCAAAATAAATTAGAAAACTGTGCTCCTCGGAGCTCCTCAACAATTTACAATTTAAGCATTTAGCAGACGCTCGTAATCCAGAGCGATTTACGATAAGCAAGGTAATACATCCGTTCATCAACATCAATACATCAACTGGAAAGAAATCTAAGAAGAAGAAGAAAAAAAACACAGCTAGACCAAGCACCTATTCAGTGAAAAATTAAACAAATTATGACATAAAAATATGAATTTACAAATTACATTACATTAATTTACACTTACATTACAGTATGGTCATTTGAGGGTAGGCAAGTGCTACGGTAAGTGCTATGGGCTAAGGTGGAGTCTGAATAGGTGTTTATTCCACAGTTTGGGGGCCAGGAGTGCGAAGAGTCCAGGGCGAGTGGATTGTTGTCTTGCAGGTTTTTTGCGAAGGTTCTGTCAGCATCTCTGTGTTAGCTGATCTGAGTGCACGTGTGGGGTTGTAGGGTTCAATCAGGCTTTGAAGGTATGGAGGTGCCATACCTTTGGTGGCTCTGAAGGCCAACGCCAGCGTTTTACTGAGGTTAGGATTAGGGTTAAGGTTAGGTTTAGGTGCATCTCCGTCGTCCGTCCCCCTAGCTTTCGTCACCTCCGCGCAGCCAATCACAAGCTTCCGCTGCCTTATCCGAGTTGCTTTTTTGATACACTCAGACTGAAAGACCTGCAAAAAACACAGTCCGAATAAGGGGAGGGGACAATTTTAGTGTGTCACTAAAGCGGTGTATTTCGATTGGTCCTTTTGACTCCGGCCATCAGGAAGAAACAGATGTATGTAGGCATATACTGTATATATATACAGGTATATACCAAGTTACCCCTACGGTGCACAAAGGGTTAACTGTTTGACCGTCAACAACAAGGCTGTGGTTGGTGGTTGGAGACGCCCCCGGCCCTCGTGCCCCCCAGCAGATGGGGGAGAGAAAGTTGACGCCGACTCCAAGGAGGGGAAAAACAACAAAGTCAGGAGAGGTGAAAAACGGAGGCATCCGAGAAATATATCATGGTCGCACCTCTGTGACACTCTGTAGGGCCTGCCCTTACCAGGCTGCCGGTTGTCACAGTGGCCTAATCAAGTCAGAGGCAGGGCTGGCAGACCTGCACGCTGCCCCGGCCCAGGGAACAAACATGGACACGTAGGGCTGTCAAAATTATTACATAATCGTCTAATCGTGATTATTTGACATTATCGCAATTATTTTGTCATAATCGTCATAATCGTGAATGTTGAAAAATGTCCGAAATAGTGGAAATAGCAGATCTACAAGCTCACAACGCGTCGCATCGCGACGCGTTGTGAGCTTGTAGATCGGCTATTTCCACTATCAAAGTTATTTTTTTAAGTAGTAAGTTGTCAAATATGTCAGTAATTTCTTTGTATATTTAGGTTATGTGTCATATCTACCATGTACAACTTCAAAGCCTAAAAGCCAAACAGAAATGTAATTATCAACGACAAAAACACAATTAAATCGTTAATCGCCAATTATTTGAGTGACAATTAATCGTCATTTAAAATGTCATATCGCGACAGCCCTATGGACACGTCGTACGGCCACGACTGAGTGTGGAGCGTTCAGGTGATGAATGCATGCGCCAATTACAGACTGGGTGTTGTCTATGGGATGGGACGATACGCGATATTAACGTTTATCGTGATAGAAAACACTCACGATAATCGTATTGTGCAGATTTAATTTATCGTGATATCGTCCTCCGTCATGCACTGGGATCAATTCACCGTTTATTTGCCGAGCTGCATATCCGGTACCACTTAAACCCTCTATAATTGGTAAAAGGTACTCTTTTTTCACTAAAATGTCTTTGCCAAAAAGTACTGCGTTCGATGAATCTGTCGCATATCTGTTTTCCCAGTTTTATTTATATCAGGTCGCGCTTGTTGATGGTGACGTCACCAAGAATGCTGGTCGCTGATAGGCTACGGGCGTAAACACAGACACAGGCCGAAAATAGCTGATCTACAAACTCACACGTGTCGCGACAATTTTCGGCACCACGGCCCGCCAAAAATACATTTTAGCAGACTAAATCAACTGTAGAATTAGTCGACTAAAATATATTTAGTCAACTAAACTAGACTAAAAGTAAATACATTTCAAGTGACTAAAATATGTCAAAAACTTAAACCGAAGGGGTGGGAAGTTCACCTGTTTTGTTTTTATTTGTTGTTTTTTTCTCTTTTTGTTTCGGAGGGGTAAATGGGTAAGAATAGGAGGAGAAATTTTGTTAGCCTATAAAACTAAAGTCATCGTGTTTCTAGTTTAGTTTTCTTGTCGTAAAACAAATCGGACTGTGGAGGACAGGCGTGTTTTTCTTCTTCCAAACCAGGGCAAGAACAATAAAACACAAGAAGATTAAAACACCACTCTATGTGGTGTCTCATTATAAGAAGAAATGCAGAAAATGACAATATACACTCATATACAGACCAAAATAATGGCTATTTTGGAGGTAATCACTTTGAAGGGATTGGATTAGGACCAGTGGCGTCAGTTCAGAAAAAGCTAAGGTATGGCAACATGACTGGTGTCTTGCACGCGCATAGTCAACAGGCATGATACATTTATTTTAAGTAAATTTTGTTTTTTTCCCCCATTTCTATGGTTTCTTGGGCTGAATATGGCAGCCTGGAACGGTTGTTCGTAAACGTGCCACAATTAACAATAATGCATTGCACCTGTGCAGCTGACCTGCGGAACCTGGGAATAATCCATTTTGTCAAGATGGGGAGAATGTGTGGAGAATATAATATCTTGTTAAAGTGACCATTTTGTTAAATTTTGCATTTGTAGTTATTTTACTGTAAGTTAACAACATAATAACCAGAACAGATAGACAAAAAGACATCCATGGATTTATATACCCTGGACCCAGGGTATGGCAGCGGCATACCCCTGCCATACCCAATTGACGCCCCTGATTAGGACCACTTTCCTACTCTTATTATCCATTTTAATTAGTTCAGTGCATGCCCTCTTTTTTAAGTTTTAATATCAATGCTATATGGAGCTCAATTTAAATCTGGTATAAGGTGGTATATAACAATATTACATTATAACATTGGAGCAAAATTAAAACATATTATTGACCTTTCCATGACTGCGCAAGAGGACATGAAACTATGCCTTTTTAAGAGCCTTCTTATAAAGAATATTAACATATGCCAGTCTTAATACATGTTTTTAGTCACACTATAAAGTAAATTAAGTACAACTATATAATCTTTATTATACCATAAAAGTGACCGCACACATTAAGCTTTTCATGCCCCGTGAACTTTTGAGGTGAGTTACAATAGGTTACATAATTAATTTCGTTGGATCCCTGTTGCCATTTTATATTTCACATATTTTTCGAGTCCCAGCTCTGTGAGGTCAAATGTTATTGACCATATTCACACAGTGGCCGTTTAGCTGGTACTTCATACTACTTAAAAACTGTTCCTGTCCTCTGACATGGAGTACTGTATAAGAGTAAATTGGCTACCATGTGACTATTATGTACCGTATATAGCAGGGGTTCCCAAATTGGGGGTCCCTAAATTATTTTGGGGATCCCCCCAGAAGATTAGTTTTCAACAGAAACAAACATACAGTATAAAGTGTGTACAGGGTGCACAATGCACATTTCAATGACTTTTAAGACCTTTTTAATACCACATTGGCAAAATTGTCAAATATTATGTACATTAAGAAAGAGACAAACATGGTTAAAATAGCCGATCTACAAGCTCACAATCATAGCGAAAAAAGTTCTTGAAAATTTCAATTTTTGCTGAGGTTCAGAGACAGAGCGTGCTTGCTATGGTATCAACTAGGCGTATGCATGAAGGCGACGTGGATGTTTTTGATGTTTTGTACACACCAGTTTTAATGAAACACGCTTAGTGAAAAAACCACTATCGCTGCTGGTATGACTTAGAATTATGATCTGGGTTATAGACCAAAAGAAACATATTGACCGCGGATGAGTCTCGTTAAGAGGGCGGGTAATAAGGGCATTAACGAAAAAGTCGAGTGGGTCGACTTCATTACACAAGTCGACTCCCACCAGAGAAAGTCGAAAGTCGAAGTGAAAAAATCATCATTGTCATTATTTTTGCTCCATGTGTGCATCTGCACAGCATTCAAACAGTGGGATTGCTTATTGTCAAGGACAGAATGATCCAATATTACAGTGCTACATTACATTTGGTATAACATGGTTCTATTGTGAAAATAGCCGATCCACATGCTCACGAGGCGTTGTGAGCATGTAGATCGGCTATGTCACAATTTCTGCCTCTATATATTTGACAATTTGGACAATGTTTAATTTGTCATTTTAGAGGTATTAAAAAGTCCTTAAATTGGCACTTTAGAAATGTGAAGATACCAACTTTATGTTGGTTTGTTTACAGTTGAGTGAGAAAACAAAGTTGTACATTAAATTAATCATCTGGGGACCCCCAAAATAATTGGGGGGTCGTGTGTGATGTGATGACGTCAAACGATAAAGTCGACTTCAACTCAACTTTTTACTGAGTCGAGTCGACTTGCAAAAATCACAAGTCGTTAATGCCCTATCGTGCACGTGTATAGCCTACGTGGAACAACTTGGCTGCACTTCTTGTGATAATTGGTTCGCGGTACACTCAACTTAAATAGACAATCTCTGCCACCTTCCCCTTCCTTTCCTCACAAGGCTCTAACACTTGGAGTGGCGATTTTTCAATCACCTTCTCAGTTGTTCAACAAGCTCTCAAATCGTATTCACATGTCTAAGAAGGTGATTATTAGTTAAGAGATGCCGCAGTGTAGCTATTTGTCAATTCGGAGGGCTTTGAGCAATTAAACCCTCTCTATTCTTAGTAAACGAAAACTTAGTTGACCCGGGGTCGGCTCTGTACTTGGTCCTCTCTTCTTCCCTCTACACTAAGGGCTCTATTTTTGTCTCCACCAGCCGAAGGCTGAGGGAGAGTATGTTTTCCCCTCCGTCCGTCCGTCCGTCCGTGCGTCCGTCCGTCCGTCCGTCCGTGCGTGCGTGCGTCCTCGCAGTTTGTGAGCAGCTAATCTCAGTCACCGTTGGCCCGATCGCTGCCAAACTGAGCACACACATTCCCTGGATGCCAATCTAGAACCTCTGCCCCACATTTTTCAAATCAGCCTCATGGTGGCGCTATAACAGGCCGATTTGTGTGGCCTGGTTGTTACCAGCTAATCTCCAGCACCGTTGGCCCGATCGCTGCCAAACTGAGCACACACACTCCCTGGATGCTAATTCAGAACCTCTGCCCCACATTTTTTAAATCAGCCTCATGGTGGCGCTATAACAGGCTGATTTGTGTGGCCTGGTGGAGACCTGTGCTCGGAAGAGCACTGCTTCTAGTTGTGCATATTTTCGTAGTTTAGGAGTTTGTTCAGTGTCTTGTTCAGTAACACTCCGACACATAAGACTGGGGCTGGGAAGCAAACAGGTGACCATATGATTACCAGACGGACTCTCTGCCCACTAAGCACCCAACTAGACTGAGCGAAGCCTGCCAACAGATAAAAGAAAAGGTAAAACAGACCTGTCAACAGTTTTTTGTTTTTTTGTTTGTTTGTTTTTTTTTGGGGGGGGGGGGGGGGGGGGGGGGGGGGGGGGGGCATTTGATCCTTTAAACACTACTAGTATTAGTTTACATTTACTAAGCAGGCCAAACTTGGCAACCAATTCACCCTTTGTCACGTTCCGCCCCTCTTCGCCCCCCTTGTTGTCTCTCGGTGGGACAAAAGTCCCTTCTCTCCATCCACTACCATTGAAATTCTTGCTTCTCATTGTTATTTTGTGTGTTCAATTCTCATTTTAAACTTGGTTTCAGTAAAAAAGGGGCCTTTCAGGTGCAGTATAGTGACTGCGCATGTTTTTTAATGTTTTTTATTTCTCCAAAAATGATGTTTTAGCAAATTCAACATAAAAAAGGCGGAACCAGGCGGGACAAGGCAGAAAGAGCATGCTGGTTGGTCAGTCAGGGACCAACCAGAAGGCTGACAAAGGGTGAATTGCTAGTACAGTACGTCGCCTATAATAATTAAAGAGAATCTTTACGTAGTGTGTTTTCTGGAAAGTTTGTGTGTGTACAATTAGAGCAGAAGTCTCCCGGGTGCTGACATCCCGTCGAGACCTTCATTTGACTCACAGTGTGCAGTGCTTAATTTGATAAGCTCTCGCTTTCACGTGCACACGCTCACACACGCTCACAAGCACACAGACACACACACAAACACCTTCGTTTCATACCATTCGGGCTAATGTAAAGCCAAGGCCTGCCTTTAAAGTCCCACTCAATGTCATCTCCCGGATCTTTTGAAGTTCTCCTCCAGATGTTTTATCATACTCCCCGCTGCTATGGATGTTTCAGGCCCCCGAGTTCAACTGTTATTCTCTTTTCTTTAATCCTAGCAAAATGAAACGCCTCGAGTCGCTAATTATTAACACAGATGGGAAGTTGACTTTAATATCGCCTTGACAGCCCCGTCAGAAATGTGAGCTCACGGTAAACACTTTTTAGCGCGCCACCCCAATGGCGCCGATGCATCGACCCGCTTTGGTCCAATCGATGTAAATTAGATTTAGGTTGGAGATAAAATGCGTTCATTCTTTTTTTTTAAACCAAATGGGACCCAGTTGGTCTCTGTGAGGAACTTCTTTCCCATGCTGACAGGCATGCATGATCAACATTTCATGGATGGTGGGTCAAGGCAATAGATTCTGTTTTAGTTAATTGCTAACATGCTCCCCAATTAGTGTGTGTGTGTGTGTGTGTGTGTGTGTGTGTGTGTGTGTGTGTGTGTGTGTGTGTGTGTGTGTGTGTGTGTGTGTGTGTGTGTGTGTGTGTGTATATGTATGTACGGTATGTACAGTATATGTACTGTATGTATGAATATCCCCGTCAGAAACAAAGTTCCGAAAGGAAAATAAACTTCTTTGAATTGAACTGATACAAAAGGACAATTAATTGCATTTGACTATAATGTCAACCGTTATAGATTATGTATTAAACGTATGTGCATCAATTAATATATAGTCAGTGTCGGGCAGAAACCTTCAAGTTTCAAATTTGTGTGTTATTTCGTAAATTAAAGCCCTGCTTCTTCATATAAGACTGTTGCACAAAACTAGTGGAAACAGCAGATCTACAAGCACACAACGCCTCACAAAAAAAGGAAGGTTTTTGGCATACAAGGTTTCCACCCGTCGACGACGATATATTTTTCCCCATACACTCTGCTAAGAGAAGAATTGTAAGGAACAGATTCTAGGTACACATTCCAGCTTGCATTCCAAGTGAGCTGACACGGAGTCTGCTGCACTACAATACAATGAGAACAACTTTGAAAGATTGAGGTGCTTGGCCTCGCTCACCTCATTTGACACCATTTGTCATCCAACGGTGCCTCGCATTCAAATGTCTGCAGAGTGCAGTCACTCCTGCTAGATGCGATTGTGAACCACAAAGCCACCCTCCTATTACTGTGAAAGACCAAAAACGCAAGGCCAGTTTTGGGAACAATTCCTTATCCCCTTACCTTAAACAACACGCCAGGTCTATCCCCAACAATTACTCTAGCCATAGTCTCGCGTGACCAGACTGTTGACTCCACGATTTGCAAATGCTCCTGTCATACGTAAGAAGAATGATGAGTATGATGGTTAAAGCGGAAGTGAAGCCTACTCCTCACTTCCGTTTCCGTCTCACATCGCGCACATTTATCCTGATATAAATAAAAATCATCTAAGCATATTTAGCTTGCTGCTTAGCAGAATTGACATTTCAAAATATATTTTCATGAACGGAAATGCCAGCTTGGGAGGAGGAGGGGGAGAGGAAGGCCTGATCTACAAGTTGCATGTTGGACGTTTTCGGTGTGTAGGCCGTTATTGGCCAATGCATCAAAGCCCCCAGGAATGGCTCTTGGCAGAGGCGAGGGCGTGGCCACACGACACCGAGTTGTACAGCTGATGACGATACGCGAGAAAGAAGACGGAGAATGGAGATCCATGCCCAACCTCAGCCTTTAACCTTAAACCAGGGGTCTTCAACAGGGGTCCCTAGGCAAGGGGGTCCTCAGAGTTACAACAGGGGGTCCTCCAAATCTTGGTGTGATAGAAACTTTTTTCTCCTTTTTTATATTAACCACTTGAATCCTATTCTGAGAACTTTAGCCAAAAATAGCAGATCTACAAGCTTACAGCGCCTCGCAGCGAAAGGTCAACTTGTCAAAGTATCGACAGTTCAAGTGGTTAAATATCTGAAAACACACATTGACATGAATCCAAAATACACTGATGATTGTGCTGTCAAACAATGAAACTATATGGAATCTACGAAAAGGTTGTGGGGGGTCCCTGCTTCATCTCTCTCTCAACTAAGGGGTCCTTGGCCTGAAAACATTGAAGACCCCTGCCTTAAACCCTATACTGGATACATGCCTACTCCTAAACGGCTGGCGAGACGTGCGACAACTCTCCACCAACAGCACTGCCAGGCCACACATCTCTCTCTCTCGTATGCTGAAAGCCTCAGTGACACCCACAGCCTCCGGGTGTCACCGATGGTTGAAGACTCGAGAGAAAGAGCCACTGTTTTAAAAATACGCATCTGTGCGCGCACACGCACGTGTGTGTGTGTGTGTGTTTGTGTGCATGGACGTGCGTCCGTGCATCTCCGAGCAGCAAAAGTGACATTTGAGGGGCACTTTACAGAAGCCAGCGGCTGCCAGGGATCCTCTGTATCACCTAAAGAGCCTTTGTCAGTCATTGGAAAGCTGTCACCTTTCGGGGGGCCGATACGGTAGGGGGAGCCGGCTGACAGGTAGGAATTAATGAGAGGTGTATGACAGCAGACCCCGCTGCTTGTTTGACTGTGTGTGTGTGTGTGTGGGTGGGTGTGTGTGTGGGTGCGTGCATGCGCGTGTGTTTGTGTTGTGTCCATGTATGTTGTGTCCGCGCGCGCGCGCGTGTGTGTGTGTGGTCCACGTGGATGAGCGAAGACCCCTGTCTCAGTAGGGATGAAGCACTGTCTGAGGAAAAGCGGTGACGTAAGGGAAAACGTTTTGATACATCTCTCCAGCCTTTGGGGTTTAAATCGTCCGTTTTGCGCTTCATTCAGCGATCTGCGGCCGTTAACGGCAAGGCATCAGCCGAGCGGTTCCGTTTCTTAACCGGCCCCGTCACTCACCATCACTCACAAAGCTCTCGTTTACAACACAAGAGAAATATACAATATGGAGAAAGTGAGTGCGAGAGGGCGGCTTGGTTGTTGCTGAAAGTTGCCCAATAAAATCCTTAGTGTAAAGCTGGTTGCACACTGCACTGCGTGTTTTCGTTGTGTTTTGGAAATCCGAAATCCTCAAAAGCATTTTTCACGCCAAGGAGAGAGAGAGAAGAGAGAGAGAGAGCAAGGGACCCAGTGGTGACAGTTGCGAAAATCTGAAAAAATCAACCCTAGTCCGAAAATAAATACAAAACGGGCGGCAGTTGTGCAAACGTGACTGACATAACGTGAGGTTGATTTTTGTATTTACGCGCTCTGAAATTCACTCCGATATTCGGCCCAAAAACGCAGCAGTGTGCAAAGATTCATAGGTTTCATGTGTAGTCCTGGCTACACCGGCCATGATGAGGACCAACGTACAACATTAGTTCTATGCCAATCAGACAATTGAAACACCTGTGTTGGTCCTCAACATGGCCGCTGTAGGACTACAAATGAAACCCATGAATGGTATCAAAAATCTAACTCAGAAAGTGAAACCAAGGCCTGGACCGCACCTAGGCTCCAAAGTAGCCTGACAGCGCGTTGCGGGTTCGAGTCCCGATCCTGACGGCCTTTGCTGCATGTCACTCCCCATCTCTCTCTCCCCGTTTTCAATATAGGCATAAAAAAGCCCAAAAAAAGAAAGACCATGGAACCAAATGGGCCCTTACAGGTCCATTTAGTCCCACGTGTACGCTCTCAGAGTAAAATGAATTCTGACTTTATTGTGCAGGAAAGAATGCCTTCATCTTTTTTTCCCTGTACGCAGCGGGGACTGACCATTGGTTCGACCTCCCGTTGGTCCGACCAGGTTAACATTCACCAGGTTAACATTCACCAGATTAACATTCACCAGCGTCAGCAGGTTAGCGTTTCACCAGCTTAGCATTCACCAGCGTCGGCAGGTTAGCATTCCACCAGCGTTAGTTTTACTGAGGTTAAGGCTAGGTTTAGGTGGTCGCGTTCGGAAAATTGTGCGGTCGGAAAAATGACATGGCACCGTCCGCAGCGCCGACGACAACAGTGGCCTGAGTGAGAACCTTCACAACACCTTGCCAAATTGCTTTTGCTTTTTGTAGCGTCAATGAAACGTGCCGGACTCTGTGTGTGTGTGTGTGTGTGTGTGTGTGTGTGTGTGTGTGTGTGTGTGTGTGTGTGTGTGTGTGTGTGTGTGTGCGTGCACGCACTGATGTAATAATCTGTGTTCCCTTTCACATTACACAGTTCTCCATCGCACTAAATGAGTTCTGTCAATGTTTCTGCATCTCAATTACACTGCAGAGATAATGGGCCGCGGTGGCAGAGGATGTTGGAGAGGGGAGGAGGAGGGGAGGAGGCCCGATCTTCAAGTTGCATGTCGGCCGTTTTCGGGCGTGCGACACCAGCGCACAGCTAAGTATAAATCAGGCTGAGAGAGAGAGAGAGAGAGAGAGAGAGAGAGAGAGAGAGAGAGAGAGAGAGAGAGAGAGAGAGAGAGAGAGAGAGAGGGAGGGACAGAGGGGGGGAGGGAGGGAGGTGTTATTGACTAATGCATCAAAGCCCCCAGGAATGATTCTTGGCAAGTTGCTGTGAACTGGAGCAGTGGTTCTCAACCTGTGGGTTCGGGACCCCCAGGGGAGTCCCCAAATTATTTTGGGGGGTCCCCAGATGATTAACTTAATGTGCAATGTTGTTTTCTACCCTCAACAGTAAACAAACCAACATAAAGTTTAAGTGTATATAGAGGGTATCTGCACATTTCTAAAATGACAATTTAAGGACTTTTTAACACCTCTAAGACTTTTTAATACCACAAATTAAACATGTTTGTACATGTACAACAATGCAGCATTAATACAGTCCTGCTATATACTGGTGCTCGTATAGTACATACTATTTGGTGAGAGTCAAAATATACCTCTCTCTTTGCCCCGTTGGTCGGAAACATAATACCGTAAAGTGCTAATTTAGGGTAATTTAGAGTCGCCGGAAAGAAACTTGCAGAGATTTTTATTCTTGTTATTTGTTTTACTGAGAATAAGGTTAGAAATAACATTAGGATTACGCATATCTTTCTGAGGTTAAGATTAGGAATAGGGTTAGGTTTTGGCAACGTTTTACTGAGGTTAAGGTTAGGAATGAGGTTAGGTTTAACCGTTTAGGCATAGTTTACAGAGGTATTATAAGGATATTAAAGGATCTCAATCTTGCCTTACCCGAGTTTCCTTTTTAGGTGACATTGTATCAGTGAACTGTACTGTCATGAAACTGTACCATTTCCTATCCAAAACTTCTAATACATACCTCAATCAATCAATCAAAAGGCATAAACCATCAGCCCAGGCGAGTTTCTTTCCGGCGACTCTTCTGGTGTTCCTAATTTAGACTAAGCAGGATATTTGAATCCATTAGCTACTAGAGAAATTCAAATTCACTCGCTAATCAAACGAACAACAACAATAATCTCTCTTCAACAGTTCACTTCAGTGTCCCGTCAAGCTGCGAAATGTGCAGCCTGGCTTCCTTTGGGGGGTGTGGTGCGTGCCAAGGTTTGGATGGGGCCTTCAAGTGTGTCACCCCGCGCTCTCGTCAGCCTCGCAAACGCTTCTAAAGTCAAGGCCAAGAGTGCCTATTGACTTCCAATGACATTGTAAAATATCTCTCACATACTCAAAGATAAGATCAAAGGTTTTCTTTTTGCCGAGAGCCACGATGGCTCATCTGAGACCTGCCTGGGATAGAATATAATTGGCCCTGCTAACAGGCTTCACTGAAGTTAAGCAGCTAGAAGAGCACTTCTGGCAATGCCTCCCCTTACAGTACAGTACTGTATATCGTCGGTGTCGGGTGAAAACCTTGTATGTCCAAAACCGTTCGTTTAGCATTTTTCATTTTGAAAATGATTTAAACTAGTGAAAACAGCCGATCTACAAGCACACAACGCCTCGCGCCGCGAGGCATTGTGTGCTTGTAGATCGGCTGTATTCACTAGTCTTGTGCAACAGTCTTGTATGATGAAGCATGGCTTTACTTTATGAAAAAAAAACATACAAATTTGAAACTTGGGAGATGCGAGGTTTCTGCCCGACAGTGACGATATGTGTAGCAGTGTAATTACCTTAAACACAGAGGATGTAGGATTATGTAGGATTGTATTTACTCGAGTTCAAAGATAGATTTGATGAAAGGTTAGATTAATTGTTCCTTATATCCACGTAAACCCTGTATAATTAGTCGAACGGGGTTCCCCAGGTCTCTATACTCGCTCCGCTCCTTTGTTTCTCTTTACACAAAATCTCTTCGCCAAAAATTGCTGATCTACGAGCTCATAATAAGCACGTGTGACGTAGAGCTTGCAGATCTGCAACTCTTGCTGACCGTTCACCCCAGAATGCATGGGTTCATGTGGTTATTATGGCAGGCACACACATCTTTGAAAAGCTCAGAGTGGTGGGGTTACACATTACAAGATCTTTCACCAGAAAGCTTCTGTGGCAAAGTTTGTCCGGTCTCCAAACTTCGTTTTGTCACAAAATACACAGTTGAGAGATGAACACAGCACTTTACATGATATCGTGCGTGAGGACAGGGTACATTTTCCTCCCAAAATGGATGTACACAAGAAATGTGCAGTCCAAGAAGTTTGTGTTCTGATTTGAAGTGGGGAAAAAGAAAACAAATGGGAAAGAATACTATGCAGTTCTTAAAAGTCCTTCCTCTGGTTTCCCCCTCATCCCCTCTGTCCTGCGGTCTTATTTCTTTGTCGCTAAATTGTCACTTTAGAAATGTGCACATACCCTGTAATTTGTAATACACAAGTCTGTATGTTGGTTTGTTTGCTGTTGAGTTAGAAAACAATGTTGCACCACCAGGGAACTCCACAAAATCCTTTGGGGACTCTCCTGGGGGTCCCAAACCACAGGTTGACGACCACTTGTGCCGGAGATTTCAGTCAGGTGGGTGTGGCACATCGGCGATCGTTCTTGGTCATATTCGGATCTTAAGTGTGAACGGTTCGCACATGGCGATCAAAGCCCACGGGAGCGAGCGCGAATTAGCCTCTGATTAACATCCAAAAAAAAAAGAAAAAGAAAACTGCTGTTGAGTGGAAAATCAGGACTACAACTGTGTAGTCTAGCTGAACTCACCATTATGAGGTGTGGAGTTTCCACACAAACAGCCCATGACTGATGAGAAAGAAAACATAATAGATAATTAGATTATATGGAGAAAATGTATTTTCCCACAGTTTTGGAAATCAACTCGAGTCAGCAGGCCTGAAAGGCCGGCCCCGTGGACAAGGACAGAAAGAGGCTCGACTATGCACGCGTCTGTGTGTGTGCGCGTGCAGGGGTGTCGCACCAAATTCTGGGCCCCGGGTACAAGGATTCTCTGTGGGGCCCCCTGTGCTTTAACTATTGAAAAATAGCAGATATACAAGCTCACAGCGCGGCACCGAGTGCCACGCTGCGAGCTTGTAGATCTGCTATTTTTGAAAAATCATGAAAATCTTTGAATATTTCAAATCCTTCTAAGGTTTTTTTTGAAAAACCTATGTTTCGATGTCAGTGGAGCTCAAACCTTTTCATGTGAAGGACCCCCAAAATGGTATGTATTTGGCCACGGACCCCCATCCCAAACACCTTGGGCCCTAGTAACTCAGTCCCACTTTCCTACCCCTTGTGACGCCCCTGTGTGCGTGTGTGTGTGTGTGTGTCAGTACATTTCCGACAGGAAGCTATTGATCTTTGAAGCGAACAAATCTCTATTTTCCACAGATCTGACACAAAAACAAAATAGAGAGGAAAGACAGAAGGACAGGAAAAGGATCTGACATGCAAAAAAAAAGAACACCCTTCCGTGAGAGTTTATCAGCTTGGCACCTGCTACCGGAGCATTCTTGATGAACCAAAGGTTGTCTTCATTAAGCGCATTAATATTCATGACGCATGGTAATTCTGACACAGAAAAGGTCTCCGTAACCTTTTCGCATGTGAGGATTTTTTCCCCCTTCTTTTTTTTCTTCTTTTTTCTTTTTTTTTTTTACTTCTCAAGGAAATTACAGTCCGGCAATGACTTAATTAATGCTCGCTTTCTTGGCCACGGTTTGAGCGCCTGTCAGTTTGGTGCAGCACTGAGCTGTCAGACATGCTGAGGGGCTAGTAGGGGAGAGAGAAGGATTGAGAGGAGAGGAGAGGAGAGGAGAGGAGAGGAGAGGAGAGGAGAGGAGAGGAGAGGAGAGGACATACTACTGTTACTTGTAGTTACCTTTTCTTTTTACTCTCCCTTCATTGCATCTCCTATTTTTAGCATCTCGTTTTATTTAATTAGCTTTGGACTCACAGCTCCAGAGTTTTGAAGTGTTTAAGAGTTAGATGACGAGCTTGACTTACGGTAAACAGCTCATGAGGATTGATAGAATTTGAAGACACGTTTAAGAGCCCATCATTTCACTATGTTTACTATGAGAAACGGCAAATCATGTCCGTGTTCGTGTACACATTTTTACGGTCTATGGGTTTGCCGCTCTGACGTCACGCTGACCCTCATGCTCTGACATCACAGTGATGACAGGGGAACAAAAATCCCTTTTATGCCTATACATGGAGATCCCTGTGATGCCACGGGAACCAAATCCCTTTTATGCCTATATATGGAGAATTGGAGATCCCTGATCTCATCAATATTAACTCATCCTCTGCCAAAAAAATACCCCTTTGTACCCCTTCCCTGCCATGCCCGAGGAACCCGAAGATTTAATAAGCTTTAATTAAAAAAAATGTTTTTATCGAAGCGGAACTAAAATAGGCCGGAACTAATGCTCCGTGATCGGTTTCTACACAGACACATTATTGAGCGGACCAGTTAACATTGAGACCGTAAACCGGAAGCGGCTGTCCGTCCTCTATCTTCTATTCGTTGGCTTTCTGTGTAAACAGGGCAGCTTACAGACGGAGAACTTATGGATCAATTGAAAAAAAAAAAAAAGGATTTGAGAAGCTGATGGAATACGCGAACACACGATGCATAGCAGTGTCCGATCACGCACGATGGGAACTGGATTAGCGGCCGCTTTAACAGGTAGGAGAAGCCAGCAGTGAAAGACATAGAAAAAACTTAACGGGCTCCTCGGCCGTAAACTACGAATGAGTTAATAACCACTTAAACCATACATATACTGTACATTCATTTACTGGTGACTCCAGGGGTCTGTACTCGGCCCCCCTTCCTTTTTCACAGAATGGTGGCCCATTTTCGCTGAATGTTCACCCATTATGATATGCCAGGAAAACGGGTTCAAGATCAGAAATAACCGTCAGTCATTCACTCTCTGCTTTTCTCAGTCATCCAACAACCACACAGACACACACACACACACACACACACACACACACACTCACACGCGCACACAAAGTCACAGGCCAGCACACGGCGCAAACTGGTTTCCAGTATAGTGAATCATGGGCATGTCCCGCCCTAACATCGGGCGGTAAAAAATGTGAACATAAGGTAGCATTTCCTTTATCATGTCCCATAAAAATAGCAATTTGCCGGAGCCCTTGTAGCACAATATGGAAGGCGGTGTGTTTGGCTGATAATGTTGAGATGACAGATCGTTCCATACAGGGAGGTTTCTCTGCTGTCTGCCTGCCCCCTGCAATAAATCGCCAGGGAGGAGAGAGAGAGAGAGAGGGAGAGGGAGAGAGAGAGGGTGGGGGGAGAGAGAGAGGGGGGCAGGCACGTGCACAGATAGACACCAAAGGGGGCTTGAGATCCTGCCCTTTTACCTGTCTGTAAAACCCTCTCTGACTTACACTCTTCGTGATAACATGGAAGGGTTTATAAGGGCATGGCAGCCGGTCTTAGGGTCGTTTCATACCGTTATAAGGAGCCTAACTAATTTCGGTTCGGGAGTGCTCCCCGACCCGAAATTATTTAGGTTCGGGGGGAGTTCATCCATACTTTCTTAACGGCTAGTGCCGAAGTTGCTTGTAAATATTGGAGGTCCGTGGCATGACAACGTTTGTGGCCGATGAATGAGCATTGCAGGACGGATATATATTTGACTTGCCCTCGCGCTGCACGCTGAATGACTGGAGGTCCAGTGAGTGAGTAGCAGCACCAGCGGGGTCTCCTCTCTCTCTCTCACACTCACAAACGCTTGATCGAGCTCTGTCAAAAACATTTAATCTACAAGCTCACATTATAGACGTGCTGCCTCCCTTGCTGCATGCATGTCATCACCATCACACAGTCACAACTCGTCGTGGAAAACCTATCAACACGGAACACTAGCAAATAGCAATAAGCAAAGTTGTGTTTAAGCTCTTCTTTTGTCTTTAAAACGGTCGGCGACGCGTTAGCGATACACGCAGCAAAGGGGTGTGGGGTGTGTGTGTGTGTGTGTGTGTGTGTGTGTGTGTGTGTGTGTCACTGTGTCTGTCGCTGTGCGCGCCTCCCAGTCCACCACTCTTCGTCTCCAGCCAGAGTCTGAGCCAGCTGACTTGTGTCCGCTCTGCGAAGCCCAATACACGGCCACACAAGCATTTGGAAGTCGGCGTGTCTCCCTCCCAAACAACCGCTGTTTCCTTGGATTCACAGCCGAGAATATGAACGTGAAGCCGGGCTGAATGAATGAGAAGACACCGCTGAGTACCGAAATTAAGTCGGGAGGTCACAACATTTCGTCAGCACCGTAGAGACGAATTTAGTCGGTTGACACCCCCCGAACCGGAGGATGCGAACCATATTTGGGTTTGCCTAGTGCCGAACCGAAATTAGTTAGGCTCCTTATAACGGTATGAATCGACCCTTACAAGCAGTGGAGCCCTTGGGATTGAGCTTCCGTATACCCTACTGAACTGCCCAGTTAAAAAGACTCTGGTTACCTGCAATATCCGTTATGTCAAACCGGTGGTGTGTTTATTGTTTTTTGTTTGTCTTTCATTTTACTGTTTATTGTAATGTCTTTCTCAGTACTTTTTGTCTTTGTGTGTTTTACAATGTTATAGCAGCTATGCTGCCAAAAATGTGGGGGTTCCACACACAGTGTATTAGTGTGTCTAAGCTACGGTAACAGAACCTCAATAAACCAATATAAAAAAAATAAAAAAAAAGTGCCCTCTCCAGACCACGAATGCAGCTTTTACCATGGTGAAAGAAATGCAAATGCCCTCTTTCCATGCAATAGATGAAGGCAGCATTCTCAAAAAAGAAAAAATGCTTTGTCCAAGCTCTCCGAAAATACCCAACCTCCAAGCTTGCGCGACATGTTGTGAGCTTGGAGGTCTGCTATTTTCGATATTCTCACCAAAAGGCCCTTCTAGAAGTGTCAGCCCCTGCCTCTCTAACAATCTCTGCAC
Source organism: Nannobrachium achirus (assembly GCF_963921795.1). Lineage (NCBI taxonomy): Eukaryota > Metazoa > Chordata > Actinopteri > Myctophiformes > Myctophidae > Nannobrachium > Nannobrachium achirus. The sequence goes on from NC_137819.1 coordinate 25,187,691, forward strand.
GTCCCTGGAGGGAGATAGAAGGGGGAGGGGGAGGGAGAGAGAGAGAGAGAGAGAGAGAGAGAGAGAGAGAGAAGAGAGAGAGAGAGAGAAAGTGGAAAATAAAGGAGAGGAAGCAAAGTAGAGAGGACGGAGGGTGGGATAGGGTCGAACGGTGTCCATTTTGCTTTGCCAAGCTAAACATGACAAAGCAGATGAAACCAAATGAAGGCATGTTCATGAACGCAATTACATCCAGCGCAGGTTTTTAGCCAGGTTTCTTTTTTGTAAAAGAGAGATCTTTTCAACTCCATCTAAACCCATTTCGTGTTTACTGTAAAATTAGGAGCCAATATACAAATTAAATAAAACACTATTTTCAAATTTGAAATTAAAGCCATTATTTTTTTGTGACCGTCAGAAGACCTCACACACCACTTTTATGAGCCATTTCAAAGGAAGAGAAACACGCACACGCACGCACGCACGCACGCACGCACGCACGCACGCACGCACGCACGCACGCACGCACGCACAATTTGTTAATTCAACTTTGTTTCATCAACTACCAGATCGGAACAAAAGGTCAACATCTGCCATTCATTGCATTGCAATGACTAACACATTTAGCTTCTCAATTAATTGACAAACTATCATATTTTTCTTCTCACGGGTGCATGCACGCATACACGCACGTGCGCACATGCACACACACACACACACAGGAATTATTTCAAAATACGACGTAAATCCTCTCACCAATGTGGTACATAACACTGTGCACAAGATAAATCTATTGTCATCTTTAAATAAATATATTTCAATCATCCTCAAATGAATAAATTCACATCAAACAAACGCTGTAGGCACTGTGGATGTGACAGTCTGATGAATATTGAAATGGTGTACTGTGGTTGAGTATTTATTTCTGTGTGCATGCGTGCATGCTACTGCCTGATTTACATTTGGAAAATAGTCAATCTACAAGCTCACAGCGCTTTGCCGCGTGACACGGTGTGAATCAGTTGGGTTTTCAACCAGTGGTCCTTGAGGGGGTTCCAGGTTGCCCCCGGCATAAATGATGGAGAGTTGATAACTAAATGGACCCTTATAGATCTTTAACTCTTGAGTGTGTAAAATGATTCCATTCCAGCCATACCATAATTCCATTTTTAAATTTTAAAATATTGTTAAACATCTGCATTACTTAATTTACAGTCTACACAATTAGAGAATGTAGACATTTTTATTTTTTAACTTTTATTTGCCTATTATCTCTCTATGGCACCACATCAATATAGCATAGAATTGTGGAAAAAATCGTATCCAACGATTACAAAATATTCTATTTTTGGGTCTGAGGGGCTAAATCGCATCAAATGTTGGTCCGTGGCTCAAATGCAGGATAAATAATGGGCCTTGATATGAAAAAGGTTGAAAACCACTGGTGTAGATCGTCTGTGCGACACTGGCACCCAACTGAGTACAAAACACGCCTTGCACTCGCTGTGGAAAACATGGTGACGTGTGTGTCTTACTGTCCGTGCCTCAGACCACAACAGGAACTACTGTGACCGAGTCGGTCTCCCATCCATTACACTCCATAAACGCCTTTAAATGACGACAAATGTGTATTCTTATCTGGCATGTACTGTATAGAACATGCACACAAACACATGCGCACGCACACACACACATCCAGATAGACGGGCGGGCACGCATGCGACATCAACTTCCGACGTGATGTGTTATTGTGCCGTAAGTGACACGTTGCATAAGATCTAGTCGTTATTATGACTACTACAACACTGCCTTCCAGCCAGCCGAAGACATGACGAACACAGCAGAGGCAGTCCAACAACCAGGGGTGCCGCGCCAAATTCTGGGCCCTGGGTAGTACAGGGATTCACTGTGGGGCCCCCGTGCTTTAACTGTTGAAAAACAGCAGATATACAAGCTCACAGCGCGGCACCGAGTGCCGCGCTGCGAGCTTGTAGATCTGCTATTTTTTTTTTTTTTAATCGTGAACATCTTTGAATATTTCAAATCCTTCTGAGGTTTTTTTGAAAAACCTATGTTTTTCTATGTCAGTGGTGCTCAAACATTTTCATGTGAAGGACCCGCAAAATGGTATTATGTATTTGGCCACGGACCCCCATCTCAAAATATTTAGTTCCAGGGACCCCCCGGGAAGCAAAATTTGAGTTAAAAATGTTTGCTTAAAAAAAATACATATATTCAGATCAAGATTTTGCACACGTTTTCACGATTTTTCAAAAGCAGCAGATCTACAAGCTCGCAGCAAGGCACTCTGTGCCACGCTGTGAGCTTGTAGATCTGCTATTTCATTCCAGGCCCCTCCACCTTGGGCCCTAGTAACTCAGTCCCACTTCCCCCCCCCTTGTGACGCCCCTGCCAACAACCGACTAGAGGGCTTCCTGTCTGATGCAATGGTTACAGCCCCCCCCCCCCCCCCCGCCCCCCCCCGCCCCCTCCATCTTCACAGTCCAAGCAAATAAACAACAACAACAACAACAGTCAGCTCCTGACTATACCGAGTTGGGTCTCAAACAGAGTGGGCTGAACACGCCGTGTGTTTTGGACGGCCCGCGACTCGCGGCGCGGTGCCGAGAAATACATTAGCGTCGAAGGCAAAGGGTCTATGAAGATGAATAACAACACAAAATGATATCTGCGGCTTGCCTGCCTCTGTTTTCTTAGCCCTTTTCTCTTATGTGTTATTCAACCCTTCATCTGTCCCTGCCCACTGTCTCTCTACCTATCTATCCATCTCTCTCTCTCTCTCTCTCTCTCTCTTGCTCCCTCCAGTCGGCTCTGTATCTGTCTTCCATTAGGCAGATAGTTGCGGGGTCTCATCTGTACCGGTGTCTCCCCCTGCATTCCCCACAGGAGCGCACCGTCGTTGCAGTTGCTTGCTTAAGGATTCAGGAGCCACAGCCCCCCGTCCTGCGCGGCCCTCCCATGGATCAAACTGACACTTGGTCAGCATCAGCACATTATGAACTATGGCCACCTGCCACAGCCAGACACATTGTTCACTCTATAGTAATGTGAGGAATATAGAGAGGGGGGGGGGGGGGGGGGGGGGGGGGGGGGGGGGGGGGGTGGGGGGGGCGGGGGGGGACCGGCGAGCACCCGGACCGCTGACAGCTTATTCGCTCTCCCTTATCGCACTCTCTCTCTCTCTCTGGTGTGTGTGTGCGTGTTTGTGTGTGTGTGTGTGTGTGTGTGTGTGTGTGTGTGTGTGTGTGTGTGTGTGTGTGTGTGTGTGTTGTGTGTGTGTGTGTGGGAGTGGGCTGCATTGGCTCTCTGAGATGTGCAGGAGAGAGAGAGGGGAAGGGCTGCAGAGTAGAGGTGCGTGGGTGAGGTTCGCACCTACGGAGAGAACCTCAGTGCAATGGGATTGGGAGCTGCATTGACTGAATCCTGACCTTTACCGGGGTGTCCACTTGAGTAACTTTGTCCGTGCTGCTCGGTGGGTTTTGTAGATCTACAGCACTGTTTCCCAAACAGTGGGACTCGGGGAACCATTAGTGGGTCACGGACCAATTTCAAATTCAAATATGTATAAGCTAAGATAATATAATAGAATGACTGACCATTTCTTCTTTTTAACCTCAGAAAAAAAAAAAAAAGTATATCGTCGTCGTCGGGTGAAAACCTTGCATGTCCAAAACCATTTATCATTTAAAAAATGATTTAAACTAGTGAAAACTGCCGATCTACAAGCACACAACGCCTCGCACCGGCGTTGTTTAGATCAGCTGTTTTCACGTACTTTGTGCCTTGTATGATGAAGCAGCCTTTACTTTGCGAAAGAACGTACACATTTCAAACTTGGAGATATACGAGGTTTCCACCCCGACAACGATGATATACAAAAATATTAACTTTTTTTTTTACTTTACTAACCCAAAAAACATGAAATGTATTTGCGACCAATAAAACTGGGTGGCCTTGTGGTTAGTGCCCTGAGATTGGAATTGGTTCGATTCCCCGGCCGGGTCATACCAAAGACCACATAGAAATGGGACCCAATGCCTCCCTGCTTGGCACTCATCATCAAGGGTTGGATAGGGGCATACGTCCCTGTGACATACTAGCGTCATGTCCAGGGCGTGTACTTGTACAGGGAGAAATCTCGCTCTTTCGAACGACCGTCATTTCGACAAAGGAGCGTCGGGAGGGTTAGCCACTCACCCCACGGAGGTTAGGTTTAGGGTAAGGGTTAGAGTTGGGTGTCGAACAGTACACGTAGTAACAGCGAAACGCTCCCCTTGCCCCCCCTTTATTTTTGAGTATTTGCAACTCGGTAAAACCGGTCAAACCGGTTTCACTGATGCGTGTGGGAGGGGCAAGGTGGTCCGCGTGAGGGGACCGCCAGAAATGAGTACAGTACATCATGGCTGGGGGATGTGCAGTACTTGTACATCAAGCCGCCTCGCTCTATAGAAAAAGGAGATGGGCTCCTGGCACTATGGGCCTCATGGCTCAGCAAGGCTGACTTACTTTACTATAAAACTGGGTCCTCAACACAAAGTGGGAAACGCTGTAGTGGTGAGTGCACAAGAGACAGCCAGGCACGATACGGTGTGTCATAAAGAAGTCATGTCAAAGGCAGACGACAAGGCTGGTGGTGCCTTTCACGGCTGAACTTCAAGTCATCAGTTGACATTCTATTTTGCACCTTCCAAACTCTGAGCTTCTTTCTTCACACCGTCACACAACATATCAAAACCCAGCACACAATCCTCGGGGACTGTGTGGGACTGACACAGCTATGCCATATGGAGCCTATACTCCTTTCCTATCCTGATGCCAAAATAAATCGACATAGACATTTCTTATTGACTACTGCAATTCATTCTTTCCAATTTCTTTAAAACAGTGTATACACAAGCACACACACAACACAACCAAAAAAGAGAAGAGAATGGGCTCTTGTGTTACAGGGATTCACTGTGGGGCCCCTGTGCTTTAACTGTTGAAAAATAGCAGATATACAAGCTCACAGCGCGGCACCGAGTGCCGCGCTGCGAGCTTGTAGATCTGCTATTTTTTTTTTTTATCGTGAAAATCTTTGAATATTTCAAATCCTTCTAAGGTTTTTTGGAAAAACCTATGTTTTTCTATGTCAGTGGTGCTCAAACATTTTCATGTGAAGGACCCCCAAAATGATGTTTTTCTTGTGTTTTACCTCTTGGATCTTCAACTCCTCTGAGTCTGTTCAGAACCTGGATCAGACACACACGCACGTGCACATGCGGACGCATACGCACGCACGCACGCATCACACCATGACACCGGTGTCTCTTCATGTCCGACCAGGTGGCACCCTTTCACTGAATAATGAAACAGGTGATTAAAATGACTGATGTCCGGCCATCCATTCTGCCACGTCCCCCTTTTTAATGCCACCCTTAGGCTCCGTGTGTCCAAACTTAGCTCATCGAATGGCCTCATTTATGGTGAACTGGGCAGTATACGGCAGTGCGTTGAGCCGTGGCTCGAGGACCACTTCACGTATGTGGACGTGCGCTGAGGGACTGGCTCTGACAGTGATGCATATGGCTGCATGGTGGGACCCAGGGCCAATGACAGTGTTTCCTACAAAGAGACTCTCTCACTGTACATCTAAGGTTGACTATGTTGTTGTTTTTTTACACCACATTTCCCTACAGGAGGCTATATGCATTTTCTTCATTGTACCTGCAGGATGGGAGAGTGTTTTTTGCGGGTCTTTCAGTCCGATTGTATCAAAAAAGCAACTGGGTTAAGGCAGCGGAAGCTTGTGATTGGCTGCGCGGAGGTGACGAAAGTCGGGGGGACGGAGATGCACCTAAACCTAACCTTAACCGTAACTTCAGTAAAACTAACGCTGGTGAATGCTAACCTGGTGAAATGCTAGCCTGCCGACACTGGTGAATGCTAACCGGGTGAAATGCTAACCTGCCGATGCTGGTGAATGCTAACCTGGTGAATGTTAAACTGGTCGGACCAACGGTGCTTAACCCAGTTGCTTTATTTGATACACTCGGACTGAAAGACCTGCAAAAAACACTCTCCCCTGTAGGACACTAAAAAGGATTGCAATCTAATGTCATTTATTTCCAACGCTAGCGAGGTTCAAATACCTGGCCAGTGAGTGGGGTGGCGGTTTGCCCATAATGGCACTCACAACAGTGATCAAACTACCACTATAACCACTCTGCCAACATGCACAGTAAAAATCCACAGTGATCATTTAACTCTGGCGGCGTGCAAACGCATACATATATATGTGTATTTGTACACTGTCGGGGGTTAAGTTAACACCCGGGATTTTGCAGTGCAGTACACTCCAAATCCAATACGCAAGTCGATCTAAGCTTAAATTGCCTACCTGGACTGCTATTAAATATCCGTCTCACTCATGATACAGTAAGGTTCTGTAGACTTTAAACTGACCATGGTTACAAGATCTGTGAATTGTAAATACTTACATAGACGCTAAGCTCCATAAACATTAATGCCTGTCATATACCACTGGTAATAATATTCCCAAGGGCGGTCTGGACTGGTTTAAGGCATTAAAACCGGCGCTTATCTCCATTCAGAAACATTGCCATTCAGAAGATTGACTTCCATTATTATAAATGGAGATGTCACCTAAACCTAACCTAAAACCTAACCTCGGTGGGGGTATTTCTGAATGGGGATGTTTCTAAGTGGGAGTGTTTCTGAATGGAGGTCTGCCCCCTCGGAAATAGCAGATATACAAGCTCACAGCACGTCACTTCGTACCGCGCTGCGAGCTTGTACATCTGCTATTTCTGAACATTGTCGACAAGATCTCGAAAGCGTTCCGAAAGACATCGAATCATTTCGAATTTGGAAACAGTTTGAGGACCACTTGATTTAGAAGGCATCTGTGGAGCTGGGCCTTAGCGGGTTAACCCAACAGTTTTGTTTTTTTCCTACACCTAGATGCCATGGCACTCCGCGGCGCTGCTGCTGCTGCCACGCGGAGACGCATTACTGTCACCTGGCATGTCAGTCCTGTCTGTCAAACATGCCGCCTAAGTGGAGGGAAGACCCACACGTGTCACTAGCACTAGAACATTACAGACAGCTAAAATGTGCTAATGGCCTAGCTAATGCAGCGGTATTCACTGGTGAGTTGACCAGTGTACACGGGCGCAGTACACGATGCCCCACACACACACACACACACACACACACACACACACACACACACACACACACACACACACACACACACACACACACACACACACACACACACACACACACACACACACACACACACACACACACACACACACACACACAGTGATCCTCCTACGCATTCTGTCTTTCACTCACAGGTACAAGGATATTCACTCAGACATTAACACACAAAATGGGAAAAGACATACACCACTCACCCACACACACCTGCAGTACACCATGCACGCACACACACACACTAGGGATGGGACGATATGAACATTTCATATCACGGTTATTGTGACGAAAGAAATCGCGATGTACGATATTGTCGCGATAATCAAAATCCATTATCCTTGGGCGGAACATTTGCCAAAAAATTGCAGATCTACAAGCTTGTGAGCTTGAAGACATCTGATAGAGTGAAAAAAAAAAGACTATCAAGTATATTATAACCCAATTTTAAGTGGGTTTAAGTGGTACCGGGATATGCAGCTCAGCAAATAAAAGGGGAATTGAACCCAGTGCATGACGGAGGACGATATCACGATAAATTAAACCTCCATGATAGTGTTTTTTATCACGATAAACGATAATATCGCATATCGTCCCATCCCTAACACACACACTCACACAACCACCCGCACGCACGCACTCTCTCTCTCTCTCTCTCTCTCTCTCTCTCTTTCTCACTCACTCTGTCAGTCACTCAGCAGTACAAGAACACACTCAAGAGCCGACATGGAAAACGTGAACAAGCCTCCCCTCCCCCTCCCCTCCCCTCCCATGTCAAATGGTCCTTCTCTGTCTTTATCTCTGATCTCCTTTCTGAAGGACGCCTCACAAAGGCATCATGCACACCCGATACTTCACACAGCCTAACTCCTCTAAGATGACAACAGGAGACATTAGTATGATATTGATGGTCAACCCGGGCATATTTCCCTGGACTGGAGCGTTTGGGACAATTTGTACAAGTCAAGAGGTATTCATCAATAACCCTGAGTCTGTGGCCCCGGTCACAAATGTTTCCCATCTATTCAACTTCGAATCTGCTAACACAATAGGGGGGGACAGAATAAGGACACAATAGTGACCTATATAGCAGATCATCCTCTGCATATGTTCACCTACAGTACATGTACACATATACATACTCAAAACGAATCTAAAATAATTCCTTTCGTCAAATGGACATAGTTTAACTCATTGAACGCCCCCTTTCCTACGTTCCCAACGTAAATGATGATTCTGCTGAGCTTTATTCCAACATGTTTTGTAATATATTTGTATTGTATCGTCATTGTATCGTATATGTATTATAGGCATTTACTGATGAATTGAGTACAACTAGAGTTCTCAACGGGCCTGAAAATCAAGGCTGCATGGACTAGCCTGAGGCCCGGCCCGACTAATTCGCATACATTTTAGGCCCTACCCGTCCCGAAAACATAGGCGTGGGTCGGGTTTGGGAGGAATTTGAGAACTCTATCACAGAGTAAAAGTAATAATACAATTAAAATGTATGTATATATTTTTTTTCATTGAGCCCGAGGCCCGACCTGGCTTGACTGATGTACATACAGTTTAGGGCCCTGCCCTAAATGAGAGGTCGGGCCGGGTATGGTCGGGAATAATTAGTGAAATGCTCCTTTAAGCAGTGAGAGACACAGTAGCATTTAGGGAAGGGACGATAAGAGATATTATCGTTTATCGTGATAAAAAACACTTGTGCGTGGAAATGTAATTTATTGTGATATCGTCCTCCGTCATGCACTGGGATCAATTCATCTTTTATTTGCCAAGCTGCATATTCGGTACCACATAAACCCTCTATAATTGGTAAAAGGTACGTACTTGATAAAAGGTACTTATATTATAATATACGTAATTGATACAGTCTTTTTTATCTCTATCATCAAATCTATCATCTATCATCTATCAATAGCCAATCTACAAGCTCAAACGCGTTGTGTTGTGAGCTTGTAGATGTGCTATTTTTTGGCAGATGTTCCACCCCAGGATAATGGATTTTGATTATCGAGGTTAATATCGTAAAATCGCGATTTCTTTTGCCACAATAATCTTGATATGAAATGTTCATATCGTCCCATCCCTAGTAGCATGACATCTTAGTTCCCTTATTGGTCTTTCGCTCTTATTCTCTACCAAAGTGAGTTTGTCGCCGGCCGAGTGAATCGCCTGGTTAAGTGAAGATGAAGGGAACACATTGTGCCAGATCAGATCTTGGACACATGTGTACTTTGTAATGAGGTTCAACCTATGGCGGCTCTCTGCGGGACCCCCGCACTCTCCTGGAGAGCAAGGCAACACTGACGCAAGGCTTTGAAAGCAGCAATTAACACTCCTGGTGGTCCGCACACTGTTCCCCCCCCCCCACCCCTTCTTCTCTCCTTTATCTTTTTTCCCCCCTCTCTTACTCTTTTTTTTACCTATCCCTGCTATTCTTCTCCTCTTCTTTAACATCCCCTTGGGGAAAAACCGCTAAGGGATACAATTAATTTTTTGACACAAAAATGAAAGTGTTAATTCACCTGTGATAATTAGAGCTATTCTTACCCCATGTTGATGAACGTGATTTCATATATATATATATATATATATATATATATATATATATATATATATATATATATCCTATATATCCTATATACAGTATGTTTAAGTTATGTATTAATTAATCCCCCCCAACATCACACACACACACATACCCACGATCAGATTCTCATCAACGTGTGATCTCAAGTTAAGAAGTAAGTCTCAAAGGAAATAGATTATAGACCTGCCTGGCAGTAATGAAACATTGTCAAAGTATGATAAAAAATAAAAAAAGTTTTCTTAACTTTGATGTTCATATGAAGGATTCTTCATCATGTGTGAAGCTGCATTGTCTGACGGCGAGGCTTATGTGTGGAAGACATAACGCAGATCATATCAATCCTGTACAACTTGCTGATCAGATCTGTCTGTGAGCAGCGGTCAAAGGTGCTCACGTACGAGAAATGTACATACTGTAGTTGTACATTTAGGGCTGTCACATTTATTACATGATCGTCTAATCGTGATTATTTGACATTATCGCAATTATTTTGTCATAATCGTCATAATCGTGAATGTTGAAAAATGTCAGAAATAGTGGAAATAGCAGATCTACAAGCTCACAACGCGTCGCATCGCGACGCGTTGTGAGCTTGTAGATCGGCTATTTCCACTATCAATGTTCTTTTTTAAGTAGTAAGTTGTCAAATATGTCCAAACAGAAATGTAATTATCAACAAAAAATACACAATTAAATCGTTAATCGGCAATTATTTGAGTGACAATTAATCGTCATGTAAAATGTCATATCGTGACAGCCCTATGTACATTATTTCATCGTTATTATTCAGGAGAGTGGGCAGGCCACTCCCTCTCAGCAAAGCTGCACAGCGTTACAGAAAAAGTGTAACGCTGTTTCAACAACAAAAATGGCAGCATTAACCACTTGCACCAAAAATATTGTAACTGACACGACACGGGTTAGCGATACGTTGTGAGCTTGTAGATCGGCTGTAAAAGGACCTGTAAAAGCTTACAGGTCCGTTTTAGATACAGTAGATACCTTTATTGATCCCGCAGGGGAATTTCAGTAGCCCAGAGGCGGCACAGCAGTTAGGAGATACAGGGGCCTGTTTTGAGCGTCTTAAGTACCCGGTGGCGTGGCCAATGCTGTTTGGCCAATCAAAATAGACAAACAGCATTGGCCACGCCTCCAGGTCTTAAGTTAAGTCATATTACCAGGTACAAAATAGGGCCCACAGGTACAGAGAAGGAAAGTAATGTTGTATACAGCAACACAAAGGGGTTTAAAGGAGTAGTTCACCCCCAAAATGACATTTTTTTCTATTGATTAGTCACACCATGGAGACTTCAATAATATTTTTTTGTATTCGTCGCATTCCTGTATGGGGATTGGGGACCCAAATGCATTTGGGTCAGAATCAATGGGGGTACATTTCAGGTCAAGTAAATTTACCCCCATTGATTCTCACACAAATGCATTTGGGTCCCCATCCAGAATCAATGGGGGTAAATTTACTATAATACATTTTTTGTCTTAGGAATGCGTCAAATACAAAAAAATATATATTATTGAACTCAATTCTCCACTAATCGATAGAAAAAAAGTCATTTGGGGGGTGAACTACTCCTTTAAGTGGTTAGATCCTATCAAAATAAGAGCGACAAACAATGTCAAAAAGGCTGGTATGCTCTTTTAAATGAACACTCAGATCTTTGCTGTGAGAGAGGGAGACAGTTAGGAAGGGTCATGGTAGGATTCAATCAATCCACGGGCCAAGTGACAATCTGTGTGGTTCCAGAACACCAAAGCCTCAATTAACACTACAGGACATGGGAATAAAGTTATCTGGGACATGCTAGCTGTAGTTAAGACCACAGCATGATGATTGCTAGCCAAGACGTATTTATAAAGTGTGACAGACACCCAAGTGGCATTGCCCTACGCTGTAAACAACTCATGTGACTTTAGATGCTAATTGTTCTTAGGAAAGAACAGGTGCGGTGCGGCATTCAGGCGGTGCAGGGGTAAAGTTCCTGTACACACCACACCACTACAGAGCTTAGGGGTTCGAATCCTGCAGGCTGATCTACATGCTCACAACGCCTCGCGTTGCGAGGCGTTGTGAGCATGTAGATCGGCTATTTTCACAATTTCTGCCTCTAATATTTGACAATTTGGCCCATGTTTAATTTGTCATTTCAGTATTAACAAAATCAATAACCAAAGACAATGCATAGCTATTTTTTCAATTCCAAAACTTTTCCAGTACTGGAAAAATATTTTTCTATTTTCAAAATATTTCCAGGAATTTCATGACCGTGGGAACCCTGTAAAAAGGTCAGGGGCTCAAGCCCCCTTTGATGTGTGCCGTGCACGTGCCTGCTCCTCTGGCCACTCTCTGTCCAGCCCAGGCCCCAGTCCTGCGCCATCCAACAACTGCCTGGCAGACTTATAAAGGCCGCCATCTTAAATCACGTCTCGCGGCGCGCATCTAATGACTACTGAGCCCCTGCATATTTCAACATTAATTCATTAGAGGCGGGGATTGGGGGGAGGGACGGGGGAGGGGGGGGGGGGGGGATGGTTGGGGTGGATCGGCGGCGGGCAGGGGAGAATCCTCGGCACGCTCTGATTAAGGCCGTTATGTTTTATAGAAGCCATTTTTCAATGCCGCCTCTGACAGCACTTGAGGTTATTAAATTGCTGGCTGTGAGAGAAAGAGTGAGAGAGGGGGTGAGAAAGAGAGAGAGAGAGAGAAAGAGATGGAGAGAGAGAGAGAGAGAGAGGGGAGGGGAGGGAGGGAGTGAAAGGGAAGAGTAGAGAAAGAGAGAAGGGGGAAGACAGATGGAAGAGAGAGAGAGAGAGAGAGAAAGTGAGCGAGTGTAAGAGCGATTAAAGCCTGAGTTACACATGGTTGCGTGCCCGCGTCGCTCACCCAAAAAAAACAGACGATCTTCAAGCTCTCGGCGTGTCGCGACGCGACGCTGCCGAGAGCTTTTAGATCGTCCGTCATGGGCGCGAGGCACCGCGGCACCGCCGGGTATAGATCAGCCCTTATAACGGCGGCGAGGAGATGGGTCGGCCGGCCGGGCCTCCCTTTGGCAGCTGATAAAGAGAACTTGTGGTGATTTGTTTGTGCGTTACCTGTGGTTTCTGGGGTTATCTGTATCTCAAGGGAAAGCAGATTGGTGTTTCCAAAGTGTGCGCGTGTGTGTGTGTGTGTGTGTGTGTGTGTGTGTGTGTGTGTGTGTGTGTGTGCATGCGTGCGTGCGTGTGTGTGCGTTCCCTGGCAGCCCTACTGTATGTACATGGAATGTGGCTATTTTCTCTCTGTCAGTTGTGATACAGGGATGGAGAAGAAGATAAGGTTTAGAGGACACAACTGTGGCCACGGCGACCTTGACTCTAGAGTGGGCTCTATAGTAGGAGCCAAACACACACACACACACACACACACACACACACACACACACACACACACACACACACACACACACACACACACACACACACACACACACACACACACACACACACACACACACACACACACACACACACACACACACACACACACACACGGGTGTCACAAGGGGGGGTATTGAGACTGAGTTACTAGGGCCCAAGGTGGAGGGGCCATAATTATTTTATACTTTAGCTATTGAAAAATAGCAGGTATACAAAGTCGTGAGTCAACATTTGTAACAAAATCTTTGCTTCTGGGGGGGGGGGGGGGGGGGTGTCCCTGGAACTAAATATTTTGAGATGCGGGTCCGTGGCCAAATGCATATCATTTTAGGGGGTCCTTCACATGAAAAGGTTTGAGCACCACTGATAACGAAACATTAGAAGGATTTGAAATATTCAAAGACTTTGACACATATTGACACATATTTTCACGATTTTTCAAAGATAGCAGATCTACAAGCTTGCAGCGCGGCACAGCTTGTATATCTGCCATTTTTCAATAGTTAAAGCACAAAATACTGCGTTCCCATGCAGTCGTCTAAATGGGTTTAAACCCCCTTCCCCCATGAAGAACATTCATGGGTGGCCCGCAGTAAATCCTTATACCCTGGGCCCAGAATTGGGTTCGACACCCCTGCACACACAATTCCACGTCCACTTACTGTACACTTACTGTACACTTACTGTACACGCGCGCCGTCGTAATGCATTATGGGCAGTTCTGTCAGCCTATCCATTAAAAAAGGAGGCGGGGGGGGGGGGGTAACAAGTGCTCGCACCATCCTTTAGGCCAAACATTAGAAAACGTAAGTTAGGATCACATGATGTGCGATAAAAAACATAAGTTATAGGATCACAAGTGCAATAAAAAAAACATAAGTTATTATAGGATCACACAAGTGCAATACAGTCTTTGTTTAACCATCCCTATTCTGGGGGGGGAGGGTCACCAAAAATAGCCCATCTACAAGCTCACAACGCGTCACGTTGTGACGTGTTGTGAGCTTGTAGAACTGCTGTTTTTTGGTGAAGAGAGTTGAGGTAGATGGAAAAAGAACTCATCGAGTAAAGTGCAAATCAGGTCTGTATTTTACTCATCTCAAGAGGTTAAAATGTCAAATTACACTACTAAACTGCAGAAGAGGAGGCAGAAAAGAAGCACAATTCACACTGTAAAAATGTGTTGGCTTCACTCTGCGGGTATACAAATGTATCCGCTAAGGGTCTGTTTTCACACACTCCGAGTTAAATCCACACTCAGGGATTTGACAGTGCACTTGCTTGCCCTAGTGCTCCAATTAAAACCCAGTGGCATTTTCTCATCAAGCCAGCTTCTCCCCAAGTCTCCAAATGGCTGCTCAGTGCTTGTCAAGAAATTAAGTCATCACGTGTTGACAGCTGCTAGTTCTCCTCTCCTCTCCTCTCTCTCCCCCTCTCTCTCTCCTTCTCCCCCCCCCCCACCTCTCTCTCTCTCTGTCATTTGCTTTCCATTCATTTCTATCATCTCATATGAGGTCCAATTAAAGGAGAATTCGGGACTATCCGTTTTCTTCCATAATCTGATGTTGTCATGTTATCCCAGAACGAGTGGTGAAACATAACTCCATCCCGAGTTCAAGCCTAAATGCATTTATATAGCGTTTTTTGAAGCGGTGAAAACCGCTTCCAATGAATGGCTTTGTGTGTATCACGCCCATATATGGTCATTTCAGTCCAGAATGAACAGGCTTTTTCAAAAACAGAATGTCCGTTTAATTACCATATATGGTGAACTCAGTCCAGAATGAACAGGGTTTTTCAAAAACACAATGTATGTCACCTCATGTCCATATATGGTCACTCCAGGCCAGAATGAACAGGTTTTTCCTGTCCCGTACGTGCAAAATATCAGTCCAGAATGAATAGGCTTTTTCAAAAAGCAAAATGTGTGTCTGTCCCATGTCCATATATGGTCATTTCAGTTCAGAATGAATAGGCTTTATCTGTCCTGTACGTCCAGAATATGTGTGCAGTGTCCCTCCCGGTCAGATGAATGGATACTTTGAGGATTGGTCAAGCTTCACATGATAATTTGGCCTTCAGGTTTTATCTGTCTTGTATTGCAGCAATGACAAATAGCCGCATAAGAGCAAAAGCAAAGGCACAATAAGAATAAACAGATGCTAACAGAATGGTAAAAAGGAGCATTAAGGCAGACAAGAGTAAATGCATCTAGCAGAAGTTGAAAAATGTAGTAGGCCACAAAGATAACAGAAACTGAAATAATTATAGAGGGATGCAGTTGACAAACAACTAAGAGACCAGCAAGCAGGACTTTTTATATATTTTTTTAAAACCTATTATGCCGGCTGTCATACCGGCTCTCCAGACAATTCTATACTAAGATTCACCGCTTCACTTCGAACCGAGGTTTGATTTTTTTTTATCCAGGGCGCTTTACAGAGATTGAGCTGTGCATTACATTCACCCATTCACACATTCATACACCGATGACTGAGGATACCAGCAGGAGCAAAGGGTTTTCAGAGTCTAATGCTGCATTCACACTGCAGATATATAGTTGAACGTTTTGCTTGCTTGGTCAATGTTATCTCAATGGAAACCAGCTTTAAAGATAGAGGAGATACACAGAACAAAGCTTTGAAAGCTTTAAAGCTGGTTTCCATTGAGATAACATTGACCAAGCAAGCAAAACGTTCAACTATATATCTGCAGTGTGAATGAGGCATAAGAGCCTGGGATTGAACTCCAGACGCTCTACCAGATTTATTTTGTAGACATTTGTCATGATGACTAAATAGGCCTATCTCTCCACAGTTTAATAAAAGCAATACATAAATTAATAGCACATCTACAGTACAAGCTTACAAAAAGGTGAATCACATGACCAAAATAGAGACAGCCGGTTGAAAGTCAGAATTGAAATTAAAAAAATATTAAAAAATATTTAAAAAAAAATATATACTGTTTATTATTTTCATTTCCCTCTCCTTTCCAAGTGGGGGCGCAACCACGACGGCCCCACTTTGAAAACCACCGCCCTGACCCTCTCATTACTTCAGAAATGCCTTTTATTTCTCTCTTCTACTTCCTCCCCAGACGCTCTTTTATGATTATTCCTTCCTATGTGTAACCTGAAGGATCAGACCCGGTTTGTTATGCTAAAAGTTTCACCTCCCCTTTCAGTCTCTCCGAGACCTTGTTCTTCTCTCTTTCTTTCTCTCTCTCTCTCTCTCTCTCTCCCTCTCTCTCTTCTCCTCTTTCCAGCCCCCACCCCTCCTGTTTCATCAGTCCGGCGTCTTTAATCCACTCCAGTTGCACTGCCAACCACATGATCAGTGGCTGCCCTTCTCCTCTGCACCTCCCTAGGGAGGCCAGTGGGTTAGTGGCGGACTCACCCCCATGCCCACACAGCCACTCCGACGCGACACACACACACACACACACACACACACACACACACACACACACACACACACACACACACACACACACACACACACACACACACACACACACACACACACACACACACACACACACACACACACACACACACACACACACACACACACACACACACAGAAGGTGGAGACATGCACGTACACATTTTGTGCGAGTTGAGGACCTTATGTTAACTATGTTCATTCCCAAGGTCCTAAACCTAATCTTAAACAGCCTAATTCTATCCCAACCTTCACTCCAACACCTTAAAAATAGGCCCCTTCTCACAGTCAAGTCTAGTCACATCCACCTTGAAAAGTCTTTACCTTTTTCCCCGCAGAAACTTCAAGCAAAGTGATTCTGCACGCTGATGCAAGAGCTGCGCGCACGCACACACGCACGCACGCACGCACGCACGCACGCACGCACACACGCACACAAGCAGTACGCACCTGATCTGTGGTTACTACGTACAAAACCCCGACCACATGTGTGAGATTCATGTCAGGCAAGATATGAACGACCTACTGTATATGATCTGATGAGTGGACCTGAAGCAGGGACCCCCGCAACCTTTTCATAGATTCCATATAGTTTAATCGTTTGACAGCACAATCAGTGTGTTTTGGATTCATGTCAATTTGTGTTTTCAGATAACCACTTGGACCGTCGATACTTAATACACTTGACCTTTCATTCCTCTACACCAAACCTCTTTGCCGATCTCTTAGCCGATCTACAAGATCACAACGCCTTGCGCTGCGAGGCGTTGTGAGCTTGTAGATCGGCTATTTTTGGCTAAAGTCCTCCGAATATGGACGCTAAGATTCAAGTGGTTAATATAAAAAAAGGAGAAAAATGTTTCTATCACACAAAGATTTGGAGGACCCCCTGTAGTAACTCTGAGGACCCCCTAGGGGTCCCGGACCCCTGTTGAAGACCCTTAGCTTGCATTAAGACCTGGGGCTGATTCTTAAAAATGTTCCGAAACAATCGTATGTTGCTCTATCAGTGTTCTCAAACCTTTTCATGGCAAGAACCCCCATCGTACAGTTTTGGCTTTGTATCAGTATCGTTTAAAATGCAGATAATCGGTATCGAATCGTTTTGCAGTGCAAATAATTGATTGTATGGAAACTAAGTATTTGTGCCTTGTATTTAGCCATTTTAAGAAGAAAAATGGTAAAAGAGGGTTTTAATTACTTTACATTCCATATAGCTACTCTTGGTCTATCGATAAATGTATGTAATCTCTGTTTTCATGTCAAGGTTGTCCATATGTGTTGAAATATAATGTCCAATTTATTTGCTAGAGAATCACAGTTTCACACAGATTTAATTTCTTTGCTAAATAGTTACAATATCGATTTGAAATCATTGAATCGAATCGTATTGTATCGCCATGCATTAACCAATATTGTCCATGTATCGTATCGTCTATGGAAGCAAAAACCTGACGTATTTAAAATGAAATGGCAAATGCGAAAATGAAATTGAAATAAAAGAATTGCTTTTTAATGTTCAGGAAATGGACGCATTTTTGGAGACAAAAATGAATGTAAAATGCAATGGTGTTTACATTTTCCATATACAGGAGCTCATTCTATGACTAAATTAAAATTATAAATAAAAGATCATTTGAATTTTAATTTTGAAAAAATGACAGCTAATTTGTTGACAATATTAAAATGAAAATGCAATTTTGAAAATGAAAATGAAATACATAATGCTTTTTAATCTTCAGACAATGAAAGCATTTCTTTAGACAAAAATGAATGTATAATGCAATAGCATTTCCAATTAATGTACAGTTGTGCTTATTCTATGACAGAATTAAATGTATATATAAAAGGTCATTTGATTACCATTTTCAAAAAAATGACACGCTAAATAATAGACAATATTAAAATGAAAAGGCTGTTTCGAAAATGTAATTTAAATAAGGGTAATGCTTTTTATTTTTAAGCTATAGATGCATCTTTTGAGACACAAACGAATGTATAATTCAATAGCATTTACATTTCATCTCCATGTGTGCTCAATCTATGACAGATTGTAAAAGCAAACGCAAACCACATTGCTATTTTCATTTTCAAATTGTAGCCGCTCATAACCTGACAGAATT
>NC_137819.1:25206717-25441717 GCF_963921795.1 Nannobrachium achirus
ACGCCATTGCATTTTACATTCATTTTTGTCTCAAAAAATGCGTGCATTTCCTGAAAATTAAAAAGCAATTCTGTTATTTCAATTTCATTTTCGCATTTGCCATTCGTTTTAATTACGTCAGGTTTATGCTTCCATAATCGTCAACCATGTATCGTGATGCGTATCGTATCATTGTTAAAATATATCGTTACACCCCTAATATATAGCTATTCATTTACGGAATGTCTGTCCGCCGTCCATCTGTCCGCATGCTGAAATCACTGATACTAAACAGTGTCGCCGCCATGGTATGCTTAAACAATGCCCAACATCACTGACTGACATCACAGAACACCATATATGGGTATAAACGCCTGAAACAGTCTGCATGTTGACATCACTGATATTAAACAGTGTCGCCACCATGATGGTAACAAAATCCAGTACTCAGTCATATTATGACTTCTTTATTATCACAAGTTGGACAAACCATAGCCTATGTGCGGAAATGCAATGCACCAATTGAGGAGTGTTGCCTCTGTATGAGAAAGAAGGGATCTACAGTGACTGAGACTGTGTCAGGATCTCTCTTCAAAGCATGCAGGAGTAAAGCACAGTACTTATCATGGATATTAGGGTAATGCCCAGTGGTGCTCAATGTTTTTTAAAGGTATCAATACTGCAATGTAGAAATACTAAAAGTCTGGTATTCATAATTTACTTGACATAACAGTACAAAAGTAAAGGCATCAAAATGTACTTAAAGTACCAAAAGTAGAATCTACACAGACATTATGCAGGATGTCCCATTTTTTAATATATACAAATCTTTTGAAAATCTATCTACAGATCGTACAAGCTCACAGTGCATCGCATTGTGAGCTTGTTGATCTGCTATTTTCAAATGGACAAAATGTATATATAGGGTAGAAGCGGTTACTACATGTTTTGTAATAATAATCAAGTAACTAACTAGGGGGGGCGCCCGCTGACCTACCGGTCCAGGCGCATACCACATAGGCTCTGATGCCTGACAGTGTGTGTCGCGGGTTCGAGTCCGGATCCCGACAACCTTTGGTGCGTGTCACTCCCCATCTCTCTCCCCATTTCCTGTCAGTCTACTGTCCTATCAATAAAGGCATAAAAGCCCCAAAACAAATTAAAAAAAAGAGAGTAACTAGTAACGAAAGTTTTTAAATAACTGTAGTGGAGTAAAAGACAGTAAAATACTCTGATATGTACTGTAGTGGAGTAAAAGGTACAGAAAATTGGAAAATAAAGCAAAAAGAAAAGTACAGTACTTGAGTACATATACTTAGTTACATTACACCACAGGTAATGCTTAGTTAACACTCCATTGTACGACAGTGTCCCTCATCGAAAAAATAGCATATCTAGACGGCTATTTCCGTTTTGCGGGACACAGACGAACGACTTAAGTATGAATCAGGCCTAAGGGACAGCGGCTAAGGAGAAGGTATCAAAGGGGAGCAGTGAATTTCAGAGTGAGACCGACCGAGACAATGCAAATGTGTAACTAGCGCAGCCGAGAGAGAGAGAGAGAGGGAGGGAGAGAGAGAGAGAGAGAGAGAGAGAGAGAGAGAGAGGAGAGAGAGAGAGAGAGAGAGAGAGAGAGAGAGAGAGAGAGAGAGAGAGGAGAGAGAGAGAGAGACAATGAAGTCAAGGTCAACCGTGTAGTGTTTGTTGTGCCTGGGGAGAAAGGTGCTTCACAATCAAAGTAAAATGTCAACACTCATCAAATGCCATTAAATCATAACATCCGGGAAAGAATCCATGTCATTTTAGATTCCAGCTGAAACGCATTCTTTTATATTTGGCTATTCATAAAATAGCAAATATACAAGCTCATAGCGCGTCACTTCGTGCCACACTGTGACCTTGTAGATCTGCCATTTATTTTTTAAATACTGAAAATGTGTGCACATTTTTTTTTAAATAAAATCTTGTGCTTCTGGGGTCCCTGGAACAACATATTTTGACATGGGGGGTCAGTGGCCAAATAATTACATATAATTTTGGGGGGGGTCCTTACTGAAATAGCGACATACATTTTATCAGAAAACTGCAAGGATTTAGAAGACATTTGTAGAATCGTCAGTGAGTCCTCAGATTTCAATGAGTTAAAATGTCCCCCCCGTCCCCACGGTCAATCAACGTAGTCGAGCACACGCAGGGGGGACGTTGCGAGCGCGCAACAAGATACAATGAGATGAAAGGCAAAAATAGGCTGAGGAGACTCGGGGGAGTGGGGTGAGGACCACCTGGTGTGAAAATGAAGAAAACGGGGAAAAGGAGATAAACTCTGGAATCAGGGGCGTCACAACCAAATTCTGGGCCCTGGGTACAAGGATTCACTGCGGGCCCCCCATGAATGTTAACTATTGAAAAATAGCAGATATACAAGCTCACAGCGCGGCACCCGAGTGCCGCGCTGCGAGCTTGTAGATCTGCTATTTTTGAAAAAACCCGTGAAAATGTGTGCAAGAAACCTATGTCAAGGACCCCAAGATGATATGTATTTGGCACGGACCCCGATCTCAAAATATTTAGTTCCAGGGACCACCCAGAAGCAAAATTTGAGTTAGAAATGTTCGCTTAAAAAAATACATATATTCAAAGATTTTCACACATTTTCACAACTTTTCAAAAATAGCAGATCTATAGCAGATCATCTGCTATTTTTCAATAGACAAAGTTATTAGGGCCCCTCCACCTTGGGCCCTAGTAACTCAGTCCCACTTTCCTACCCCTTGTGACGCCCCTGCTGGGAATGGGGGGGGGAGAAAGAGACAGGTAGATAGAGTCCCAGGGAGAGAAGAAGAGCAGGGTGGAATGGAAGGGGGGGAAAAAAGTGAGAGTGTCAGGGAGAGAGAGAAGACTCTTACAGGCTAAATGACGCCTGATTCCCTGGATATTTGGGCTACCCCTGGGGAACGGAACGCACGTACAGTTGTTGCCTGGCACTGATGATGTGAAAGTCTCCCGAGGGAGAAAAGAAATGTACGAGGGAGAAGAGAATGTGCGCACACACACGCACATTTTTTTCCCCCCCTCTGTAGTATATTGACTGACAGTTATTCCATCCCCAAGAAACCATCACACCAACACAGTCTCTTGAAATAAATCTTGTGTAGTTGTTGCACATGCTGGGTGGTAAAGCAAAAAGGCATCGCGTCGAAAAGAACTTTGTTAGAACTCCGAACAATTCATCTTAATAATGAATAAATAATCAGAGGTTTCTCAGCTCAAAGAGCATGATGGGAATAAGTAGCCCAAGAGTTGCTGAGAGCAGCAAATCTTCAGCCTTAATAGGCTCAAATGTAGTGAAGAGCACAATATTTGATGAATATGAACACGTGCGTGTGTTGCATCGTTGGTCGTGCTAATAACAAAACGCTGTGTTGTGAGACATTTGCATAAACAAAAATCAAATATCCGCCTAGTCAAATTTCAGTTGATCAAATTGGTATATTTCATTAGTTCATCAATTGCATGTCACAGACTGAGGATTTAAGACAGGCTCTTTCAAACCTCTCAAAGAAAGACAGGCAGAAAGACAAACAAATAAATGTTACACAGACAAATCAAATACAAAAGAAAGAAAGAAAGAAAGTAGTAAACACAACACAAATCATCCAAATCGACCACAGGTATCAACCTGTGTTATTGGAATGTTTAGCATCCGTGAGCACATTTATGCATGATTTATACTTCGATGTGCGCCAGCATCGCACATCAGAAATAGCAGACCTAAAAGCTCACAGCTGTTGTGAGTTTATAAATAAATCAGGCATTAGAATCGATTATGGACATTTTTGGAAGGCTGAGGCCATTGGACTGCACCAAATAAACATAATAATCTTTATCACCAGTCCAACAACTTTAAAAGCACCAAACCGTTTGCTTTCAATGCACAACACAGCTGCGATGAGAATCAGAAGAAAGAGACAGACCATGGCATGCACGCGAGCACACTATGGGATGGGACGATACGCGATATTATCGTGATAAAAAACACACACGATAATCGTATGGTGGAGATTTAATTTATCGTAATATCGTCCTCCGTCATGCCTGGGATCAATTCACCTTTTATTTGACGAGTTGCATATCTGGTACCACTTAAACCCTCTATAATTGGTTAAAAGGTGCTAATAATATACGTCCTTTTTCATCAAGCGTAAAAGAAAAAATGTCGATCTACAATCTTCAACAACATTTTTTTATTGTTGCGATGCGTTGTGAGCTTGGAGATCTGCTATTTTTTGGCAAATGTTCCGTCCCGGGATAATGGATTTGGATTATTGCAATAATATCGTAAATCGCGATTTCTTTTGTCACAATAATCGTGATATGAAATGTTCATATCGTCCCATCCCTATCCCTATAGCACACGCAGACACAGTCTGTACTCAGACTGCGACTCCGACGCGACGCACACGCGCGCCGCGCGCACACGCACACACAGAGAGAGAGCATAATAAAAATTCATTGAATCTACACCACGGGACCAAAATGGATGGTGGCGGCTAGGTCATATTGCATCCGTGCAGAAGGGGGTCGAGGGTCATGTAAAGTTGTATGAGAAGACAGTATGTTTTCATGCATCATGGAGCAGATAAAGATTTTTTGGGGGGGGTTGAGAGAAATGGAGTGTGTGTGTGTGTGTGTGTGTGTGTGTGTGTGTGTGTGTGTGTGTGTGTGTGTGTGTGTGTGTGTGTGTGTGTGTGTGTGTGTGCGTGGAGGCTGCAGCTACCTCACTGCAAACACTTTCTCTGTGTGTGTGTCTGTGTGTATGTGTGTACTTTATTCCTCTGATGTGTTCATTCAGTCTATATCATCATTCTTGCAATGATACCTGTACCCATCTATTTCATCTTTTGTTCATGTGTTTGTGTTGAAGATGATGAGACAGATAGAAAGAGAGAGAGAGAGAGAGAGAGAGAGAGAGAGAGAGAGAGAGAGAGAGAGAGAGAGAGAGAGGGAGAGAGAGAGACTTTGAGCTGGAGAGACGGAAAAAAAAGAAGAGCAAGGCGACGTCACTGGCGACGTGAAAGGCTGCATACGGGGCGATCCATTTGACTCCTCGTTCCCTTTTTATTCAAATAGCCGTGACCTATTTGCTAGTCCGAGCGACCGGCCCTTTATTCTATATGACCCACAAACAAGCCCACAGCGATTACACCAACGCAGGCAGGCACGGACTTGACACCAGGCGCCCCGAAAGCGTTCATATATACTTCCATGGCCCGGGGCCGCCGTTTGTCATAACACGGCGGAATTATGTATTGTGCCCGCGCCCGGTGATGACATCACAATAGCAGGATGAAATATACGCTCAGATGTGGCCGGCTGATTGTGGAGAGCTGCGAGGGCTTTCATTAAAAACAGCATATCGCTCATAAAAAGATTAGCGCCGGACAGCTGTTCCCTGATAGCGCGGGGCCTCTGTAGTGGATTCATCATCGGCCTCGCCTACCTGGAAAAATAAAAGCCCAGACACTTGGTGCGCAGTATGTTACAGTATATATATGGTACAGTATGTTACAGTATATATATGGTACAGTATGTTACAGTATATATATGGTACAGTATGTTACAGTATATATATGGTACAGTATGTTACAGTATATATATGTATGTTACAGTATGTTACAGTATATATATGTATGTTACAGTATGTTACAGTATATATATATATGGTACAGTATGTTACAGTATATATATATATGGTACAGTATGTTACAGTATATATATGGATGTTACAGTATGTTACAGTATATATATGGATGTTACAGTATGTTACAGTATATATATGGCGCTTTTTGTTTACAAGGTGTAAAGCGGCGATGATGACGAGGGAAACGAAGAGAACATTTCATCGTGCCCTTTCATACGCAGTGTGGGACTTTAAATCTTCACCAATATCATGCGTTCAACATGGAACAGTGCCAGCTAATGCAGTCTCTTTGGATCATTGTTGTTGTGTTCGCACAACGTTGTTGTCGGGTGGAAACCTTGTATGTCCAAATACCGTTTTGTATTTATCATTTTGAAAATGATTTAGACTAGTGAAAACAGCCGATCTACAAGCACACAACGCCTCGCGGTGCGAGGCGTTGTGTGCTTGTAGATCCGCTGTTTTCACTACTTTTGTGCGACGGCCTAGAATGATAAAGCGGAGCTTCACCTCGCGAAAAAACTTACACATTTGAAACGTGGAGATACGAGGTTTCTGCCCGACAGTGACGATAACAGAGGCTTGTTTGTGCTTTACGTTTGGTGGTAATAGATTTTACAGATGTACGTAATACGTATGTATCAGTGCTGGCTGCTTGGGACTCACAAGGTTGCTGGTTTGTACCCCGGCTCCTGCTGTGTGTGTCGAAGTGTCCTTGAGCAAGGCATTTATCCACTAACTGCTCCCGATTAGCAGCTTGGTGCATTATAAAGCACTATGAATGAAGGCAAAATAAATGTGCATTTTTTTTTTTTTACCATTTAGCTTTTTATATGTCTGATTTGAAAACCTTTGTTTTACAGAACATAATGCAGAAAAGGATGCTTGGGGTACTTTAAAAGTGTTGCTTTTTTATAGTTATTTATCATTATTAAATTCCCAGTGATTCTTTTATTTTATTACAATAAAGTTTGTAAAAAACTGTAAAAATACCCTCCCTGCCTCCCTTACATCTCATGTTTACCACATTTCAGGGGATTACACACACACACACACACACACACACACACACACACACACACACACACACACACACACACACACACACACACACACACACACACACACACACACACACACACACACACACACACACACACACACACACAGAGAGAATATCACCTGATATATCGATATCTGAATATCCTACTCCCTAATAACGGTATCAGCCCCCAAAAACCCAGTGTCGGTCGGCTTCTACAACAAAGAATACAAGCTTACGTCTATAGACAGCACAGCCATGCTCCTGAAATGTCCTACCTCGCCTCCCCCTCTCCCTCTCCCCCAACAACAGTGAACTATACATAATGAAACAAATATGTTGTGTAGTACACAAACAAGTAAAACCTGATTGTTTGAGAATAAGAAAGGTGTACAGGTGCCATTTCTTATTTGGTGGGAGAAAGCGTTAAGAGGTGCTTTTTGCCTTGAAGAGGAGACAACAGCTGGAATCAGCCTCATAAACTAGCTCGACATCAAAGAGCTCTTTAGGTTGTTACATCAAAGGTGCCGTCATTCCGCACGCAGCCCCCACTGTCTGCCAGTGTGCTGTGAGTGTGTCACTCTCGGTATGAAGTTTCAGCAAATCTTGGCATGAAAGGGGGGGAAAAAACAATATTTATTCTAGCCAGGGGTGTCCCACCAAATTCTGGGCCCCGGGAACAAGGATTCACTGCGCCCCCCCCCCCCCCCCCCCCCCCCCTGAATGTTCTTCATAGGGGGAGGGGGTGTAACCCATTTAAAAATGGGAACGCATTATTACGCGTTATTTTGTGCTTTAACTATTGCAAACTAGCAGACTTTGAATGTCAGTGGTTCTCAAACGTTTTCATGTGAAGGACGTCCCCCAAAATGACATGTATTTGGCCACGGAAACCCCTCTCAAAATACTTTGAGTTGAGTTGCAAATGTTCGCTTAAAAAACACATACATTCAAAGATTTGCACACATTTTCACGACCTTTCAAAAATAGCAGATATACAAGCTTGCATAGCTGTGAGCTTGTATATCTGCTATTTTTCAATAGCTAAAGTATAAAATAATTAAGGCTCCACCACCTTGGGCCCTAGTAACTCAGTCCCACTTTCCCCCCCCCTTGTGACGCCCCTGCTCTAGCGGCCAAGAAAAGTGATATTTCACCAGTACAGTACACTTTTTTCATATTAGGAAGTGGAGGAGGGGGAGGGAGAAAAATCAAAGGCGGCATACACCAATCTACAGTATATATACTGTATAGCAATGTTGTAATGAGGAAATAAAAAGAAACACATCAGCCTTTATCAGGGGATATGTACTGGATTGTGACACTTAAATACCAGCATGAAAGGTTAGTGCGATCTGTCACGGGTGTGTTCGGTTTGACAATGAATTTTACTGGTTTCACCACAAAGCAATGCTGGCCATAGACAACACCTCAGACCAAATTAAATGCAAAGTGGATGTCTGCATGTGTAGTTAAAAGAGGAGGACCAAAACCAAAAGGCTGCACCCTAGAAACTGGATTGTTTTGGGAGTTAACCATTGCTAATTACGACTCGTATACTTTAGTACAAGGGTCTTCAACAGGGGGTCCGGGACCCCTAGGGGGTCCTCAGAGTTACTACAGGGGGTCCTCCAAATCTTTGCGTGATAGAAACTTATTTTCTCCTTTTTTATATTAACCACTTTAATCCTACTGTGGCGTCCATATTCTGAGAATCTTAGCCAACAATAGCAGATCTACAAGCTCACAACGCCTCGCACTGCGAGGCGTTGTGAGCTTGTAGATCGGCTATTTTTGGCAAAGAGGTTTGGTGTAGAGGGGGAAAAAAGTTTATTAAGTATTGACGGTCCAAGTGGTTAAATATCTGAAAACACAAATTGACATGAATCTAAAACACACTGACTGTCAAACGATTAAACTATATGGAATCTATGAAAAGGTTGTGGAGGGTCCCTGCTTCATCTCTCTCTCTCAACTAAGGGGTCCTTGGCCTGAAAATGTTGAAGACCCCTGCTTTAGTATTCTGCATGAAGACCTGCCCACATCACTACGGCATCGTCGATGCTAACTAGCATTGACTGCTATGGTCTCTTTTGCAAGACACTTTATGTATATACAGTACTTATATATTATTCGCCCCCTCTATTGATGCACCTTCTCTTTATTGGTACTGTACTGCTCTTGTCTTTGTTTTTGTTTTTTTGTTTTTTTCCCCTCTTATCTATCTTTTCTTACGTCTCTGTAACTTTGTAAATAACTGTATACTGCTGTGCTTCTACTGGACAACTGAATTTCCCCCTTGGGATAATAAAGGTATCTATCTATCTATCTATCTATGATGCAATGTGTTCATAGTACTGATCTGATCAAATTCTCGCCACGGTTTTTTGTGCATTCTCATCATAGGATAATATACAGTAGCAGGGAAGCATGTATTTATGGGGAAACCCATCAAACCGTGCGCTCCAAAATCACCCTACAACACATCTAATGAATCAAACCAGTTAATCCGTTTAGTTTGCAATTCCAATTGTTTCAACTGCATCATTTTGACCAATCTTACATTATGCAGGTGAGGTGGCATTTCAGCAAGAGAACGCGAGAAAGCGAGACATAATACTAATCCCACGGGTCAAATTCAGCTTTCAAATTCTGCAAATTCTAGCACGCTACAGCGTTTTCAATCACTGTCTCCGGGTAGCCGCTAAATAAAAAGTTTGAACCGAATGGTACTTTTCTATTTCCGATCGTTGCCGTGTAAACGTGGCCTTTGCCAAGAAAGCAATAAGGTGCATAAACAAGAGAGGTGAACTTGAGACAGACCGACTGATAGAGAGCAAAACAAAGAGATAAAGAGGCGATGTAGTCATACAGGTCTACAGGTAGTTGTCACAGGGGGGAAACAAACGTCGAAAAAAGAAAAGAAAGTTGCGTCTGGAAGACAATGGCTTTGGACAGGTTCACAATAGCTTCATTAGTGGGATTCACGTTATCAGGTCAGGGGAGATAGAGGGTAAATATCAGAGTAACAGTGATGGCCATTGACAAAGCCTGCCAAGCTGGTGGCCACGCACGCCTCAGCAGTGACAGATGCTGATACTGGTTTGCAATCTGATGCTTGGTTGGTGGCGTCAGCAGGTTGCATGATGGGAGAAACTGTGTTAGGGCGAGAGAGTGCTTGTTTGTTGCTGCTGCCTCACACTACCCTAATTATCTCCCCCTTCTCCTTTCTAATAGCACTTTGCAAGGCCCAGAAGCCAAAAATTGTGACATCCTTCTGGAACAGGGGAAAAAAACATTTCTTGTTTCTTATTTCTCATATTATTCCTCTATTAAAAAGAGAGTATAAATAGTCCCTGTAGAAGGGAACAATATATATTTTCCAATATTTTTGGGGGCTTTTCTGCCTTTATTGATAGAATTACAGTGAAGATAAGACAGCAAACTGAGAGAAAGAGAGAGAGAGAGAGAGTGATGGGAAGTAACACACAGAAAAAGGTAAGGGATGGGGATTTGAACCCGTGATGTGCCGTCAGGGTGCATTAGATCCTTATATGTGGTATGCACCTGGACCGCAAGGCGTATTTGGATGGGTGTTTTTGATGAATCTATAATGGTAAAAATGGAGTTTGAAGTTACAATAGGTTTGTATAAGGGGGCGTGCCTGATGAAATGAATATCAAATACTGAAGCGAGCAACTTAAAAACTGTCTGGGGTGTTCACAAAAGCCTGATTAGACGACAAATGACAAAACGTTTTTTTTTTTTTTTTTTTTTTTTAAAGTGAAATATATTTTAAGGTTTTGCCAGCTAACAGGCTCTTCACAGATATATACGATATAGAGCTGTAGTCGCATTAGCATGAAGAATAATTATAACACTGGCAAACCCCTTGTCCGCGCCGTTCACCATTAGCACTGCGTGTGAACCCACTCCGCGATGCCCTCTGTGCTAACAGGCCCAGCTATTGATTCGGGTGGAGATCAATCACGGACGGCGGCTGCTGCTGGTGGTGAGCGCGTCTTTTTAAAGTGCTTCACGTCACAGTTGCACACCGGCATCAGGGGAGCTGTCACCCAGCACTTACAATCAATTACCGAAATTAGCCCCTTAACCCTTCCACGCGGCTTTCCAGACTACACTCATCAAGCCCAGAGATGATGGACAGAACGTGGGCATGAATTCAGACCGTTACCGGGGCTGGTGAAGAGGAACGGAGGGTGTGGGGGGAAAGTCATGGGATATGAGTGTTTGCATACAGTATTCACATCATGTGCATGGCATTAGGGATGGGACGAAATTGCGATTTATGATATGGTATATTATAAGTACCTTTTACCAATTATAGAGGGTTTAAATGGTACCGGATATGCAGCTTGGCAAATAAAAGGTGAATTGATCCCAGTGCATGGCAGAGCACGATATCACAATGAATTCAATCTCCACAATACGATTATCGTGAGTGTTTTTTATCACGATAAGCGATAATATCGCTTATCGTCCCATCCCTACATGGCATAGATGAGTGTCTGACACCTGCAGTACCTGCTTGACGGTGAGCAATGCTGTTGCCTTAGACTGAACCCGATGTGGCTCTATAGCAGGTGGGCTGACTAGAAGAGGGTCAATGTGTTTGTCTGCTTGCTTGGGGGCTAATCTCGTAAAACGCTGGTCTGAACAATGCCAAATGTTTTGTGTGTCCAAGTAACTTCACACTTTTCTAATTCAATGGGGGTCGGAACACTCTTAGACCGTGCCCACATTTGGAGTCATGTCACCTCACTGGCCACATCAAGTCAGAGATCCAAATGGAAGGCCGTTATTAGACCCCATCTCGTTTTGTTAGTACTAACATTGTGCTTTAAAGGCATCAGAAACACTCCCAAAATGGGGCGCCCGCTGGTCTACCGGTCCAGGCGCATACCACATAGGCCCAGTGTAGCCTGACAGCGTGTCGCTGGTTCGAGTCCCGATCCCGACTACCTTTGGTGCGTGTCACTCCCCATCTCTCTCCCCATTTCCTGTCAGTCTACAGTCCTATCAATAAAGGCATCAAAGCCACCCCCACCTCCTAAAAAAAAGAAACACCCCTAAAATGTGCCGATATTTAGGTGTTGTTGTTACATACAGTACGTTGTCGGATGGAAACCTTGTATGTCCTCACAGCGCGAGGAGTTGTGTGCTTGTAGATCCGCTGTTTTCACTACTTTTGTGCGACGGCCTTGTCTGTTGAAGCAGGGCTTTACTTCGCGAAAAAACGTACATGTTTGAAACTTGGAGATACAAGGTTTCTGCCCGACAATGACGACATATTAGGCATGTTGATCTGCATATAGTTCAGTGCTGAATAAGAAGAAGAAGACTGGCCATCAAAACTAGTGTGCAAAGTTTCACCATCCTTTAGACATTTCAATTTATCCACGAGTTTCCAACGCCCCATAGTGCATTGCGCAGACGTCTGTAGGCCTACCGAGCTTCCGGCGCCGATTTACAAGCTCACAACGGGTTGCATCTGCGACGCAATGTGAGCTTGTATGTCTGCTGTTAAACCCGGAAGTTTGGTCCCGATAGTCTCCAGTAAACTCACGCGGAAACTTGTGGATACAATTTGGGAATTACTCGAAAGATATAAGAGCCCGTTAACTTTTCAGTTTACGTGGGGTCTGGTTTTTACACTGTTAGTTATTAGCAATGTTTTTCATAAGCACCTGCTTATTATAACCCCCCCCCCCCCCATCATACAGTATTATCACTACTACTTGTACAGCATGGTTCCCCAATTAGTTTTCCCCAAGGGCCGAATAATGTCTAGGGTACCAAGCCGAGGGCCACAACATTGAAGGGGGCGATGGCGGCGTTCCCGCTACTCCAGCGACAGTTCAGATATCGTCGTTGTCGGGTGAAAATCTTGTACGTCCAAAACCGTTTTTTTTAGCAATTTTGTCATTTTAAAAAATATTTAAACTAGTGAAAACAGCAGATATACAAGCACACAACGCCTCGCACCGCGAGGCGTTGTGTGCTTGTAGATCTGCTGTTTTCACTACTTTTGTGCGATGGCCTTGTATGATTTGCGAAAGAACGTACAAATTTGGAGATACGAGATTTCCACCCGACAACGACGATATACTAGTGTTGTTGCTGCCCTTATACCACCATTATTACTACTGGGGTTGGTGTGGGCCAGACAGTAGCCCCCCGCGGGCCGCAAATGGCCCGCGGGCCGCCTATTGGGGAACCCTGCTGTACAGGAACGGGGGCAACACATTGAAGAGTGTCACATCGGCGCAGTGCGCGGCTAGGCTACACAGCGTCGACAGCGCGCAAGCAGGGGAATGTCAGCGTTTAGCTGGCTGGGGTTTGAAGGTGACTCGGCTGAGCAGATAAAAGACAGAAAACGCTGTATTCAGGCCAGTGGTGAGCTATCCTCCTGAGCACCACCCCTGTAAGACCCCCTTCACTCTCTCTCACACACTCACACTCACTTTTAGCCATTTTCCCCACTGTGTCCCAGGCTACAGGGGCGTCGCACCAAATTCTGGGCCCTGGGTACAAGGATTCACTGCGGGTCCCGCCATGAATGTTCGTGTTTGTGCTTTAACTATTGAAAAATAGCAGATACACAAGCTCACAGCGCGGCACCGAGTGCCGCGCTGCGAGCTTGTAGATCTATTATAAAAAAAAAAAAAAAGAATCTTGAAAATTACATTTTCAAGATTTTCTTTTGTGCAAGTCTTTGAATATTTCAAATCCTTCTGAGTTTTTTTTTTGCAAATCTATGTTTCTATGTCAGTGGTGCTCAAACTTTTTCATGTGAAGGACCCCCAAAAATGATATGTATTTGGCCACGGACCCCCATCTCAAAATATTTAGTTCAAGGGACCCCCCAGAAGCAAAATTCGAGTTACAAATGTTCGCTTAAAAAATACATATTATTCAAAGATTTGCACACATTTTCACCACTTTTCAAAAATAGCAGATCTACAAGCTCGCAGCGTGGCACTCGGTGCCACGCTGTGAGCTTGTATATCTGCTATTTTTCAATAGCTAAAGAGAGGCCCCTCCACCTTGGGCCCTAGTAACTCAGTCCCACTCCCCCCCCCCCCCCCCTTGTGACGCCCCTGCAGGCTAGCTCTTGCACGCACGCACGCACGCACGCACAACCACATGCACACGCGCGTGCGCACACACACGCACACACGCCTTCCCCTTCAGCAGGGAACTACCTACAAGGTTGCACCCCCTCCACGGATGTGCCCGTGTCACGGACAAAAAGTATTCTAATTTCAGCC
Organism: Nannobrachium achirus; assembly: GCF_963921795.1. Classification (NCBI taxonomy): domain Eukaryota; kingdom Metazoa; phylum Chordata; class Actinopteri; order Myctophiformes; family Myctophidae; genus Nannobrachium; species Nannobrachium achirus. The sequence goes on from NC_137819.1 coordinate 25,220,732, forward strand.
AGGTTCGTTCTCACCTGTATTGCCGGTAATAAATCTTGTTTGGTGACAAAAAAATGTCCAATTAAAATAGAAATTGACGCAAAAAGAAGGGTGTGGAGGAGGAGGAGGAGGGGGGAAAAAAAAGAATGCCACTTCAAGGACAAAGTGGCCGGTAATGAAAAGAATAAATGAGTGTGAGGTATAATAATCTAGAGCAATCAGAAAGAGAGAGTTTCCTCGGAGAGAAAACACACCGGGGTGTGGAACCATGTACAAGAACACAAGGTAATTGACTATGCCAGTTTCTTGCTGCTCTGTGGGGCAGCAAGGTTCAACTCTGAAATTCACCAATATGATATGTACACTGCTTCCACTTTGTACAGTATATTGTATATTGTTTAATTATTGTTTTTCACCATTGTTGAGATATCAACTGTAGGCTTTAAATTAAAGGAGTAGTTTACCCCCCAAATGACTTTTTGAAGCGGTGAAAACCGCTTCAAAAAGTCTGTCCCGTACATGCCCCATGCATGTCCAGTCCAGAATGAAGAATTGAGGATTGGTCAAGCTTCACATGAAATTTGGCTCTCCAGACAAAATCATTCATTCATTCAGAACACTAAAAATATAGAACTAAAGCACATAGAAAGTATAGATCTAGAACACAGAATGTATAGATCTCGAATACAGATATCATAGCTCTAGAACACATAGAATAAAAATTCACCGCTTCACTTCGAACCGAGGTTTGATTTTTTTCTATTGATTACTCATGCCATAGACGGCATAGAGACTTCAGTTCAATAATATTTTTGTTGTCGCATTCCTAAGACAAAAATGTCACTATAGTAACTATAGTAACATTGATTCTGGATGGGGACCCAAATGCATGGCACTGGATGGGGACCCTAATGCTTGGCATTGGATGGGGAAACCGGGGACTGCCCCATAGGTCGAACTCCCGTTGGGTCGAACAGCGTCGGCAGGTTACTGAGGTTAGGGTTAGGGTTAGGGTGAGGGTTAGGTTTTAGTGGTCGATCCAAAGGGTGTTCGACCTAATGACATGTTACCGTGGAAACCATCAGGGTTAATTTACTATAATCACATTTTTTGTCTTAGGAATGCGACAAAGAACTAAAAATATTATTGAATATTATTGAACCATGGCGTGAGTATAATCAATAGGAAAAAGTCATTTGGGGGTGAACTACACCTTTAATATGTTTCTATCCCTCACAGTGGGTCCAACAACAATGGGTAGAAAAAAAGACTTACCGGTTTGGATCCATATGTATATTCATACAGTAAGTGTTCATAACGATATCGCTATTGTATTAGTATAATAATAGTGGAGACAGGTGAAGTAACGAATGAGCCACAAGTGAGCTTTGCATCATTATTCAATCATGGATTTTATCCTAATTTGGATGGCCTAGTGCAGTGGTTCTCAACCTTTTCAGGCCACGACCCCCAAAATACTTATATTTTAATTGGGTACCCCCCCACCCTGACGAGCACTAAGAGTTGAGGCATTACATTTTGTATAACACGGTTCTATTGTGAAAATAGCAGATCTACATGCTCACGACTCGCGTTGCGAGGCGTTGTGAGCATGTAGATCTGCTATTTTCACAATTTCTGCCACTAATATTTGACAATTTGGCCAATGTTAAATTTGTCATTTCAGAGGTATTAAAAAGTGCTTAAATTGCCACTTTTAGAAATGTGCTACACTTAAACGTTATGTTGGTTTGTTTACTGTTGAATGAGAAAACAATGTTGCACATTTAGTTAATCATCTGGGGACCCCCCAAAATAATTTGGGGACCCCCTTGGGGGTCCTGACCCACAGGTTGAGAACCACTGGCCTAGTCAGTTCAACAAGGCTTTTTTTTTCTTCATTTGCATTTCCGGTCTCTTTTTCCGTCGCCGGTGATATTTCCGTGGCAGTAAATGGAGCCATCACTGCAACACAACGGAGGATCACGCTCACCCCCATTTACCAATCCTTCTGTCAAATCCCAAAGGGCGGAGCTTTGATTACTTCTGCAATTAGCCATGTCAACCCCTTCTATGAATTAAGCATTCGGGTTTGGGTTTTCAAACCAATTAGCCCACTCTCTTGCTATGACTTGTTGATTAATTATGGATATTTAGTTAGAAAAGGAGACGGTAATTATGAATCAAAATTGAATTATGTGGCATAATTAGCCTACCCACAAAAGTTTTCTATTTTTTTTTCTCCTCCTCCTCGCAGTGTTTTCATTGCCGCACAAACTGTTTGTGGGTTTTGTGACACATAACCAAATTCGCATGAAGGGGTGGCATGTGTGACCTTGGAGTGCATGAAAAGGTGGTGAAAGCATTAAGTAGGTGCTAATAGCGTCTGCGAGAGTGTTTGCCACGGTGTCAGCAAGTTGCTGTAAGTGCTCGATGTTATCACAACGCACATATACACAAATCCAAAATCAATGGGCTCTTTAGAAAACTGTTTTACTGATGTGTCGCGAGTCCGTATTCATCACTTGTTTATGGCTACATAGTATGAAGTGAGGTAATGGCATTTATTGGCATTTACAGTTGACATGCTGAGTCCTTAAATAATATTTATTGTGCTTGCCACTCTACTGCTGTTGTGGCCAATGTCCTTGCAAAGATGATATAGTGGATATGTGGCCATGTGCTGGACGGACGTTGTGACTGTTTGCAAGGTCGCGTGAGTTATGGAACGGCTTGGTGGAAAGTAATACAATGGATCACTAGTTTATGTTAAGAGTATCACATCTGACTTTGTTCACTGTGTAATAAAAATAAAGAGATCATAGACAATTGCAACATGGGACAAATAGAAAAAGACAATGACAAATAACATGAGATGTTCCATTTCGGTACCATTTTGAGGGAGCGTGTGCATGAGAGCGCGGTGCCTGAAAGGAACTTACTGTAAATAATATGGGATGGAAATAAATATCCATTCAATATCGCTTACGCTTTCTTTGACTTAATCGTGGCCTCTCTCTTTGGAATGAACAAACTGAAATGCACCTAACCAGCACAATATAGTTCATTGTCCGTGTCTGTTTGGATTGAGAGAGAGAGAGAGAGAGAGAGAGAGAGAGAGAGAGAGAGAGAGAGAGAGAGAGAGAGAGAGAGCGCATGTAGAGGTTTACACTACCTTCCCTCCCTTGCCGAATAGGTGCCCCACTAGAGCATGCTGGTACAGCGACAAGGACACAATCCCATGTCGGTGTCCCACTGACTAACGCTAATGACTGTGTTCATTGGAGTGGCGGGCCAAGCTGGAGGTGCCGCTTCTGGGAATTCTGTGGTGTTTTTTTTCTTCTTTTTTACACACTCTGGGGAGGGGTGGAGCCTGTACTAGACACTGTCGGTAACTGACTGACTGACCGAGAGTTGTTGCAGCACGTGTGACAATCGCTCCATTATGTAACTGGCATAACGGTGTGCCAGCTGGTATCATATCTCCGTTATCCTAAGGCCAGCTTTCTGCATAGTAGTACTAGAGTTAATTCAAATCAAACTAGAGTCTGCTAGCATGCAGTATCTCTGCCAGGCTGGGTAACCTCTACCCAGAGCTGTGCATATCGGGGGACGCAACCACGAGAACCCGAGGAAGTGTGAGGGGAAATAGCATTTCTGCCACTTAAGGTATGACTTTTCACATTTGTAGCGCTCCCTATGGGCAGAGGCGAAAGTGCTTTCGGAGGTGTGCTCTAATAGAGGCCCCTTAACATGTGATTCAAATTGAGTCTGGTTGGTTGGTTACAATGTGCAGTTTTCAAACAATTCTTGATGGTTTTGATGCTTATCTGTCTGGTGGTTTCCAATATTATATGGGCACACACGGACACATACTGCACATGGACACACAGACAGGGGCGGAAACAATCTCTGCCTCATGGGCTTCTCGCCTGCTGGAGTTAATGACCCATCATGTAACTGGACATTTTATAATGAAGTTTGTATAATACACAAAACAAAGGTAGGGCTCTGTAATATGTTCTTTTTTGGTCTGTTTTCCCAATGGTGTCAGTAAAATGTTTAATTAGTCCCCTTTTCCTTCCCTGTTGCCTCCATAAATCTATATTAGTTAATGTTAGCTCACTCCTCGCGTCTCTCACACTGAGTTTTGATAATAAGGGTAAATTAGATAATTGCACAGACTGAGACTTCAACTTGAACAGAAAAGTCCATAGTTAGTTCATACCGTAAAGTAGTTGGCATTGGCAAGATAAACACCTTCACAATGAGTATTTGATTAACCACACGAACCCTAAGTTTGACCAGTTAAGTTGATGTATGTCTGTTTATTGCTTTTGGTGCTGTAATGGTCTTTTTCTTTTTTTGCTTTCTTTTTTAGGTATTACAAACCTCTTAATAAGTCCTTAAATTGTCACTTCTGTATCATCTGGGGACCCCCTCAAAAATAATGAGAACCACTGCTCTATGCCAACATGGAGTCCAGGGTCCCCTAAGACAGGAGTCTTTGAGGGGTCCATTTGGTTCCGTATCAAATGGGGGACCGAGGCCTAATTCATATCAAACCGGGTGTCTTTGAATTGGAAAATGTTGAGAATAACAGCTCTACGCTGGATGGACGTACCAACTCTGAATATTCAACACAAGGATCTCCATGCCGAACTAAACATTTCACAAAACAGTTTGCGATATTACAGTACTTTTGCGTTTTGGCTCAAATTATCCAGTGTATCGATGCATTTCACAGCACGTTTCAACAAGCAAAGAGACAGTGATGAGATAAGAAGATTAGTGGGACTTATCATAATCAGCATTCATAGGGTGAATATACATGAACACATTATTGCGTTGGGATAAGGCTTATAATGGCGGTGTATGTTTGTTCATAAGCACAGCTAAATCTGAATGACAGCTGTAAAATGTAATAGCTAATGGGGCAGGTAAATTCACCCAGCATGCCTCAGGACGGAAATGCAGATCCAACAGCCTTGTTTACCTCGTAAATTAAAGAGATGTATCCGATAAAGCTTCCAGGAAATGAAGGAAGACAAAATGCGTTTTCGTCAGACATGCTTTTCCGTCAACAGGCAGCCAATAATCTGACAAAGAGATTATAAAAAAATATATATAATACAGCAATGAAACAGAATGACACATAAAACAATAGTTCACCTGACTATTTATATGGTGTCTAAAGGCCTATGAATGCAATGGTATCTTTTTAACTGCCTAGTTTATAGTTTCCCCGGTACTCACGGAGAATACAAAGATAGTGCATCAGAGAGCAGTTCTACTGTTTGACTGACTGCATCCCGTTTGGATGTTTTATGATGTTGGTAATGACTTTGCCTAAACCAAGGGTCTTCGCCAGGGGGTCCGGGACCCCTAGGGGGTCCTCAGAGTTACTACAGGTGGGCCTCCAAATCTTTGTGTGATAGGGTCATGTTTTTTTACATTAACCACTTGAACTATAGCATCCCTATAGAGCATCGCAGTTGAAGCCCCACCCAGTCTTCACTCTGGTGTCGGAAGCGTTTTCCCCATTCATTTCTTCCATAGACATTTCATAAAGTATTTATTTAAACGTTTTTAAGCCTTGGACAAAGCCACCTCGGCTGGAGAGGAATCATGACAATATATATATTTTTTTAATGTAACAATTAATTAGAACGCCGGAAAAAAGGGCAGGGTACAAGACTGTGTACATCATTATTTTTTAAATTGCGGAAACTACACTCCCAGAATGCGTTGCGAATGGCACTTGTTTCCTGAAATATAGCCCTTAAATCACGCTCAGTTTAGTTATCCAGGCCAGCATATGGCCTGACATGTAGTGAGTGTCATCTCTGTGGACTCTCTTATCGTCATCTTTAACACAGTGCATCATATTTGTAAAAGAAAGATACTCGCTCACGGAGTTCTGCTGAAGTGCAATAATCTGCCGGGCAGACAGGGGGCAGTAGCTACTTCCGCGGTAACCGCAAGATATGTGAAAGAAGAAGAAGCTAGACCAATCACAGACGTCGATTTCACGGGATGTACATGTTTAGCAGTATGGGAAATGCAGTTCTTCTCCGTGCGATCTTGATTAAAACGTCTTTTTACTAAAACTAGAGTGATTGCATTCATACTCGGGGGTTCTACAGGAGCATATCCACGAGTTTCCAACGCCCCATAGTGCATTGCGCAGACGTCTGTACCGAGCTTCCGACGCCGATTTACAAGCTCACAACAGGTTGCATCTGCGACGCGACGTGAGCTTGTATGTCTGCTGTTAAACCCGGAAGTTTGGTCCCGATAGTCTCCAGTAAACTCCCGCGGAAACTTGTGGATAGAACCATTTTACAACCACCAGCCTAGTGGTAAGTGTACATTGAATTGCTACGACTTTGTGGCTGATAATGAAAAACCCTATGGTAAAAATGAATGGCCAGCTTGCTTCCGACACCTCACTGTGATGCTCTATTCCTAGAGTGGAACATTAGCCAAAAATAGCTGATCTACAAGCTTACAAGTTACAACGCCTCGCAGCAAAAAGGTTTGTAGAGTGAAAAGAATAGCAGACTAAAGTAGTTGACGGTTCAAGTGGTTTAATACACATTACTCCAACATGTAGTCAGTTTCATTATATTAAGAAATTTATGTTTGTCGGATTTTTTTGGAGATTTGTAAAACTATACATTTTTGGAATCTTCAGAGCATGGGGAATTCAAAAATCAATGTTCCCATTTGCACAGACACCGGCAAAGCCGCCATTTTGGTCGTTCAAAATGGCCGACATGAAATACATAATTTGTGCTATCTTGGCTTCTAGACAACCTAGAAACTTAATTAAACATGCCAATCCTATGTTTTCTGGGTCAAGGAATTGAATGAGTAAATGATGGGTGTAAAATGTTCCGGACCACCACCCCCTTTCTGGGGGTTATCTATTTTGGGACCTCCCAGAACAGTACGCCAGCCAGTTAATGTCCTTTTTTCATAATATTTGAGGTTTTAACTTTTAAAACATCCTGAGTTCATTTATTACACTTTTAAAGGAGCCAGAATAACCCTTCTGACTTTTGGTTGGGGTCTTTCTTCACCTGGGACCCCCCCAGACAGACCCCTGAACCCAAATACCAGGGGTCTTCCACATGGCGTCTGGGTCCCATAGAGTTACTACAGGGGCCTGCCAAATCTTGATGGGATTTGAAACTTTGAATGTTTTTTATGTATCCTGGGTTTATGTATTGTACTTTGATGGTTTATTAGTATTCTCAGTATTATTTATAACAGAGTTATGGTTGACAGGTTTTACTGCTGGGATTGCAATAATTAAGGTATTGCAACTTCTCACTTTGGGCGCGCAGAACAACGTGTCCATTTATTGCACTGCACTCTGACAACACAACACACACACCTCTTTGTTATCGTCACCCCAAAACCCTCACCCTATCCTCTTAAAGAGCTCATGGTCAATTATGCCCTAAGAGATTCACTACAATACATGTCCTCCCTAATAGTGTTGACAGTCTTTGTTTGTATTGCTGCACCGTCCCTTGCAATCTGCTTTACAGCCACATTTGATGAGCTCAAGTATTGCCTATATTTATATGAGTTAAAGCGAAGGACCTCAACGTCTTACACCTTACCTGAGTTTACTTTTAGTCATGAAACTGTACATTTTCCTATGCAAAACTTCTAATAAATACTTCAATCAATTCAATAAAAAAGGCCTTTGTAGGAGGGAGGTCAAGACAACTGACTGGATCATACGCTCTACTCTCTGAATTCCTTCTATTTTCGTCGATTGATGGAAGCTCAGGGGAATTTGTCAGGTATGACAAAGTAGGTATCATAATACGATACCTTCAACAAGGGACATGATTTTGAGGAAGTTAACTGCACACACATGAAGAGGCTGATACCCTGATTCCAAATCAAGTCCTTGCCTCTGCTGCATTTGGTGCTTTGCTAGATATAATGTGTTTGGTCACCCGACACTGATTACTCCTGCTGTTACTTCTCTGAAATTGGCAACAGTCAAAGCCAAGGTACAAAAAAAAGTCAAGGGTTCCTTGGCCTACACAATTTTTCTGGTGCTGACTGGGGAAGAACATTTATTAAAATCTCCAAAAAGACATGGGTCAGCCCCTACTTGATAATGATGACAAAGCCATTAACCGCTTCAAGGACCTTAGCAAGGGTTCCATTTCTCCTGAGCTTATTAATGGTGAGCTTCCATCAACATGTCATTGGAGCATGTTGCATGCCGTGTTTACAGTTCAAACGGTCCAACAACCCTGCGATTACTCAGATGGGAACTATTTCTGTCAAAGAACTTTGAGGGTGAGATGCTACCTCCAACTCATGCTGCACTGCTACCACACATCCTCTGTGCCAACTATGTCACAATGCGGTATAAATCATACCTGACAAATTGCCCTGAGCTTCCACCAATCGAAGAAAATAGATAGAATTCAGAGAGTGGAGGGTATGTTCCAGTCAGGTGTCTTGCCCTCCCTGCTCCAAAGGCAGTACTTGAGCTCATCAAATGTGGCTTCAAAGCAGGTTGCAAGGGACGGTGCAGCTGCGCAGATAACCTGCCTTTCTTTTATGCTATGTGTATTAGGTTGGACATAGAGGATGACGATGATGAAGACGAATAGATCCTGCATGTCTGAAATTACTGTATTGTAGTGAATCTCTATGGCATAATTGACCATGAGCTCTTTAAGAGGATGGGGTGAGGGTTTTGGGGTGACGATAACAATGAGGTATGTGTGTTGTGTTGTCAGAGTGCAGTGCAATAAATGGACACGTTGTTCTGCGCGCCCAAAGTGAGAAGTTGCAATACCTTAATTATTGCAATCACTGCAGTAACACCTGTCAACCATAACTGTCTAACATAAAACCGTTAAATAATACTGAGAATACTAATAAACCATCAAAGTATAATACAAAAACCCAGGATACTTAAAATCAAGTTTCAAATGTAAAAAAAACAAAAGATCCCATCAAGATTTGGCGGGAAGACCCCTGGTATTTGTTACTATTCTTTTTGTTTTTAGAGCCCAGCTACAACAACTTTTATGCTACAATTATGATCTAATTTAACATTGTTCTCGAGCAAGAGCAGAGCTATTACTGAGATAGGCTCAGGGGTCTGTCTGGGGGGTCCCAGGTGAGGAAAGACCACAACCAAAAGTCAGAAGGGTTATTATGGCTGCTTTAAAAGTGTAATAAATGAACTCAGGATGTTTTAAAACCTACAAAACAACTATGAAAAAAGGACAGCGTACTGTTCTGGGAGGTCCCAAAATAGATAACCCCCAGAAAGGGGTTGGGGGTCCGGAACATTTTACACCCATCATTTACTCATTCAATTCCTTGACCCAGAAAACATAGGATTGGCATGTTTAATTACGTTTCTAAGTTGTCTAGAAGCCAAGATAGCACAAATTATGTATTTCATGTCGGCCATTTTGAACGTCCAAAATGGCGGCTTTGCCTGTGTCTGTGCAAATGGGAACATTGATTTTTGGATTCCCCATGCTCTGAAGATTCCAAAAATGTATAGTTTTACAAATCTCCAAAGAAATCCGACAAAAATATATAATGAACCTGACTAATGATAACAGTGCTGTCAAACAAGTCTAAGCTGTCTAAGAAATCCATGAACACTTTTAATCTGCAACACAATACAATATGTAGTGGGGGTCCCTGCTTCATCTCTCTCTCAACTAAGGGGTCCTTAGACTGAAAATGTTGAAGACCCCTGGCCTAAACGTAAGGAAACTAGAACGACACAATTGGAAATTGCAAGTGTGGTTGCCGTGACGCCAGTCACACTTGCAAACGAATTCTGTCTCTACCATTTGAATTTTCCCCATTCAAGTCAATGGGGAAAATTCATTCATTCACCATTAATGGCCATATATGGAGATCTCTGTGTCAGTCCTTGTCCCTTTTAAGCCCATATATGGAGATCCCTGATGTCATCAATTTTAAGCCCATATCTTGGAAAGCCCATATATGGACATACTGTGTCAGTCTCATGTGGTCTATGATGTCAGACATCTCCATATTTGGGAAAAGTTACATTTTTAATTAAAGTCAATGAAGAAAATTAATTCACAAATACATTTATATAAATTAAACTATATAACAAATCTCTTAGCAAAATAGCACGCATGCGTGTCGCGTTGCAGCCAGTTGATTTGACATATGGCCCAAGTGTGTGCCACCTAAAACATGGGACGAGTAGTGCGGCAAAAAAAAGAAAAGGTTTACTTAGGAGACGATGGAAGATGAAATAATGTACTATAGTCGCACTACAGGGGCAACTAATAAGTACACATTATTGTATATCACTATTTTATGCTTTAACTATTGAAAAATAGCAGATAGCTGCGAGCTTGCAGCGAGCTTGTAGATCTGCTATTTTTGAAAAATCCAATTCTATAAGTGTCTTTTGAATCCTTCTAAGGTTTTTTTTTTAAAACCTATGTTTCTATGTCAGCAATCTGGCCACCCATCGTCAAAGAAAATGTCCTTTTCACTTAAATGGAGCTCAGTTAGTCTGTTCTTGACAGACTACCATGTCAGTGGTTCTCAAACTTTTTCATGTGAAGGACCCCAAAAATGATATGTATTTGGCCACGGACCCCCATCTCAAAATATTTAGTTCCAGGGACCCCCCAGAAGCAATATTTGAGTTACAAACGTTCGCTTCGAAAATGCATATATTTAAAGATTTGCACACATTTTCACGACTTTTTCAAAAATAGCAGATCTACAAGCTCGCAGCGCGGCACTCTTGTATATCTGCTATTTTTCAATAGCTAAAGCATTCAATAATTCTAGGCCTAAATGGGTTAAAGTCAATGATGGATGGATGGAATAAAGTCTGTACAACAGTATAAGTAAAGTACTATAGTGTGGTTTGCCCTGCAGGGGCATCCACACACATTAAAATGCTTTGGTTTCTTCAGTACAGTATGTATTGTACATAACAGCAATGTTTAGTTTCAGACTAGGGTTGCCTTTCACTCTAACGCAACTTTAAATGTGAAGATAATTGCATTTGTCCCGTCTTAACTTTTGTTCCCAACGACGTCTCAGAGAGAAGCTGTGCGGAGGAACAAAGGGTCACAAATCAGCCACGTTCTAATAAAGCACAATGATTCTTGAAAAGAGCAAGGCTGTGGACGTGTGAAGGCTCAAACATACCCTCTGTGTAATGAAAATGTTCCCTCAAGCCAATTAAAAAAAGGAGCCATTTTGTCTTCTTTGTGTCGTCTCCCCTTCCCCTCCAATTAATTGAGCAGGGGATATAAAAGGAAAATGATATTCATATGGTCTGAATGTGTGCCTCCTCCGCACGCACAGAGATTGAGCCACTATGTCACGGACTGAGGGCCATTATGTGAGAATTAGGTCTGAGGTCGACTCCTCACAAAACACTATTGTGTGATGTGATTATCGCCGCTTCGTAGATACGTTTAAAACCCATTTAGGCCTGAACACATTATGACGCAATATTTTATGCTTTAAATATAAAAAAAATAGCAGATATACAAGCTCACAGCGCGGCACCGAGTGCCGCGCTGCGAGCTTGTAGATCTGCTATTTTTGAAAAATCGTGAAAATTAGAATTTTGACCCGATTCTATAAGTGTCTTTTGAATCCTTCTAAGATTTTTGGAAAAAACCCATGTTTCTATGTCAGCAATCTGGCCAGCCATCGTCAAAGAAAAGGTACTTTTCACTTAACTGGAGCTCAGTTAGTCTGTTCTTGAGAGACTGCTATGTCAGTGGTTCTCAAACCTTTTCATGTGAAGGACCCCCAAAATGATATGTATTTGGCCACGGACCCCCATTTCAAAATATCTAGTTCCAGGGACCACCCAGAAGCAAAATTTGAGTTACAAACGTTCGCTTTGAAAATACATATATTCAAAGATTTGCACACATTTTCACGACTTTTTCAAAAATAGCAGATCTACAAGCTCGCAGCGCGGCACTCGGTGCCGCGCTGTGAGCTTGTATATCTGCTATTTTTCACTGGTTAAAGCATTCAATAATTCTAGGTCTAAATGGGTTAACTCCACTGAATGTCTGGTCACGAAACGTGTTTGCTATTGAGACCCAGTGACTTGTTCCAGCCATTTTATTAATTGACTCGAGCCGTCTCGCAGTAGCAGAGACGGACCCCGTTTCTCTATTCATTAACCAGACCGGTCTATTCAGCCTTTGTCTCCCCGATTGTTTTGTTGGAAAATGCTCGATGGAATAAAAACAAGAGTCTAATACAGGGCTCCGGGCTAACTTTTTTTAATTGGTTGCACTGATGCGCCTTTTTCATTTAGGTGCACCGGCACGTAATTAAGGTGCCACCCCTAATTCTTCCACACACCTTTTGTCACCGTAATACATTAAGTATTAACTTTTTTGTCAGATCACATACACATTTGTAATTGGAAGTAGCTATTCTTTCCTTTTTAGGCACAATAAAACAATATAGCGATACCAATCTGCAAACATTAACAATCCTGTACATTCTATAAATACCTCTCTCCGTCCCCCTCTCCTTCCTTTTCTCACTCTCTCTTGACACACACACACACACACACACACACACACACACACACACACACACACACACACACACACACACACACACACACACACACACACACACACACACACACACACACACACACACACACACACACACACACACACACACACACACGTGTGTAAGTGGCCAAAGTGGTGTCAGTAAAGTGCGGTATAACACTAAAAAATAGCAATAAATATCTGAGATGGCAATACAAAATGTTAATGAGTCTGCACTGTCTGTATATGTAAACTGTTAAGCCTGAAACATACTCCTGCATGCATGTGCAGATTGTGCACAAACGCAAATTATAACATCTGGCCAAGCTGGCACAAAAGCAGACTTCTTCATTCTGTTGTTGCCTGCTACACAACGCACATCAGGCTAGCGTCACATTACGATTTTCAGATGACACATTCCAGAAAGAAACAGGGTGAAATCTATCTTGTGTAGCTTGCTGCATCTGAGGTGTTATTTGGCCGCTAACAAACCTCCGCCTAATGCTTTGTAACATCACCACTCCAATGTGAAGGATCACCCTAAAGACCTGTATGGTTCTGCAATGCATTTGTTTAGTTTTTTACTCTCTAATTTAATTGTTTCTACCCTGTTTTAACAGAAGCAAGGGAATTATCCCCATTCTCTAGCTGAGAAAAGCATTTAGAGACTGACTTTAGCCTCGGACTTTAGACATGTCATGATGTGATGTTGTCAGATTGTAGATCAGCTTTATTTTGTATTGTTTTGAAAAATCTTGAAGAATTATGAAACATTTTGAACTAGAACAATGTTCTCCTCTGAGCACAGGTCTCTGCCAGGCCAGGTAGGTTATTGTGGGCCAGAAATGTTTGGAATCCAGTCCTTATACAGGTGAGTGGAATCTGCCAATGTTAAGGGAATGATGTTGATGAAAGTATGTTGATTTGCGGGGGTGTAGGAAATGTGCATCAGTGGTTGAAAATATATATTTTACAATATTTTCACAATTTCTGCCTCTAATATTTGACAATTTGGCCAATGTTTAATTTGTCATTTTAGATGTATTTAAAAAGTCCTTAAATTGTCACTTTAGAAATGTGAAGATACCTTCTACACACTTTGTTTACTGTTGAGTAAGAAAACAATGTTGCACATTAGGTTAATCATCTGGGGACCCCCCTGGGGATCCCGGCCCACAGGTTGAGAACCACTGTACTAGGGGACAGAAGTCCCGAGCTGAGCGTGCCCTACAGTCAATTGATCAAGAGAAGGGCAGACAAGTGCAGACTCTCAGTGAAGAGTCTATAGAAACAGTCCGCACTCACAAGGTGAATTTTCTTTGAATCTTTTTAATTTACTGCAGCAGCAGTCATGACAAACGGACGCGTTTCGGCCACTCAGGCCTTCATCAGCGTTTTCAGAACGCTGATGAAGGCCTGAGTAGCCGAAACGCGTCCGTTGGACACTGTAGTCAGGCATGGACTCACTGTGTCCTTGGCATTCTGGGAGAGAGTGCATGCAACGTTTCATTAGGATCAATCTAATGGTGGATAATATTAGCTAGTCACAAACACACAGAGGCACAGACAGACATGTATGGGGAGTTGCATTATGATCCAAGCACTAGAGGGAAGAAAAGATTATGATTGTACTACCAACCCTACAATTCAAGAGTTACAGGGCTGTTTAACATCATCATGAGGTGATAAAAAAAGCATAAAAAAAAATTAGCCTGATTGTGAGACTGAAGCGTGCAGAGAAGCAGACCACTCAGTGGAGTGGGCTATGGTCTGGAGCCAGGCTAAAGTTTCATAGAATGTGTGGAAAATTAAAACACCCCTCTGCCCAGTGGTGCTTGTAGCATGTCAAACAAAACGAGCCCCTCCAGCAAACCTTGAAAGCCAATCGTAGTCAATCGGAATAGAATTGGAAAAAATGTGACAGATACATCTTGATCACATGACTACAGAGATAAGAGATTGTTGATGTTTGGCCAAAAGCTGTAGGAGTAATATATTAAAAACCTTTTAAAGAATTCGGCCTCCTGTTAGCGATATATGGTCTGGCCAACAGTTTTTACTTGGCTTCCAAGGAGTGTGCATGCACAGTTTCGCACTGATAGGTCCAACGGTGCCGGAGATAGCTGCACAAATACGGAGACACACACACACACACACACACACAGAGGGACGGGCGAAATCTATTGTCTCTGCCACACCTTCACCCTGGCGGAGACAATAGTCTTTCACATTGTATACTACTTACTTTGACATGAAGATATTTGAGAACCACTGGTACACTATATGGAGCCAGGAGGGTGTCAAGGTGGGAAATAATGGACGTATCTTACAAAGATCTCTCAGGGTCTGCGTCTCGATTTGGACATCAAAACCAGAGTTCGAGTTCAACGCACGAGAAGAGAAACAAAACAATAATAATTTCTCCCGGCCCCCTATTTTTCCCCCCCGCAAGCATCAGGTGCTCTGCAAGGACAGCAGATTGGCTGCCGAGTCGTGTTACTCTCACCACAGGGCTACTTATTATTATTAACATCATTCTTCCTGGATGGCTTGCTGGTTCAGCGGACACTATGAAGATGACATGTTAATAAATGACCCAGGAAGACTCTCTGACTTGGGCTTGTTTCTCATCTGGCCCCCCCTCAGCCTCATCAGCAACACACACACGCACACGCACACACACACACACACACACACACACACACACACACACACACACACACACACACACACAAAGAATCCCCAACAGGGACGGGAGGTGGCGATTTGTTTTCCTGCAGGTCCCCACTCCGTCTATTGTTGTTTGCACTGAAGGGGACAAATTCAATTCATTCTTATGACAAGGAAGCTCTGATGCACCGGCATAAAGGAGAGGAAGGCGGCGGGTTGCGGGACGGGGGGTTGGCGAGGTTCGTATGACTGCCCAGGAGGAAACAAACAGATGAGGAGGAACACAAAAAGTTGCTGAATGCGACGTTATGCTGCGGAGGGGAACGCGGTGGTTGAGCACTCGTTCATTCATTCGTGCTTGTGGGAGTTGAAGGCTTGCAGCTGTACAAGTGTCATTCCCGAATTTGTACTTACGCGCGAGTCCGATGAGCATTTCTGTATTGCTTTGCTATATTCTGAACCTAATGGACACGGCGAGTGCAACTAGACCTTGTAAAAGATAGCTGCTGATGAGTAAAAAAAAAAAAAAAAAAAAAAAGAAAACAGGCAAATAGGACCGCAGAGATCCAAAGTTGTCTGGAGTTTGGCTGGGATTTTTTCTTTCTTTCTTCCGTTCGTTACGTAACGTTCGCTAACTTTGAAACAAGCTTACTTCAGCCATAAATGCAGAGCCAAGTTCACTTCGACTGTGCGACAGTATAGGCAGGCAAGCACAAACCAACTCCAAAAAGAAACTTTCCAAAATCGAAAACAGATTTTACATGCAAGTTTTGTTATTTTGTAACTCAGAAAGCAGCACAGACAAAGGAAAGAGCAGGATGGGGGACTTTATAGTATATACACCTCCACACATGTAATCATTAGAGATCAGTTCTAATTATGAAGCCACCAGGATTTCAGGAAAATATGTATCCAAAGCAAAGCCCTGTAGCTAAGGTGAAACCAATATTATGTAGTACCCTCTCCCTTTTAAAACATTCCACCTGTGAAAAAAAGAAGCATATTCTCCTTGTGAATCTCCTCATGATGCCTCCCCTATGAACTGTCACATTAATAATCCTCTGCTCATATTCAAATGTTCTGTCGAGAGCTAAAGAAAGATTGAGTGCCTTTGCCGTCGCGAGGCTAAGATTGAAGACATGTCCCATTGACATTGTTAAAAGTTTATGAAAATATATGAATCCTCAAATACCATTGGCTGCCGGGGCTCCCAACTCCTCCACAGTTTCGGCACAAAATCAGTCTTTTAATCAAAATGATTGAATGCTTGCGGGGGTTGGATTCAGGGATGTGAATAAAACAAGTTGCACCGGGGGTCGATGGGAGTTTGTGAGACTGTGTGTGTGCATGCATGCGTGCGTGCGTGCGTGCATGCGCGTGTGTGTGTGCGTGGTGTGAGGGCTGTGTGGGGTGGTGGGATGGGTGACGATAATTGATCTCACTGTGCACACGCACCCACAAAGACGTGTCTGATTTCGCCGTTAGTTTCGTCGTTGCACATGTGGGCAAACCCGGAATCCAAATTAGCGAGATGTGATTCAGGCGGTGAGTCAACCTTCTGTCAAATGGAGACATATGGCAGCACACCTGCATGTAAAGCCCCGGCATATGTTACCGCGCATCGCCTTCCCTCAACGTGTGAGCGTGAATGACATGAAGGCAGAGCCGTGGCTCTCTCTCCTTGTGTCTTTTCATTCACAGAGGATTCTTCTCTCTCACACATACTGACAGTGTGGATTGGTGGTGAGAACAACGGAATTTTTTTTCTTATTCGATATGCTCTTTAAACCCATTTAGGCCTAAAATTATTGAATGCTTTAACCAGTGAAAAATAGCAGATATACAAGCTCACAGCGCGGCACCGAGTGCCGCGCTGCGAGCTTGTAGATCTGCTATTTTTGAAAAAGTCGTGAAAATGTGTGCAAATCTTTGAATATATGTATTTTCAAAGCGAACGTTTGTAACTCAAATTTTGCTTCTGGGTGGTCCCTGGAACTAAATATTTTGAGATGGGGATCTGTGGCCAAATAAATATCATTTTGGGGGTCCTTCACATGAAAAGGTTTGAGCACCACTGACATAGTAGTCTCTCAAGAACAGACTAACTGAGCTCCAGTTAAGTGAAAAGGACCTTTTCTTTGACGATGGCTGGCCAGATTGCTGACATAGAAACATAGGTTTTTTCCAAAAATCTTAGAAGGATTCAAAAGACACTTATAGAATCGGGTCAAAATTTTTCAAGATTTTTCAAAAATAGCAGATCTACAAGCTCGCAGCGCGGCACTCGGTGCCGCGCTGTGAGCTTGTATATCTGCTATTTTTTTATATTTAAAGCATAAAATATTGCGTCATAATGTGTTCAGGCCTAAATGGGTTAATTCATTATTATTTCCCGCCAAATTGTCTTACTTACCATGGTACATGTTCATCATGAGTTAAGGAACATGCCCTGAACTGAAACTCGACGTTCTGTGGGTGAAAGAAGTCCACAGGGATCTATCTGTGTCTTGTAGACTTTGGATCCATGGCTGTGCCTGCTCAATGCTCAGCAGATGTTCCTGTGTGTGGTGAATGGAGAGAGCCGAGCGGAGACAGAGGGAGACTTAACTTGAGGAAGAGGGTTTGTAACGTGCTGGTGCTGTCTGCACTGCATGGTGCTGCACTCGGGAAATAGCTGATCTACAAGCTCATGGTGAGTTGTGCGGCGAAGCGCTGTGAGCTCGAGTCCGACACCAATGTGCAACAAAGTATACATCAAGCCGTAGAGGAAATGGCAAGACTGGCCCATTTCCTGGTGCCATAGTTTTGTACTTTTTCTGTTTTGTATGTGTCTATGGAGTTAGCGTTACTCTAATAGACCCCCAGGTGTGCTTATAATATGCAAATAATGTCTTCCCTGTGTATTTTTTGTTACTTCCTGAAAGCTGAAAGCCTCAAAAGGCCCAATTGAAATATACTGCTTTAATGACATCATAAAATCATCCCCTCCCCTTTTTACCATACAGAAACACTGTGGGCGTACTGCTGGGTCACCACCCACCTGACAACCAGGCATACTTAATGAACAGGTGGGTGTGGCCACATGTTAAAGTTTTTTCCTCCAATTACAATCATAATACCTGATGATCATGTTGTAGGGGGGAAAATCACGGCACCCGTCTTTAACGTTAATTATGCATTTACTACAAAATGCAAATGAGTTCTGGGGCACCCGCCGGCCTACTGGTCTGGGCGCATACCACTTAGGCATTGCCACATAGGCATGGATTGATTCCCGATCCGGACAACCTTTGCCGCATGTCACTCCCCGTCTCTCCCCCCCCATTTCCTGTTAGTCTACTGTCCTATCAATAAAGGCATAAAAAGCCCAAAAAAACTCATCATTAAAAAAATGAAAATGAGTTCTGCTAAAGTCTTTAAAAAAAAGGAAAACAACAAAAAAGCAGGCTGTGCTTTTTGGACTGGATAACGTCTGAAAACTTCCCCCAAAAAGAAATCTTTATGCAGCAGAAAGTACATGTCCATTTTATACTGCGTAGGATAAAACAAAGGCAGTAACTCTGGTGAAGCGGCGCCGTTCTAGAACGTCTCGTTAATCTTATGACTAAACTCTAAAGTTACCAGGTGGACACGTGGAGGAAGGCAGTCTGGTGGGAGTCTGGTCATATGGAGCTACATCTTGTGGTGGGCCTGGGAGAATGATTGAGTGCCTCGGGCCTCCATCGGTTGTCCCGTCTGCTCTATTGCCACTCCATTCCATCATGGACGCAATTGCCCCGAAGGAAGTCTCCAGAGAAAAACAGGTGCTGACCCCTTCTGCACCTGTGCTCCTTTGATGTGGGGACTGGAAACTTGGGGGAGAAAATGGTATCTGGCCCTTACGTTTCATCCTACCGTTACTTCTTTTCTCCCGACGCCGAATGTTGCCCCACAATAGGGACGCTAGGGTTCAAGCTTAAGTGCTTAATGGCTCTAATTTTTGCACTGAATTTACACAGTGATACTGCAGAAAATATTAAGAGATTTGAGAGGGGTCCCTCTCTCTGCCCTCCTATCCCATTATAAAAGTATATCTATTTAAAGCTTCACATTGAACATAATAATTGAAGACAAATCTAGTGTTTTTATCACATATCTTTTCAGGGTTTCATCAAGGAGAGGGTACTGTTAATAAGTGGTAAATTGGAAATTATTCTGAGTTGGACTCGGAACGTCGACGTGGAATGTCATCCTATTATGGCCCGTCACTCAGCGTGGACAGATAAATTACTTAGCTGTCAATCTGGCCATCAAATTAAAGGAATTGTGGAACTAATCAATGGCGAACAGGAAGATGAAAAGAAAAGAAGAAGAAAAAAAAAACCTACTATAATTCCTGACTCCATCACCATGGTTTGAATACATCAAACAGCAAATGAATGTTCTGCCCTTAACTCCCTTTATGCCGCTCTCATTTACATGCAATGCTATTCGACCGTCCCAATTAGAGGGACAAAGGAGGTAGTAATTGGAGATTAAAAACTAGAATGCTACATGTAATCGCACAGATCAAAACACAATTAAAACTCCATCTCAACCTGTTATATCTCACTGATGAGACAAACGCCTCCCCCTCCCACGATCTTAATACTTTAAATCATATGAGGGGGTGCGTTTGCCCGCCGATGGACGGACGAGAAAACACCTCCAGTACCCCCAACAGTAAATTAATCGCACCAATTATTCACCGCCCAGAGACGTTTAATGCAAGCCTTTGGAGAAACGAAAAGCCGGGGCACTCAAATCCACTCGTTTGTAATTGGCTGTCGACTTCAATAATTGATTGGAACAAATGTGAAATGGATGAGAGGGGTCTAAGTGTTCTCCATCACGCGCTTTCTGGTTCAGCAAGTTTACGGGCGACTGCCCAGAACAGGGTCCCGCATGCAAGAGGTTTGGCAGATTTTTTATATCATTTGAGTGCTGTGCACAAAACGTAGAGGTAACATGAGCATGGGTCATCAATATGTCTGTACACGGACAAATTTGTCCGTGGCAATTTTTTTGCCTTTTCCGTGGCAAATGTTAGATTTTCTGTTTTATTAAACACCATTGTGATGTTCTTATTTCGATCATAATAAATGGTAAATGGTCATTTGGTGCATTTATATAGTGCCTTTATCCAAGGCACTTTACAGAGATTGTTACTGTACATTCACCCATCCACACACACACCGATGGTGGAGGAAACCATGCAAGGTTGCTCACCGGGAGCAACTAGGGGTTCAGAGTCTTGCTCAAGGACTCTTCGACAGCCCGGGATCGAACAGGGAACCCTTCGGGAACCCTCCGTGTTCTAATGACGGTTTCTCTACCCCTGAGCCACTGCCTCCACGATTTACCCATGCAATTACTGAATGTCAAGTCTCCAGGTTTTCTTCAGAACATGTGACAGTGATTTACTACGACACTATAGCACATTGTGAGTCAGACGCGTTCTCAAACGCTTTTATTTGCAAGGACCACCATAACTCTTGAGAGTACAAATGGAACGTTAGGGTCCTTAGGGTCCATTTGGTGTGTGTGTGTGTGTGTGTGTGTGTGTGTGTGTGTGTGTGTGTGTGTGTGTGTGTGTGTGTGTGTGTGTGTGTGCGTGTGCGCGCGAGAGAGACACACACAGACACACAGACAGACAGAAATCCCACATGCTGTAAGAAAACAGCAATATCTATTCACTCTCCCTCTATCAATCACAATTACATTTTCTGAACAAAACCCCTTTAAAATTCATGAGTTCTGAAATGTTTCTTTAGCTACCGGGCGAGCAGAGGAAACAATTAACAGGACAACCAGAGTCACTAAGGTCCACTGAAATCAATAGTCCATGACGGTGTTGTGAGCGTATCGAGCCACCCATGCTACTGACCTGTGACCCGTACATGAAAAGGACACCCTTAGAGGGATTACACATCAGAGCCAGGTTGTACCATCAGGGCCATGCATAGTCAAAAGGCCTTGAAGAGCTGCAGGCTGGGAGTGATCTCTTAAATCACAAGCACTGATTGAACGGACTGGGGTTTAAAGAGGGTTAACCTATTCTTAACTTTTAAAAAGTCATACTGTGTATCATTCATTTTAGTAGTCTAGTTCTGTAGCTCCGCTGTTATTATACATGAATCTGTATAAAATAGGGCTAAATTAGGGTTGGGCGATATGGAGAAATACAATATCACAATATTTTTCCAAGCTGTATCATGATACACAATGTTATTACGATTCTTTTTCATGTTGGTTTTTATGATTATTTTTCAAGTTACTTAACAGTACAAACACCTACAAGGTAACAAAAAACTTAAAGAAAAAATAAGCCATTTACCATGAGGTTGTTGGCTGATTTACCACTATTTCAGGGTATGAAACAGTGGTAAAAAAAACAGTGGACCCTCGAATGGTAAAATAGCTTTTCTACCACTTCTACCATATAAATTGTAACTTGCAATATCCAAAAAATCGTACGGTACTTGAGTAAATGTACTGTACTTTCCACCACTGTTTGATTGTGTCAATCTTCCTCACCATTTACCATCATGCCCTTTGCTGTCTCACTCTGCATTTCTGTCGCCGCACGGGAGGGCCTGGAGACCAATGCCATGATGCATGCTGGGAATGAGAATGCAGCAGATGCCAAAATGTTGCCCCTTTCATGCTGAATAATTGCACCGGCCCAACCTCATGCAGCCACAAACCCACCCACCCACCCAGCAACACCACCACTTAAGCCTGATTTACACGTGTAGGCCAGTGTCCCCCCCCACAAATGGTGTACCTACGCACCACACCGTGACCAGCGTGTGAGCTTGCAGATCTGCCATTTATGTTGTTGCGACACAATGCGGTTTAAACCGGCATTAGCAAAAAGAAAACCCCCACAAGCCTTTGCTGCCGCTGTGTGCACGCGGCAGGTCCCATCCACCTGCCAAGGGCTAAACGCTAGTCCATCCATCACGGCGCCACTTGACAAATACATTCCATAATAGAAGTTTATTTTTTATGGGAGGCTGAATCAGAAGCCTTCCCATGCATACAAAAACGTGTCAGAGTTATTTATGGGAGCTGCTGAGAAGCACAATATGTCATATCAAACTCCTATTTTCCCTTTCCTGCCCCCGCACCGGCTGTCAATACCACCGCAGCTATCAATAATGTGGAACACCGGCAGAGATAAAGCCCTCTGGAGCTGTGGGTCAGATGGAAGAACGTCCTCTCCCGCTGCTGGAGGAGTACGCGCACACACACAAACACAGGAACACACACACACACACAGGGACGTGCTGGCCATTGGGAAAAGCGGGACAACTCCCGGGACAGGGACAAATTTAAAATAAGGAAAATAATTTAAATAAGTAAATCGTCACTGTCGGACAGAAACCTCGCATCTCCAAGTTTCAAATTTGTAAATTATTTCGCAAAGCAAAGCCCTGCTTCATCATACAAGGCCGTCGCACAAAAGTAGTGAAAACAGCAGATCTACAAGCACACAACGCCTCGCGGTGCGAGGCGTTGTGTGCTTGTAGATCGGCTGTTTTCACTAGTTTAAATCATTTTTAAAATGATAAATACAAAACAAACGGTTTTGGACATACAAGGTTTCCACCCGACAACGACGAAATATAACTCATTTAATTGGCCCACTGGCTTGTCACTTCTCTCTCTATAGCGCGCAATGAGGGCTTCTACAACTCTTTTTCCCGGGCTGCATCAGGGTCCCAGCATGTCCCTGCACACACACACACACACACGCCGATAAGCACTCACACATACTGGCTCTCTGACAGATTTACACGTTTGCAAACAAGTACTCATTGGCAAATTCTCCCTCTCTTGTCCTGTTTTTCTCTTCTCTCTCTCGCACACACACACACATACAGTGCATATAGTGGAACACGGACACACGTCAATATATTGGCATACACGTGTTGTGTTCAAACAAAGCAAATGCTCCGTTTTGAACGGGCACGGACGGTGCTGTCGGAGGAGGAGGTAAATGGTGTGCATTTCTATATTTCCATAGCGTCTTTATCCCAAGGGCTTTACAATATGCTTTACATTCACCCACTCACACACATTCTCCTGCAGGCCGCGGTGGAGGCAACCATGCGAGGAACCACTGTCATTTGGTTCAGGGTCTTGCTCAAGGACACTTCGACACAAAACCCCTCGTAGCCAGGGATGGATCTGGGACCCTCCGAACGGCCACGCTGTCTCCTGAGCCCCACCCACGCAGGAGGAGGTAACGAGGTTTGTAATTCAAATAAACAATTAATGGTTCAAGTCAGGCGGCGATGAACGCCGACGATATCTACAGATGACTGTTGCATTCTATATCAGTCCTAAAATGTGTCTGACACATTTAGCCGATGCTCTTTCCCTCTGTGGTTTACAAAGGTCACAATGTCCAGGTGGATCAGACAGTCTGTCCTGCAATGTGTCAGGCTAGTAAACCCAGCATATTGAAATCAGTGGGTTCACTTGGGCTTCAACTGCAAGTCCGGTCAGTTATTGTACTTGGCCTCAAATACTGAAATTGAGACTGTATAGAGGAGACACGATTCCTACAAAGATCTACGTCTTATTTACCACTTGAACCCTGGTATCCCTGTTTTAGAGTGAACATTTGGCGAAGGTAGTAGATCTACAAGCTCAAAGCATGGCCTTGTGAGTTGCATAGAATAGGATAGATTTTTGGCAAAGATATTAAGTGTAGAGGGAAAACGGCGGATCTAGTATAAAGCCCTTGAGAATCTGGTCAGCAAAGTGTAGGGTTTAAGTGGTTAACCTAATAATGAAAAAGTTCAAGGCTGACCTGATTGTATGTGTTGTATATCCTTAGACATCAATGTGTACAGTACTGCATGTAATTACTGTGAAACAATGCCAAAATGCCAATATGTCTCCACACCAATGTCACCTAAGGCAGATTCTACAAATGTTTGGTACAAGACAGGATTAAGTAAAAGCTGAGTTAAGTGGAGCTCACATACAATAAAACTGTTAATAGTTTTTGCCTGAGAACACAATGATTTGTGTGTCACGAGATGACAGATCTTCAACGGGTACCTTTAAAGTATGCATAGAGAAACTGAATACTTATTATGTGGTGTGCGCATGAATATTAAGCACAAAGCGTTAATAGCAAAATAGTGGCAAGCTGAGCCCTGCAACGCGACGGTTGGCAAGAAACACAATGGAATTCAATGGCATTGACATCCTCATCAGTCTAAAGTATCAGAGAAAACACTTTCAACGACGCACAGTCCAATTCCTCTTCCAAATCCAACTTGAGCAACGCATTAATTGAAATCGAATGCTGTTGTGTGTACCGGTTCACCTTGGACATTGTGTATTAACAGGCTGGTCCAATTGTGTCACTATGTTAATAATGCCTCTACATCACTATTGAACATAGACAGAGCAGAGTACAACCGAGTGCATTTAGCTGAGAGGTGCATTGTGGGTATAATTTAATTTAGACCCATGAGATCCCGCCCGGGGGGGAAATTCAGTTTTCAGTTTCACCCAGCTGATTGCTGCCCAAGTGGTCAGACTTGAGCGCAGGGGTGGGGGTTGCGGGGGGATTGAGTACTTAGGGGACACCTGGACACATTGCCGGGACTCCAACCTGGGACCTTCAGTTTCTCGGGTGGCCTCTTTACCCACTCAGCTATGGCCGCCCCCCCTCAGGGGCAGAGTGGGAGCGTACACAATGGTTTAAATCAAGGCACCGCCAAAAACCTAATGAAACAACACTACATTATGAGGTGGCATGTAATGAAATGATGGCTTCATAGATAATTATTTGACAGCACTTACATCAGTGTTTGTAAATGTATGTTTTTGTGTGTGTTTGTTTTATTAGCTTTTCTATTAGTACCGATATGTTTGATTCATGTTAATATGTATTTTCAAATATTTAAGCACTTAAACCCTCAATACTTACTAAACTTGACCTTTGGCTCTGTACTTCACTCTTTAGCCCCTTTTCCACAGGCCCAACTCCACACCACTCCACACCACACCGCCCACTTGTGTGAGGTTTTCCACTACAAGGTCCTGGGTAGAGTGGTGTGAAAGTGGTACTAAACGGGGTACTAAAAAGTATCCACTCTAGAGTAGGTCTGAGCTAGGCCAAGCAGGGCCAAACACTTCATAATGACTGATCACTCACTGGGTTTTCATTTAGACCACCAGGATATAGTTGTAATACATGATAATAGATTCTATTGTTATAACCACACCATTATAATCTATTATAGTATATTATAATTATCATAGTAATACATTAATACTTTATAATGTATTATAATCACAGTTATAATCCATTATAATTAGGATAGTTGTAATACAAATGTATTATGTATTATAATCACAGTTAAAAGGGTCAATTTGTTTCTTACCGATAGGGGTACTTTTGTGTAATGGAAAATGTAGATATTTTTATGTGGTGTGGTGTGGTGTGGTGTGGTGTGGTGCTAAAACTGCAGTCGAAAAGGGGCTTTTTTTCCCTCTACACACTAAACCTCTTCACCGAAAATAGTTCGGTAAACTCACAACGCGTCGCAGTGCTCCTGTGCTTGTAAATGAGCTTGTAGATTTTCTATTTTCTGCAAATGTTACCCACGGAATATGGGAAGCTATGGTGGTTCATAAGAAAAAGGTTCCTATGACAAAGATGTGGCCAACGTGGTGAAGTAGTAACTTCGAGGAGGGTGTCCTGTTGAAGACCCATGATTTTCTGTATATTATTATACATAAAACCCATCATTATACTGGGCTATTTGAGAAGTAATTTACATGGCATTAAAACTGTTTGTGCTATGAATCTGGGGAATAGCATCATGAAAGGCACAAAGGACTTGGTCAGTCCTAGTTTGTGCCACTAGCAATCAGGCCCCACAACCAAGCTTGACCCCCATATGTTCCGTTTTGTTCTTGAGAATTACAGACTCCAGCTCGACTCTGGCACACCTGCTGATGGACTACTGGGATGTGCACTACTGAACCATGGCAGATGCCTTTTGAGGAATAACTGTTGTGAGACTTGCTTATGGTATATTCACTCAGATATTCTTTGCTGGTAACTGATAAGACATATACTGTACACTTATTATACTCACTACAGCAGAGGTTCCCAAACTTTTTGGGCTCAGGGCACCCCTATAAATATATTTTTCATCCGAAGCACCCCTACATTATATCATAAATATTACCTACATGACATTCATAATTTTCACTCCCAGTACCTTATATTTGTGGCATATTTTAGGGATTGTCGCAAGGAAAACATTGAGATGATTACCATTTTGGTCAAAACGTACAGAAAATAACTGTACGTCAAGTTTAAAATGATACAAAATATTTGTTTAAGTGTTCAAATAAATTCCTAATCATGATCACATCATGATCACATCAAATTTTTTTACCCATAGAAAAATGTGTACACGACTACACGGACACAGACAAGCTGTGACATTTCTCATGGTAAACCGCGACCTACGGTCGCAATCATACTGTATATCTCAAATTCACTGTTGATGTTGCAAGTACATGACAAAATAGGGTTTTTTTTTTGTTTAGTTTTTAATTGTTAATCTTTTTACTCTTACTTGTACTGTGGCTACAATTTAGGCAATTTAGCAGACGATCTTTAAATCAGAGCGACTTACAGCAAGCAACGTAAACAGAAGGTAATACATCAAATAGAGACAGAGTAGTGCCTCAGTAATCTAGGATCATAGGTTAAACCAAGAACCTATCGTCAGTCTAAACATTATAACTAGTAAGACACCTCAGGATGACATGCGACCTCGCCCTAAAGGGCAAGGTCGCGCCAATTCTTGGCCATCTGGCCAGTGATGTATATCGGACCAGTTACCCATATATGGAGATCCATTTCTGAACCAGCCGCACAGATATGGGCTGTCTTCCTCCATATATGGGCATTCCCATATGAAGTCCTGTTAGATATGGGATAAGTATTGATGACATCAGGGATCTCCATATATGGGTATAAAAGGGATTCTGTTAGAGTGGTTCCCATGACATCACAACATAAAATATCTTTCATGCCCATACATGCAGATCCCTATCTGAACCAGCCACACAGATATGGGCCATGTCTTGACCATCTGGCCAGTAATATATATCGATGACATCAGGGATCTTCATATATGGGCATAAAAGGGATTCTGGGGAATACCCATATATGGACTTTTACATAGGTGATGTCACCTGTGATCTCACAGTGATGTGTCAAGGGAACCAACCCATAGACTGTAAAAATGTATACACACACATGACTACACGCGGACAAGCTGTGACATTTATCATGGTAAGCTGCGACCTTCGGTCGCAATAATATTATATATATGTGTGTGTGTGTGTGTGTGTGTGTGTGTGTGCGTGCGTGCGTGCGTGCGTGCGTGCGTTAAAACTATACAAACTGTAGGATGCCAGTTCAGCAAATGAACCTGGCATCTGTCTAAATAACATCTAAATTACATTTACCTAAGTTTCATGATTACTGCTGTTGCTCCTGAATTCCCCTACAGGGATCAATAAAGGTTTATCTCATCTTACATAAAATGTGACTCATTGGCCTCTCCCCAACATTTCAGCTGAACTACTCCAGAGAACTGCTTATAAAGAGAGGTGGTAGGACCAAACACGTTTTCACACAGCTGAAGGTGAAGCTTGTCAATCATCTTGACAGACAAGCCCTTTCTGGATAAGATATTATACCAAATAGGGCCCCCAGATAAATGCCGACAAACCAATGGAAAACTGACAGAAATTAGCTTTTCTAAATTGAGAGCTGCCAGTCATATTGATTGGCAAGCTCGGCTTGTGAGTCCCTGCTAAGGCAGAGACGAAAATGAAGCCGGCTTTTTGCCACGAGTCCTTTCAGGAGAAAGATTACTGGAGATAATTACCATGCTCCTCTCTTTTGTTTATATAATTAGAACACATTAGCCCTCGTGAGAAGTTGTAGTCGGTAATTGGAATGGCCAGGTTTCAATGGAATGAAGTAGCCTATATCGGGTTCAAGTGGTTAAATGGTATTGAGAGGTTGGGTAGACTTGATGTATTTATTCTGATAATAAGATAATGCATGTTAGAAGCTACCATATTGGTACTGTAAATGTCAATAGCTCACCTCACCCAGCAGATTCAATGTCTCTCCTGTCTCTTGATAATTTGGTGTTTGACTTTTACAGTTTTTTTATTTAACTTTTTCCCTGCCAGATGTTGTTATTTATTATTGGGTTTTGTGCCAGCAAAAGCACCTTACCTTTGCGATGTTATAGACAAAGATGTATTATTTTTTTCATTATTATTTTTTAATTTTCTCCTTAAAGAGGTGTACCGTGGCTCTACCAGCAGTAGAGGGCAGCCTCATGCAAGAATTAATGTGAAAATGGTCTCAGTAGGCTCCCGTTTGTCAAGGCAGCTCAGTCGCTACAGAGCAATAGATCCAGAGGAAATCACATGGAAGTGTTTTGTTACTCCATTGATGCTAACGTCCAGTGGGTTTTTGAGAGTACTTTTACGGGAGCTGTTTCAACGGTACACACCCGCGCGACCCCTCATCAGTTTACAGACATCAAACCAAGGTACAAAAGAACAAGCCAAAGAACGTACAATTGGCATTGCGCCGCTGTCAAAAATGGGGCGAACGGGAACGTTCAAAGCAGTATAAGAGTTAATTGACCTTATCTGGCCTCCTCATCCTTCCACCTCCCTACAGCATAACATAATAGTGATAATGTACCAAACCATGTGTGAGTTAGTTTTGTCAGGGCATTATTGAAACCAAGTACTGTACAATATTATCTATAAAAATAGCAGTCTCACATGGCTATTACATTTTTTGAATTAACATATTTGAATAGCGAAATCCTGAAATAATGACCTAATGTCTATATCTAAAAACTCTAATTTCACTCTGTGACAATCATGTGTATCTTCATCCCAAATAGCTCACAGCAAGGCATTTAGCATCCGAGTGGATTGGCCCTATGGGCTTGAGACTGGTATTAAAACAAAATTAAGCTGGCAGATAATGTTTAGATAACAAAGACTCCAAGTCAAAGACAAATCTTAAAAAGTGGGAGTCTATAAAAGTTTTATGGAGATTAGTTTTTATTTTGGTAAAGAGAAATACTCTACTGCAGTGGTTCTCAACCTTTTTGAAATGAAGTGCCATGTTTTTATTTTCTAGATAGTGTGCCAAGTCAACATACATTTTGATGACATCCCATCAAACATTCTGACAAATTTGGATTGGCAGGACATTGTTATAATGATCATTAGCAATAATACCTATCTCCACGACTCAGTCAAAGTTCAGAATTTTAATGAATGTAGAATTATGTGTAGGAGGTAATTTGCTAATTAGGTGACCAAATTTAATTGGCCACGTTTAAAATATATTAGATTTTTAAATAAAAAACCTCTCTCACACTTATGCCAGTGTGCCAGTGATCACCCACCCCTGTGCCAATGTTGGCACCCGTGCCTAAGGTTGCCTACCCCTGCTCTACTGTATGTGTCATTTCATTTCAGCGGTCCAAATCCTCTAACACAGTGGTTTTCAACCCTTTTCATATCATGCCCCATTATTTATTTGGCATTTGAGCCAGGGACCATGATTTGATGAGATTTAGCCTCTCTTAGACCCAAAACTTACTTTTAATATTTTGATATTGTTGGCAGTGGTGGACAGTAATTGAGTAAATGTACTTGAATACTGTACTTATGTACAGATTCTGAGGATTTGTACTTTATTTGAGTACTTTTTTTATATACAGTATATATCGTTGTTGTCGGGTGAAAACCTTTTATGTCCAAAACCGTTCGTTTTGCATTTATCATTTTAAAAATGATTTAAACCAGTGAAAACAGCCGATCTACAAGCACACAACGCCTCGCACCGTGAGGCGTTGTGTGCTTGTAGATCTTCTGTTTTCACTATCTTTGTGCGACGGCCTTGTATGATGAAGCAGGGCTTTACTTTGCGAAAAAACATCCAAATTTGAAACTTGGAGATACAAGGTTTCTGCCCGACAGTGACCATATACTTACTTATTACACTCAATTGAGTACATTTCTAGGATGCAGTGCAGGTGGTTTCAGAGTTACTTCTCTCAAACAAGGTCCAACAAGGTACATAATTTTGAAAACAGTAATTTATTCATGTGGAAAAATAAGAAATGCACTCTTACTTTAAGTATTAAAAAAAAGCATGCACTCTTGAATACTTAAGTACATTTAAAAGCAAGTACTTTTTTTTAAACTTACTTAAAGGAGTGGCGACACCGGCCGAAATTTAACATTATGATACAGTAGGTCACGTGGCGTTTCTTCAGACAGTCTGAAAAGGAGGCGGGGCCGTATCAGTTAGTAGTGAATGTATACTTCGTCCGTCGTGCGGTGCCGCGCAATGTATACTTCGTCCGTCGTGCGGTGCCGCGCACAACGTGATGCCTTGTTGTTAGCGTGTAGCGCGGCTAGCGCTGCACCGCACGGCTATTTGCGAGAGCTATTGTGTGTGTGCACACACACACGCGCGAAAGCACACACACACAGGCTACACACACACAGAGTGTATGAGCCGCGGACCTCCTCTGCGGAGGAGGAGGAGGAGGAGATCGCTGGACCCTCGTTCTATGGTTGCTCCGGTGTCCCGGGTGCTCCAGTCAGGTTAGGGCAAGAGACAGCAGGGTATGGCCGACAAAACCGTCTCATAGATGGGGAGAAGCGTGTTGACCCTCGTACACCTTTTTTGACACCTTTTTTGAAGAAGACATGTACTTTTTTATCGGTCTAACCATTGATTTTATAGCAAATGCTATATAATTTTTACCCCTAGAACTGATAGTTTTAAAGTTGGTTTAGAAAGTCGGAAACACACCTCGGACAGCTTTTTTTGGGGCAGTTTCAAAAGATAATGATATGGATAATCGACTCGGCCCCTCCCCCCATATTAGCCCAATCAAATTAATTTATTTTGGTTACTGTACAGAAAGTAGACTACTACTTTCAGTACAGTAACTACAATAAATTAATTTGATTGGGTCATTTAACATGGGGGTACATGACATCATTAAAAAAAATGGCTAATTTGATAGCCTTAATTAGCTGTTTTGGCCATGTCACTCCACCTTCAAGTAACATTTAGACTGACCTACTTTTACTTAGTAGTGGAGTCAATTTTGACCAGGATTACTAATACTTACTAATAATTTAACTCTTGAGAGTGTAAAATGAAACCAAATGGACCCAAGAGTTAAAATTCTGTAAGGGTTCATTTGCTTACCAAACTCTCCAACATTTAAGAAATTAAATTGTAGAAATACTCTGTTACAAGTACGGAATTCAACATTTAATTGAGTAAAAGCACATGAGTATTGGTATCATAATATATAGTACTGTACTTAAGTAGGCCTAAATGAACATAGTTATTTTACAACACTGCCTGGCTGGAACCAGGGGACCACTGGTTGAAAATCACTGCTCTGACGGAGAGATGTGGTCTATGCCAGTGGTCTTCAACGTGTTCAGGCCAAGGACCCCTTAGTTGAGAGAGAGATGACCTCAACCTCTTCATAGATTCCATATAGTTTCATCGTTTGACAGCACAATCATCAGTGTATTTTGGATTCATGTCAATCTGTGTTTTCAGATATTTAACCACTTGAACCGTCAATATTTAATAAACTTGACCTTTCACTCTGTACTTAGTCAGCTCTTTTTTTTTTTTTAATAATCAATTTAATCAATTATGAAAAATCATCAATTACAATTGTTCATGTCAATTTGATGATACAAGAAAAACGTTTTTTTATAAAATAAAATAAAATGTACTATTTTTATTAGAATAATCTCATATTAAACTAGAAGCGGTGCTCTTCCAAAATCGATTTTCTATCACACAAAGATTTGTAGGACCCCCTGTAGTAACTCTGAGGACCCCCTAGGGGTCCCGGATCCCCCTGTTGAAGACCCCTGGTCTATGCTAGAATGGGTGGAACAGGAACCATAATGAAGTGCATGCCTGGGTACAAGGATTCACTGCGGGCCCCCCATGAATGTTAACTATTGAAAAATAGCAGATATACAAGCTCACAGCGCGGCACCGAGTGCCGCACTGCGAGCTTGTAGATCTGCTATTTTTGAAAAATCTTGAAAATGTGTGCCAAGAAACCTATGTTTCCATGTCAGTGATGCTCAAACTTTTTCACGTGAAGGACCCCCCCCCCCCCATCTCAAAATATTTAGTTCCAGGGACCCCCCCAGATACAAATGTTCACTCAAAAAATACATATATTCAAAGATTTGCGCACATTTTCGCGACTTCAAAAATAGCAGATCTACAAGCTCGCAGCGCGGCACTCGGTGCCGCGCTGTGAGCTTGTATATCTGCTATTTTTCAATAGCTAAAGTTACTAGGGCCCCTCCACCTTGGGCCCTGGTAACTCAGTACCACTTTCCTACCCCTTGTGACACCCCTGAGCGGGAGTGTTTACAGTACATCACCATTCGTAAGGCTTGGAGAGGCGCCTATTACAGCCTTGACTTAATTCATGTACCCGCGGCCAGGACCACCCAACAACATGGTCAAGTGGCTCTAGAATTTCGTGCGCTTTTCTGTAAATGTTGTGGGGGGGAAAAAAACGGCTTGATTTTGCAGTTTTATCTGTAATTCTCTATTTATATTGGTGGATACGTTCGTTGCCATTGACAGACACAGACGCAGCGTTTCAACGAGCAACATTTTTGATTACCTGCCTTTGACAAGTCCCTTGATTTCACTGATCAAGTCCAGATGGCCGAAGATGTTTTGTGGCATGACATATGAATTATTAAACTGAGTAAACAGACTTTTCTGAGTGTGACCCGTTCCTTACATAAATGTTTATAGGATGACTAGCACAACACACCAGGCGGTCAGAGTGCACAAAACTGTGTATTGGAACTAAATGTTTGAAAAAGATTCATGAAATGGTATGGTCAGGGGTGTCGCACCAAATTCTGGGCCCTGGGTACAAGGATTCACTGCGGGCCCCCCATGAATTATTTTGTGCTTTAACTATTTTTAACTTTTTTTAACTATCTACAAGCTCACAGCGCGACACAGAGTGCCGCGCTGAGAGCTCGTAGATCTGCTGTTTTTGTGAACATCTGTGCAAGTCGTTGAATATTTCGAATCCTTCTAAGGTTTATTGGAGAAAAATAAATATATGTTTCTATGTCAGTGGTGTTCAACCTTTTCATGAGAAGGACCCCCAAAATGAGATGTATTTGGCCACGGACCCCCCATCTCAAAATATTTAGTTCCAGGGACCCACAGAAGCAAAATTTGAGTTACAAATGTTCGCTTAAAAAAATACATGTATTCAAAGATTTGCACACGTTTTCACGATTT
Source organism: Nannobrachium achirus (assembly GCF_963921795.1). Classification (NCBI taxonomy): domain Eukaryota; kingdom Metazoa; phylum Chordata; class Actinopteri; order Myctophiformes; family Myctophidae; genus Nannobrachium; species Nannobrachium achirus. The sequence goes on from NC_137819.1 coordinate 25,254,446, forward strand.
TTCAAAAATAGCAGGTCTACAAGCTCGCAGCGCGGCACTGTGAGCTTGTATATCTGCTATTTTTCAATAGCTAAAGTATAAAATAATTAAGGCCCCTCCACCTTGGGCCCTAGTGACTCAGTCCCACTTCCCCCCCCCCTTGTGACACCCCTGGATATCGTGTGTCATTTCTGTTACAGAACGGAGTTGGTATGGTAAACGTCCTCGTTCAAAGTCGCTGGCCCTTGCATTCTGAGAAGGCAGAGTTAATTTTCGCAAAAACCTGTGATCCACGGAATCACTGATTTCTTGGACTGTTTAACGTGCCGTTGCCACAGCTTGGGACTCAACGGGGGGGCCTTGAAAAAGCGCTGAGAAGGGAGGAGATGAGAGAATTAAGGAGGAGAGAGAACAGGGATGCAGAGGGAGGTCCTGACATTAATCCGTTCAGAACGGGTGTACACTATATTGTGTATTATTATTTTATGCTTTAACTATTAAAAAAATAGCAGATCTACAAGCTCACAGCGCGGCACCGAGTGCCGCACTGCGAGCTTGTAGATCTGCTATTTTTGAAAAATAGTGAACATTTGAATTCTTACCCAATTGTTACCCAACCTATGTTTCTACTGTATGTCAGCAATCTGGCTATAGCCATCGTCAAAGAAAAGTGAGTCACTGCAGCTCAGTTAGTCTGTTCTTGAGAGACTACTTTTTCAGTGGTTCTCAAACCTTTTCATGTGAAGGACCCCCAAAATGATATGTATTTGGCCACGGACACCCATCTCAAAATAGGGACCCCCCAGGCCCAGAACAGAATTTGAGTTACAAACGTTCGCTTTAAAAATGCATATATTCAAAGATATGCACACATTTTCACGACTTTTTTTCAAAAATAGCAGATCTACAAGCTCGCAGCGTGGCACTCGGTGCCGCGCTGTGAGCTTGTATATCTGCTATTTTTCAATAGTTAAAGCATTCGATAATCCCAGGCCTAAATGGGTTAAAGCTCGCAGGACCCCATCATTGTAGGAGGGAAATTATGTTAAACAGGGTGATGGCTGGTTTTGATGGCTCATCTTTCACTTCTTGGCAAGAAGAAGGTCCTCACAGCATCTGGGAATTATTTTTTTCCCCCCTTCCTCGGAAATAAAGCCCATTGCTGTTTATTTACCCAGCACAGCAGACTGACCGATCACATTTATTTAATTTCAAAACAGAGTGTAACCAGAGTTCACCTGTGCGTGTACAGTAAATGTGTTTAGGCGTCTACTTCCTCCATTTTGAAAGGGAGGAAAAGTTCTTTTGACGGTTTCCCAAAACTCCAAAAAGGTGTGACAAATTACGCCTCTCATTGTTTGAGAAAACCTAATAAACATGGATGTGTATTTGGACTTGCCGGTACTGTACAAAAGTAACCTAAAAAAGCAGTAAATATAATACAATTTATCCATTTGTAACTGTGTTCATTTAGAAATGGAACGGGTCCATTTGTACGCACTAACTGAGATCCACGCTCCGTTGAATTAACACTGAGGATCTTACTGTGTAGAAGAAGAACATCATAAATAAAATACCTGCAAAAGATTTAAAGAAAGAGCACAAGACAACAGACATCCCCATGTCCTCAGCTTTGACTTCGGAGACAGAAATCAGTCTTTCGTTCCAAATCTCATCACAAAGGATCTCATCATCTACAGTATGGCCCAGACTATTTCCTATGGGTCTCTCAACCTGTGGGTCGGGACCCCCAGGGGGGTCCACAAATTATTTTGGGAGGTCCCCCAGATGATTAACATTGTTTTCTCATTCAACATAAAAAAACAACAACACAAAGTTTAAGTATATACTATGCACGTTTTAAGGACTTTTTAATACATCTAAAATGACAAATTACACACCGGCCAAAATTGTCAAATATTAGAGGCAGAAATTGTGAAAATAGCTGATCTACAGCTATTGCTTACTGCTATTTTCGCAATAGAACCGTGTTTCTGTCGCGGCCTGAAAAGGTTGAGAACCACTGTTCTACTTCATCAAGTTCAGACTTTTAGTGGACGTAACATGGACCAACAAGCCTCGCGTGTGCATGTGCAACAGGACAACGTGGGAAATACAGCAGGAAAAGGACAGTTACAGTCTTGGGGATTCGAGGTTACGGCCTTCACATTCCCTGAATAATTTCTGGAAGTTACACCCCCCCCCCCTCCCCCCTTTATTCAATAGTGGATTTCCTTTTATTAACCCATTTAGAACGGGCACACATTATGTGTATCATTATTTTATGCTTTGACTATTGAAAAATAGCAGATATACAAGCTCACAGCACGGCACCGAGTGCCGCGCTGCGAGCTTGTAGATCTGCTATTTTAAAAAAATCGTGAAAGTTTGAATTTTGACCCGATTCTATAAGTGTCTTTTGAATCCTTCTAAGGTTTTTTGAAAAAAAAAAATATATATATGTTTCTATGTCAGCAATCTGGCTAGCCATCATCAAAGAAAAGGTCCTTTTCACTTAACTGGAGCTCAGTTAGTCTGTTCTTGAGAGACTACTATGTCAGTGGTTCTCAAACCTTTTCAGGTGAAGGACCCCCAAAATGATATTTATTTGGCCACGGACGCGCATCTCAAAATATTTCGTTCCAGGGACCACCCAGAAGCAAAATTTGAGGTACAAACGTTCGCTTTGAAAATACATATATTCAAAGATTTGCACACATTTTCACGACTTTTTTTCAAAAATAGCAGATCTACAAGCTCGCAGCGCGGCACTCGGTGCCGCGCTGTGAGCTTGTATATCTGCTATTTTTCAATAGTTAAAGCATAAAATGATGATACACGTTCTGAATGGGTTAAAACACATCAAAAGGAAGGATGCTCTCCAGGCCCTCCAGTGACTCAGCCATGCACAAAGGCAACACAACCAACACGACCACGCAACGAGCATGAGTGAGAGTGCTGAGCATTCTGTCATAAATCTGAAAGCACTATGAAAATTGGTTTCCAACATGCAAAAGATACTGACCAGATGCATTCATACAAAACAGACCACCATATCCAACAGACACAGGGCAAGAATAAGACACCCCACCCCCAACGGTTGGGGGGAAAACAATAGTGTGCTCTCCATGACGTTAGTGTTAGCAGTCACTGGATGGATGGCCAAGATGGATAGACAAATCCTTGATAGGGATGGGACGATAAGCGATATCATTGTTTATCGTGAGAAAAAACACTCACGATAATCATATCGTGGAGATTTAATTTATCGTGACTTCGTACTCCGTCATGCACTGGGATCAATTCACCTTTTATTTGCCGAGCTGCATATCCGCTATCATTTAAACCCAATTTATAATGGATAAAAGGTACTTATAATATACGTACTTGATATAGTCTTTTTTTTCACTATCAAATGTCTTTGCCAAAAAATAACCGATCTACGTGTCGAATTGTGACACGTTGTGAGCTTGTAGATCGCTTATTTTTGGCAAATGTTCCACCCCAGGATAATGGATTTCTTTTGTCACAATAATCGCAATTTGAAATTGTCATATCGTCCCATCCCTAATCCTTGATTGAGTCGACTGCTAGGTTTTTTGAGTGTACTACAGTACATTAGGGTTAGACAATAATATGATATTTTGATTGTACATTAGGGTTAGACAATAACATGATATTTTGATTGTACATTAGGGTTGGACAATAATAAGATTTGATTGTACTGTACATTAGGGTTAGATCAATCTGGCAAGCCATCGTCAAGGAAAGGGGAACGCCCACTCGGTCTGTACCTCTTCCTTTGAGTGGCGTAGCCATCATGACTCTTATCTCGAGAGAATGGGGTTAGATAAGCTCCTGAGTCCTGTACTTCTTCGCCAGCTAAAATGTCTGGTACCGTTTTGATTATCTATATATTTCCACGTGTTTCTTATACTAGACCGGGCACAAAGACGTTGTACCCATTGTCCGAGTGCCCGTTGTACACATCTGTCTGTCTGTGTCCCTTTTATACCCATATATTGTATGTAGATCTCTATATCTGTCAGTCTGTGTCCCTTTTATGCCCCTACTTGCATATGCCGGGCACTGCCCTCCCTTAGTGCGGGGCCTTAAGGGGAGAAAATGCTCATTCCTTGGGCTAAAAATGGTCCCACAAAATGCCCACAAAACTGTGAAAAGTGATGACTCATCACTAAACCATAATTTTGTTAGGCCATTTTTTGCCCAAAACAAAAAATGCTTGCACTGGATTCAGAATCATGACAAACCCCTAGTTAGACTCCTCACATCTTACTTAAAGCAGATTTTTTTCTGGGTATTTTTTCCTCCTTTATAGAAAGTCGATGAGAGCCCAACTTGATTTGGCAGCTGCGGTGACCCCGAAGGTTGCAAACTCGGGCGCCCTAGCTAAATCATAAGAGCAAGCCCTGGGCTACATCTGTGCAAAATTTGGCGCTTTTAGACTAATTTGCTCGAAATGAGCATTTTCTCCCATTAACTTATTCTGTGCCTATCCCGAACAAGTTCGGCTTTATTTCAATCCAATACAATTCTTTTTTTATTAATTGACTTACCCTGAGCTGCTTGTAGAGTCGTGGGTGGTCCTGGCTCGTCCTACGCTAGCCAGCTAGCCATTTTACATGGTCCGACGATATATTCCATTAAAAATGGTTTAAAATACATTTTTAAGCCCCCCAATGTTCACCGAATGTTCAGCGCCGCTTCCGGAACGACGTCCAGTGTGCCTATCCCGAACATGTTCGGCTTTTTTAATGAAATGAATAAAATGATCCGAGGCCTTCTGAAGCCTGGGCCTAAATTTTCAATCCAGTGTTCGAAATCCGGCCGCCCCCCGGCCGGCCGTTAGCGAGTAACGTTGCCGCTAATCGCCGCCGAATCCAATGAAAAACCACATCTTTGGAGGCCCATTTCTCTGGATTGTGTTTTTAGGGATGCGGCGCGAGGTTTATTTACGGCGAAATCGCCTAAAAATGATCTTTTAAATGACAAAATGCTAATAGCTATTCTGTAGCCATTTTCATCCGGGACCTTTCCATGACGTGCACGAACGTGAGCACGCGCGTCACTGCAACGTGAGTCCCCGGATGCTAATGCGCTCGCCTATGGGACAATACGACCGACTAGACGCCGGGAATGGCACATCCCGGTCCTTTGGGCTGTCGGTTCTCGAGGTACGGGAACCGCAGACTTTTGCAGCCATGTTCATCCAAGTAGTGGATTGTAATAGTCCCAAATATGCTGGTAAGTGTCAGTGATAGGCCTACTTATTTGAGGCAGGTAATAAAAAGGATGTATTTCAATGTTCAGTTTTCCAATGCTACTGTTGCTCTAATCAGTAAAGTAAAGGCAATAGAAAAAGGCTGTCAACTGTACAGTATGCAGGCCGTTTTTGCCATTTTGCTGCTGTTAGTTTTCACTGTGTGGTACGTCGTTATGACGGTCTCTATGCAGGTCAAACATGTAGCAGTAACAGTCTCTCTGGGTTCAAAGGAGAAGTCTGGTTTGTTTCTGAAACAACCTCAATTTCAACCTTCAACGCTCTTCGCTCCAAGTTCAGTTCATACACTATTCAGAGGTGATAATGAGAAACACCTCTCATCTACAGTAAGTGACTTTCTTAGTTTTCATTTGATTATTAATGTAGTATTTTATAACAGTAATTAATTAACTAGGCTATAGGGAGTTTGAAGCGCCAGACGTGAACCCTTGTCAAGAAGTGGTGGCCTTCTATCATTATGACAATACATACCGATGCGTGCCTCTGTAATACGGTTCCGTAGCAGTGTGACAATCAAATCTATTATCCAGGTAGGAAACCACAATTATCTCGCGGCAATTATAGATGACATTTTCCTTGTAACAATTTCGGAGACATTATTAGCAGACAATACTTTCTCTTGGTGATTTCTGCTAAGGAAATTTACACCATTATACCAATTAACACATATGCAATAATATATGTGTGTGTGTGTGTGTGTGTGTGTGTGTGTGTGTGTGTGTGTGTGTGTGTGTGCGCGCGCACGTGCGTGCGTGCGTGCGTGCGTGTCCGCGCGTGTGTGTGTGTGTCGCTGAATGTTTGTGTGTTAGCACATGTACAGTATGCATACATGTCTGCTGTTTTAAGTCACCTTTAGTTAAACAGAATGTTCCCTTAATAGTAATAAAAACAGATCACTCACCACGTAGTAAGGCAAAAAATGTTAACATTCTCCCGTACCATAATAGTCCCTGTTCCTACTTTGAAAAAACATACAAAATGGTCCATAAACCATCCACGAGCTTTGGCTGATGGTGGGCGTTTTTCTGACAACAAATCTACAAAAGCCTTTTTCAGTCCCATCTCGGTAACTTAATAGGCCTTGATAAATCATTCAGAGCCACATGACGCGTCATTAAACCTCACGTTTAGCCGCGTGAGGTAGGAAAACAAACTCGGGAGGTGTGTGTGGGTGGACGGCAATAAGGAGCAGGGGTGTCGCACCAAATTCTGGGCCCTGGGTACAAGGATTTACTGCGGGCCCCCCATGGGGAGGGGGTTTAACCCATTTAGACTTGGAACTATTGGATTATTTACTTTGTGCTTTAACTATTGAAAAATAGCAGATATACAAGCTCACAGCGTAGATCTGCTATTTTTTTTTAATCGTGAACATTGGTGCAAGTCTTTGAATATTTCAAATCCTTCTAAGATTTTTTGTAGGGCTGGGATGCGATTAACATTTTTAATCTAATTAATTACAGGCTCTGTGATTAATTAATCGCAATTAATCGCACATCGATATTTGACCTGAGAAGCATTCTTTTCAAGTAAAACACATTTTGTTGTACGAGTGAATCAACAAGTGAGTTTTTTAAATCTAAATTTCGCATCCACTGGGCCAAGCAAATCGCTCTGATCGGCCTACTTCTCCCTTTGTGTTTGTTGTCTCTTCTTGGTTGGTGCATCGCTATGATCGCTATGCCCGAAACTGAAGGTTCTGTGGTGCAAAAACTAAGTGCGAGTAAATGCGTTATTTTTTTTAATTAATTCTGTAATTAATTAATCGCAATTAATCAGTTAAAGTCCCAGCCCTAATTTTTTGAAAACCCTATGTTTCTATGTCAGTGGTGCTCAAATTTTTTCACGTGAAGGACCCCCAAAATGATATGTATTTGGCCACGGACCCGACCATCTCAAAATATTTAGTTCCAGGGACCCCCCAGAAGCAAAATTTGAGTTACAAATGTTTAATTTAAAAAATACATATATTCAAAGATTTGCGCACATTTTCACGACTTTAAAAAAAAATAGCAGATCTACAAGCTTGCAGCGCGGCACTCGGTGCCGCGCTGCAAGCTTGTATATCTGCTATTTTTCAATAGCTAAAGTATAAAATAATTAAGGCCCCTCCACCTTGGGCCCTAGTAACTCAGTCACACTCCCCCCCCCCCCCCCCCCTGTGACGCCCCTGATAAGGAGGCCTTTGGAAAGATGCAGGGGTAGCACAAATATGAGGTACAGCAAAGGCGAAACTGACACAGGGAGATAGAAGTCTGCGGAGGAACATTATGACACGAGAGTCGAGATGCATTTTCAAGTGTGTGCTTCAGTGTGCTTTGCTTGCATGCTAAACGGTTATAAGAGGTGTCTAATATGGCACATCATTCCTGCTAATAGAAAACATTAAAACGCTAACTTAAAAGCACCACTACACAAAACGACACGAGGAATTTCAACAGAGTTTGGTTTACCCAATCCATGCCCCTATTAACCGTTGAGAGCGGTTAAATTGCTTTAAGATGAACGTGTGTCCTTTGATTGAACTTAACTTGCAAAATAACGTCTGATTTATCCAAAGTAGAATAGGCTAAGTAACGTCCAAATCAAATAATTGCATATTTTAAACAGGCCAAAGCAACAGACTACTGCATTGTTTCCTGAAAATGTAGGTAATGATCTTGTGGGTGATATATTGATAAATATCGACTGTGTTGTCTGGCTATAAGAATATTCTTATTCATCCCAAGCTAAACAAAGCTTACAATACAGGCGGCACCAGCTAAAGGGGATGTGCCGTTTAATGGCTGCTAATGACAAAATGTAAAACATGAAAGAGACAAAACTTTCTGCCGGCCCCTGACTGCGCCGCCTAGCAGGGGGGCCGCAAACCCCCCCCCCCCCCCCCCCCCGCCACCACCACCCCCCGCTATACACCCGCGTGTTAGCGAGCCACTCGTATAATGATCCACAAATCCTGCTACAGTGATCATGACAGACCATGGACCTCAATTGCTTTCATGTGCTAATCCCTAAAACATGCTCGAAAGAAACAAAACATCTGATGTTGATGGGGCCGAGTCAACTTTTCCACTCCTTATCCGGTGTTTGTGCGCAGGCGTGTGTGTGTGTGTGTGTGTGTGTGTGTGTGTGTGTGTGTGTGTGTGTGTGTGTGTGTGTGTGTGTGTGTGTTAGGGATGGGACGATAAGCGATATTATCGTTTGTCGTGATAAAAAACACTCACGATAATCGCATCGTGGAGATTAAATTTATTGTGATATCGTCCTCCGTCATGCACTGGGATCAGTTCACCTTTTATTTGCCCAGTTGCATATCTGATACCGCTTAAACCCTCTATAATTGGTAAAAGGTACTTATAATAATCATACTTGATACAGTGTTTTTTTCACTCTCTATCAAATGTCTTTGCCAAAAACTAGCCGATCTACAAGCTCACAATGTTGTGAGCTTGTAGATCGGCTATTTTTTGGGCAAATGTTCCGCCCCAGGATAACGGATTTTGATTATCGCGATAATATCGTAAATCGCGATTTCTTTCGTCACAATAATCGTGATGTGACATTTTCATATCGCCCCATCCCTATGTGTGTGCGCGTGCGTGCGTGTGCGCTGAAGTCCATAACAGCTTGACAGATGAGCGGGGTTGCATCAAGGCCTGTGTCGCATTGGAAACTGGAGTCATGCTGTATGGAGAGCAGGGAATGTCAGGCTCATTTTGCTCCGTGTCTCATGCTGTCTGGGCTAATGCAGTGCGCCGTGACACTCAAACGGCTCCAAATGAGCGCTGATGCCCCGAGTGTTGATGTGTTATGCCATTTGCCGTTTGCCTCATTCATAACTTATGATATTACTCATGGTAATGTTGGCACACACAGGCCCCTTTCTCCTGCCGAACGCAATGGAACGTGATCAGTAAAGAAGAAGAAGAAAAAAAAGAAGTTGCCTGTCATTTCCATGTCAAAGTAAAAAGGAATATATAAAAAATAAATACTAAGCTGCTAGAAACCCTTTAATGATGAGGTTTTCTGAGGCACATTTCGAATGTCTAAGTGGATTCTTGCATTTTAACATTAATCAATCAATCAATCACTAATCAACAGGCTTAAGATTGTTCATAATCTTGAGTCTGTAAAACCACAAAACTGATCCACTTCCATGGCTCAATGTTGATCTCTGACATCATGCTGATGATGTCAGTGTTGCCCAAACATGGAGTGATTACGGGACAGTGGATCTCAAAATGTAATTTACTGATTTCACAAAACACAAATGTATTCACAATACCTTATAAAGTATGTTCAAAAGGTCTCTTTAATTGTTTTAAAAACATTTAAACTAGTGAAAATAGCAGATCTACAAGCTCACGATACGTGTGAGGCAGAGGCATTGATCTGGCTATTCTCACTTCCGTACTTTTGCAAGGCCTACTGGCAGCGAGCACAAGAAATGTAGATCACATTTGCAAACTACTGGATCCAGTAGTTTGCAAATGTATCCGCAGACAAACACAATAGCTGCTGAATCTATCTCTCACACAAACACAAAATGAGACCAAGCTTGAGTTGTTGACTAACAGTAATAATGTTCTTCAGGTGCCCAGCATCTTCCACCACTTGCCCCACCTCCTGGACAAAGTGAACAGCCTGCAGCCCACTGTGCACTAGGACTAGGGCATTCACCAAGAAGTCGAATATTCGTTTTTTTGTTTTGTTTGTTTTTTGTTTTCTCTAGTCTTTAAGCAATATATAGTTTATAAAGCTTGGCTACTAGATAGGAAGTCATAAGAATGAGTTGTCAATACCCCTGGTGGATGAATTTGTTAATGCTCTATAACAGGGGTTCTCAAACCTTTTTAGGCCGTGACCCCCAAAATAAACATATTTGAACTGGGGACCCCCACCCTGACAAGCACTCGGTTCCGCAGATACATATTGTGAAAATAGCAGATCTACATGCTCACAACGCCTCGCAACACGAGGCGTTGTGAGCATGTAGATCGGCTATTTTCACAATGTTCGCCTCTTGCTGACTTAATATTTGACAGTTTGGCCAGTCCTGTCGAATATTCGACTATTCGAACTTTGAGGTCGAATAATTCGAATACTAAAAATCACTATTTGTGAATGCCCTACTGTGCACAGCATGTGCCAGGGATGAACACAAGAACGCTCAGCCCGGGTCAATCCCGGAATGATCGCCACAGGTATTACTGAATTAAACCTAAACTTATGCTTAAACCTAACCTCAGTAAAGCTTTGCCTAAACCTAACCTCGGTCCTAAACCTAACCTCAGTAAAACTATGCCTAACCCTAAAACCAGTAAGACTCCCTAATCGGGAGATAAGCGACCGTCACGTTGCATACACAAACTTTAGAAGGCAATCGTAGCCAATCAGGAGGGAATATGGGAAATGGGACAGATCCATGTTGATGACATGACTTTAGAGATACTATGTACCACTTTGCATGATTTTAGGCAAAATCTGTAGGAGCAGTGTCCAAAAATGTTTAGCAAAAATCGGCCTGATGGTGGCGCTAGAAGAGGGCCATGTGAGAAATGGAGGTTGTGATTTGCCATCCAAGGAGTGTGTGCAAAGTTTGGCATGGATAGGGGCAACGGTGCCGGAGATAAGAGTAGGGCAAAAGTGTGACGTGACGGACGACGGACGGATAGACAGACAGACAGACGGACAGCCGGTGGAGCTTTTCATAGTAACTTGTGACCTCACCTGACGGTCGCAATTATACCTAACCTTAACTGTAGTAAAACAAATACAATAATACAAGAACCACTGGCGGAGAGTGGTCTCCGGAAAAAATGGGGGCAAGCATTTTGGTTACCGCAGGGAAGTGTAAGTCCGTCCGTCAGTCCGTCAGTCTGTCTGTCACACCTCACACGTCACACTCTTGCCCTGCTCATATCTCCGCAACCGTTGCCCCGATCCATGCCAAATTTTGCACACACGTTCCTTGCCTGCCAAACTACAACCTCCAAGGACCCTCGGAGCTCCAGGGACCCCCAGGTCCCTGGGGGACCCCCAGATGTAAAAAATGACCAAATGTGCAAAAATGACCAAATGACCACCCCAACGGGGCTGCTCACGGGGAATTCCCGGGGACCACCGACTCCTGGTGCTCCAGAACGGATGCAAAAGTGGTGGCGCCCCCAGTGGAGGACCCCCACCACTGCAGCTCACATAAAATGCCGTAACTCGGGCTAGGAGCGTCCGGGAGAGCCGGGGCCGGTACCTATTCGTCCGCCAAGACAACGCGGAGGCCCCACCCCTCATTTCTCACATGCCCCTCTTCTAGCGCCACCATGAGGCCGATTCTTGCAAAACACATTTTTGGACACTGCTCCTACAGATTTTGCCCTAAAATCACACAAATCGGTACACACTATGTCTACACGTCCCCCTACACTCAGGAACCAATGCCACTTACAGCCCTCTTTGTGTATACATGTCACCTGACGGTCGCTTATCTCCCGATTAGGGAGTCTTACTGGTACTGTATATACGTTCACATGCTTTGTCAAAGTTATAGCCATAGCAATAGACGATGGTTCAAATATGGATGTTGCTGCAAAGCTTCATGCACACATGTTTAACGCAACATCAAAGACAATGTACCGTTATATAGAAGATGCATTTATTTTTGGTGCTTTTGTGTCTTTATTGATAGGACGGTAGACTGACAGGAAATGAGGAGAGAGATGGGGAGTGACACGCAGCACAGGTCGTCAGGAACAGGATTCAAACCCGCGACACGCCGCCAGGCTGCCATTGCAGCCTACGGTGGCCTAGGCCCGAGCCCACAGACGATGTATATAATTATCACAGCTTCTGACTAAATGTGACTTATGGACACAATCTCCCTTCATCAATTAATTGTATCCTATTCGACATTGTGTGAAATGTTGAGTTATGGCCAAAAACGTCTTTGGTGAGGTCACAGTGGCCAGACTGTACGGACAACACATGACAACATCCCTGGCCACGGCTGTTCAGCAGAGGAATAAAAAGTTATTCAGATACATGTAATTCTGATGAAAAGGTTGCTATCATAACGTCGTTGTCGGGTGGAAACCTCGTATCTCCAAGTTTCAAATGTGTATGTTCTTTTGCAAAGTAAAGCCCTGCTTCATCATACAAGGCTGTCGCACAAAAGTAGTGAAAACAGCAGATCTACAAGCACACAACGCCTCGCGGTGCCAGGCGTTGTGTGCTTGTAGATCGGCTGTTTTCACTAGTTTAAATCATTTTTAAAATGAAAAATGCAAAACGAACGGTTTTGGACATACAAGGTTTTCACCCGACAACGACGATAACAGTTACTTATTCTTTCATTGTGAAAACAAGTCATCACAAGTCCTTCCACCGTAGCTGACAAAAGGATAATTGTTTATCTTTTTCACAATACCCTTCCAGCACATCGCCACCAGCCACTCCACGCATTCCAATCGAGACGTTTTTTCTTCCGTCGGGTCCAAACAGTGGGGCCATTTTGTCATTGAGTATGAAGCCGTATTTCACTGCTCATTCAGCATGACTATTACTTTGATGTCGACCTCAATGCAACTGTTTATTTTTACAAGCTTTTCCATGAACACGCATTTACAACGCATTTTATTTACTGCAGCCACAGTAGGTTTAATGCATGTTGTCTCATGAAAACGCACACAATAAAAGTAGTTGTGCATTTACTAGCACTTCTCTGGCGGCTCTTCAACCTTGTCGCTCATACGTGGCCATATACGGCTGTTGGGTGTTTTCTGGTTAGGCTTGCTGGCGATGGCTGGAATCTATTCTTTGTTGCACTCAAGTCACTCAAAAAGTCATGCATGCCCGAGGGTGTTGCATATATGCCTGGCTATATGTCAGCAGGTTGAGCTAAAGCAGTGGGTTCCCAACCAGTGGTCTGAAATATATAGATATATTATTATTTATTTTACATATTTGTTTCATTGGAGATGCAGTTTTCCGCATCATAATCGGAACAATGACACCAAAAGGTTGCTGACTGGATCGGAGTGAGTTTATAACAATTGTAATTAAGTGTGAAAACTGAAAACTGGGCAAAACATTAGGGAACACCCAAAACAACCCCTATGCTCTTTGGGGCCAGGCCCCTGATCTTGTCAGGACCTAACTCCACCCGCGCTGGGAGGCGGAGATGACGTTTTTATGATTCCAATACCAAATTGGAATCGCATGTTCAGAGGCCCCCATGGACTGCACCTCCAAAGCACTTTCACTTCTGCCCTCTGCCACAAATGTGTAAAGTTACTTGCACCTTATGCGTTAGAAATGCTATCCGCCTTCCATCCTTTGTACCCTGACGGCTGCAATCCACGACTTACTGTACAAAGCCCTGGCTAGGCAACCCAGCCTGGCGGAGATATGTGCTGCGAGGAGCGTATTTCTTTTCTAGTTACATATCGTCGTTGTCGGGTGGAAACCTCGTATCTCCAAGTTTAAAATTTGTATGTTCTTTCGCAAAGTAAAGCCCTGCTTCATCGTACAAGGCCGTCGAAAAAAAAGTAGTAAAAACAGCAGATCTACAAGCACACAAAAAACAGCCGATCTACAAGCACAATCTACAAGGTGCGAGGCGTTGTGTGTTTGTAGATCGGCTGTTTTCACTAGTTTAAATCATTTTTAAAATGATAAATGCAGAACGAAGAGTTTTGGACATAAAAGGTTTCCACCCGACAACGACGATATGAGTCATGTTGCAGCCATAGTGGTAGACCTCTTTTCGAACCATTAGCCTTTATCCAATTCGACAACTATGAAATCCTCAGAAAATCAATTGTCATCACAATTTTATCTTATTTGAATGAAGGAGAGGAAAATCTCCCCACCATCAGCAGTATTGGGAGATCCAGCCGGAATAAAAAAATCCCTCTTCCTCTGCTAATCAACATTTCCATTTCCCCATCGCTTGGTAACTCTAGGATGATGGCTAACCTATGCTTTCATCCCGGGCGCAAGGTTTAATTCATTTAGAACGGGTACACATTATTGTGTATCATTATTGAATGCTTTAACTATTGAAAAATAGCAGATATACAAGCCCACAGCGCAGCACCAAGTGCCGCGAGCTTGTAGATCTGCTATTTTTGAAAAATCGTGAAAATTTGAATTTTGACCCGATTCTATAAGTGTCTTTTGAATCCTTCTAAGGTTTTTTGAAAAACCTATGTTTCTATGTCAGCAATCTGGCTAGCCATCGTCAAAGAAAAGGTCCTTTTCACTTAACTGGAGCTCAGTTAGTCTGTTCTTGAGAGACTACTATGTCAGAGGTTCTCAAACCTTTTCATGTGAAGGACCCCCAAAATGATATGTAATTGGCCACGGACCCCCATCTCCAAATATTTAGTTCCAGGGACCCCCCAGAAGCAAAATTTGAGTTACAAACGTTCGCTTTGAAAATACATAAAATTATATTCAAAGATTTGCACACATTTTCACGACTTTTTCCAAAAATAGCAGATCTACAAGCTCGCAGCGCGGCACTCGGTGCCGCGCTGTGAGCTTGTATATCTGCTATTTTTCACTGGTTAAAGCATTCAATAATTCTAGGCCTAAATGGGTTAATTCGAAGCGAGGTATGGAAATTAAAAAGCCAGCACGTGTCTTCCTGTCAATCAATCGTTTGTTCATGAAGGGCGCCCCGCTTTAGGTGCTGACAAGAGTGAGCTTATTTGATCTGAACGTTTCAAAGTGCAGCGGAGAAGGAAAAAAAAAAAAGAAAGCCTGGATGGCCATCAGAAATCATTCGCCTCTCAGCAGGACGATCACCAGCTATCTTGACAGCATGCAATCAAACGCGGGTTAATGCCATATCTATCTTGTTAATCTCTCTACATTACCATTACAACTGACTTTGATTCGATATTATAACTTTTTTCTCTCCCCCCCACACCGTTCTATTGAAAAGTTGTTAAAATGACTTTTCACTTTGCTGACAGGAGGTTGTGGGAGGGGCTTGTTCACTGAGATAAGGACATGTCCCCTCTGACAGGTGGATGTACGACCGCTGTTGTTGCCTTGAGCGGAATCTGTACGGATTACAATGTAGTCCGCTGATTGCTGCAATATGCTCCGTCTCAAGCCTTATTAATAAGGACGGTTACTTGTCCTGACACTGACCCTCTGCCTCACACCACAGCCCTAATGCACGCGCACGCGCACACGCACACGCACACACACACACACACACACACACACACACACACACCGAGTAAAAACATGGGAGATCCCAGTGACCGAACACGGCAAAGACACTATAAGTAATGAACAAGATTAACATCTAATTACGATATCAAATTAACGTCAGGTTATGGATTAGAATAAAGTCACGTACAGTAGTTCCGTCCTACTGTATGAAACTGAATGGAGCACAATCGACCCGCTGAGACAAAGTACTCAACCCCAGTACTTGAGTCAAAGTATAGAAACTCCTGGTCAAATGTCACTCAACTACTAAGTGAATGTTGCTCTGTAAACTTTGTACTTGAGTAAAGCACTGGAGTACGTGCTTTTAAAAAATAGGTAAGTACAAATTACATCTTTGTTTTAATATCAATGCAATGCTATATTATAATGTTTTGATGGCCAATATATTTTTTGTCATTATGCCAGTTGATTCCCCCCCACACACATTTCTGTGTTTTCACTGCTGTATCCTACTGACTCACCTGCCAGTGAGGAGCCCCCACTGGGGAGCCTTTTTCCACCGGCAAAGAACCGGTTCGGGGTCTTTCTCCCACATATGGGATGAACCAGAGGTGAGCTTTTCGGGGACTGTCCCATAGGTTGAACTCCCGTTGGGTCGAACAGCGTCGGCAGGTTAGATAATCACCCGCGACCGTCGGCAGGTTAGATAATCACCCGCGTCACGGTTACTGAGGTTAGGTTTAGGGTTAGAGTTAGGCATAGTTTTACTGAGGTTAGGATTAGGGTTTGGGTTAGAGTTTGGTGGTCGATCCAAAGGGTGTTCGACCTAATGACATGAGTTTTCCACCGAGAACCGAGTTGGTTCCGAACTGTAAAAGTTGGTTTGGCGGCCGGTTCGCAAGAACGAACCAAGGTTCCAAGAAAGTTGCCATCCCGGGAGAAAGAACCCAAACCGGTTCTTTGCCGGTGGAAAAGGCCCTTGGGAGGACATAGAGTCCTACTCAGGTGCCGTCCCAACCCGTAGGAGCACACGCAATGACCAATATTCACCCTCCCCGCCCGGCTTCCCTCCCACGAACACAGGCCAATTGTGTTTGTGTGTAGACGCTCGACCACAGCAGTGTTGTTTTTGACAGCAAATTTTGATTTAGTTTTAGTCATAGTCTTTTGAATAAAATGTCTTTTAGTTTCAGTCTGATATGATATGTATTTGGCCACAGACCCCCATCTCAAAATTTGAGTTACAAACGTTCGCTTTGAAAATACATATAATCAAAGATTTGCACACATTTTCACGACTTTTTCAAAATTAGCAGATCTACAAGCTCACAGCGTGGCACTCGGTGCCGCGCTGTGAGCTTGTATATCTGCTATTTTTCACTGGTTAAAGCATTCAATAATTCTAGGCCTAAGTACAGAACTCATGTAAATGCACTTTGTTACTGTCCACCACTGCAAAGAGCTTGCTCAGATATGGAGATGCTTACAATTGCCATGCTCATAAAACATGTATAAAACAGTATAAGAGTCAGCCTACTGTATACGTCAGTACCATAAAGAGTGGATGCACTTAGAAATATTACTTGAGTCAACAGAATGCACGGCAAGTTCTGGCAACAGTCAAGTTCTGGCAACAACTTTTAGTTGTGGGAAGATCACAACTAAAAGTTAACGAAGCAAATTTCTGAGAAAAGTTGATGGCTCGTATTAGTCAGTGCACACCGCGCTGATGCCAGTGCCAATGCAGATATGATTAAAATAGTGAATTAGAATACTGCATATCTTTATGAGATTGAGATTGTGATTCAGATTAGCTCCTCCAGAGATTAAATGAGTTGTTTTAACAGGAGAAAATACCACTGAGACCAAGGATATCCTTTTCACGTTAGTCAAGCTACTGTAGCTGGCATACAAAAACTTGGTTAACCGGAAATTGGATTTAAAAAAGGAAATTTGATTGATTTGATTAAGAGATACACATTTCTGGAACGTCTGCACCCCCCCCCCCCCCCTCCTCTTTATGAAAAGTGATACAGCTTCATGATAATTGGACTAACTGTGAGGGAGTTGTAACAAATTATGTGACAGACCACAGTCTAAGATGACAAAAA
This sequence comes from Nannobrachium achirus, assembly GCF_963921795.1. Lineage (NCBI taxonomy): Eukaryota > Metazoa > Chordata > Actinopteri > Myctophiformes > Myctophidae > Nannobrachium > Nannobrachium achirus. The sequence continues at coordinate 25,272,023 of NC_137819.1, forward strand.
AGAAGAAAAAAAATTAAAGAAAAACAGTTAATGTAGACCATTATTATCTACTGCATCTGATTTAATCAAACTACTGACGTATTACTGTCAGGCCAAGAATTTGACGTATAAAGTTTAGTGCATTTAGTTTCAAAATTGGAGAAGCCTTTTGGGGGCAAACTTTTTCCCCTCACAATTCATATATAGCATAATAAAAATCTCGACTGGCTTTAAAAGTTAAGACAAAGATTTTATGAGCCCACAAAGGCAGTCTTTAATTCTTTGTCAGTAAAGGAGCTCCGGGCTGTACATCAACTGAACGTTACAGATTAAAGTATTGGTTCTCTGTTTCAGTGGCGTCAGTTCAGCAAAAGCTAGGGTATGGCAAAAGATGGGAGTCCTCATGGAAAATAGGCATTACATTTTGGATAACACGGTTCTATTGTGAAAATAGCAGATCTACATGCTCACAACGCCTCGCGCTGCGAGGCGTTGTGAGCATGTAGATCGGCTATTTTCACAATGTCTGTCAGTTTTTTACACAGGTTTCTACGGTTTCTACAGCTATGGCAGCCTGGAACGGTTGTTCAAATGCAGCTAAACTTGGCATGTTAGTAAACGTGCCACAATTAACAATAATGCATTGCAACTGTGCAGCTGACCTGCGGAACCTGGGAATATACCATTTTGTCAAGATGGGGAGAATACAAGAGTGGAGAATATAATTTTAATATCTTGTTAAAGTGACCATTTTGTTACATTTTGCATTTGTAGTTATTTTACTGTAATTTAACAACATAATAACCGGCACAGATAGACAAAGAGACATTCGTGGATGTATATTTAAAAGTAACTTTTATTTCCCCCCCTGGACCCAGGGTATGGCAGCTGCATACCCCTGCCATACCCAATTGACGCCCCTGATCTGTTTTAAGAGAGAGCTATTCAAGTTCACATACCGTAGACACAGTACAGTGGTGGACAACGGATATACGCGAGTATTAAATAGTACACATCACTAAGTACATTTTCTTGTTAAAGGGATATTTCACCTTTCAAATAAAATAAACAACAACAAAATAGAAATATATAAACAATAACTGAAAAAAGTAATGGAAAAATCACGGCCCCCACACGCACACAGGACATTTGAATGTGTGAGGGGGGCCATAACTATTTGTAAATACATTTTTGATGTTTATTTTATTTTATTCTATACTGTAACATAAAAACGGCTGTATCTCTGAATAAGGTGCAAATAACGCAGAGGAGGGTGAGACTATGCTACACTATGCCGTGATGGTTGGCCCCGGTTAGGATTTTAGTTTCGCGACCGTTTGTAAACAAACTATACTCCTTCCTGGATCGTCAGAGTACACACACGTGCACACGCACAAAGCTTCTGGGGCTCTTCAAAATAAAGCGTAATGCGTGAAGTGAATGGCGGCAGCCGTTTTGTTAATATCAATTGCTTTGCTGAATTGAAATTTAAAACATTTAAAAAAAGAAATATCTACAAGCTGACAATGCGTCGCTCTGCAAAGGTTTGGGTCCCAGTCATTTCCTAGAAATGTAGTTGAGTCAAAAGTACAATATTTGAAATGTAGCAGAGTGAAAGTCATGAGCGAAAATGTACAACAGTCTACAGTACTCAAGTAAATGTACTTAGTTACTGTCCACAACTGCATAGATCAGGTGTCTTCAACCTTTTCAGGCCAAGGACCCCTTAGTTGAGAGAGAGATGATGCAGGGACCCCCACAACATAGATTCCATATAGTTTCATTGTTTGACAGCACAATCATCAGTGTATTTTGGATTCATGTCAGTGTGTGTTTTCAGATATTTAACCACTTGAACCGTCAATACTTAATGAACTTTACATTTCACTCCGTACTTAGTCTGCTCTTTTTCCCCTCTATACCAAACGTCTTTGCCGAAAATAGCCGATCTACAAGCTCACCACGCCTCGCGCTGCAAGGCGTTGTGAGCTTGTAGATCTGCTATTTTTGGCTAAAGTGCTCAGAATATGGACACTATGGTTCAAGTGGTTAATATAAAAAAGGATAAAAAAAAAAGTTTCTATCACACAAAGATTTGGAGGACCCCCTGTAGTAACTCTGAGGACCCTATAGGGGTCCTGGACCCCCTGTTGAAGAACCCTGGCATAGATAATGGGCTCAAGGAGGCTATATGAGTAACTCATTGGTATTCCACCTTTAACTACTACTGACATGCGATGATTCAGACAGGGTCCGGTCAAATAATGATCGACACAAACTAACCACAAACTGTGTCAGCAGCAGCTACCGTGCTAAATATTACCATAGGGCAATCGTTTTTTTTATAAGCAAACGCCAGAAAAAAATGCACAACTCCAACAACCGGTGTACACAGCTACTGTAGTAGCTCTATTTGCCATTGTGATGTACGCAATCTGTGTGTTGCACAAACAGGCCAGATATATCAGCCGCGTTCACTGTGATGCATAATTCATACCAATGTATTTCTTTTAAAAATTCAACAGCCAAACAAAAGATTCTTCAAAGAAATGGCAACGGGAACTCGTTGTGAGGCGGCACACGAAAGATATAATGATATGTTAAATATTCTCTGGTGGGCTTTTGCAAACTTAAAACTGGGCGTAGCAGGGGAGAAGTACCAATTAACACAAACTCTAAACGTTCTCACACAGTCAATGATGGAAAATAGCAGATCTACAAGCTTGTGAGCTTGTAGATTGACTATTTTTGTTCCCGACAGAATATGGATGCCGTGGTTCAAGTGGTTAAGATGCACAATACAGAGTAGAGCGTGCCAAGCACTATTTGGTCATCTTGGGTAATATAATTATTGTGACCGTAGGTCGCAGTTTAGTATGTGAACGGTTCACAGCTTGACCGTATCTCTGTCTATAACGTCTGACACTGTGGTTCCACTGACACATCACAGTGATGTCAGATACTCAGATCAGGGATCTCCATATATGGGCATAAAAACAGGTGACATCACAGTGATGTCAGCTACTCAGTGCACAGATCTCTATATATGGGCATGAAAGGGATTCTGTGATGTCAGCTACTCAGAGCAAGGATCTCCATACATGGGCATAGAAGGGATTCATGGCCAAGACAGATGGCGCGCCCTCGCCCTCGGGCGAGGTCGGGCCTACCCGGCAATGTGTTGAAACGTGACACATTGTGAGTTTGTAGATCTGCTATTTTTACACCATCGTACAGTATGGCAAAGTATTAAATAGGGCTTAAGTGGTTAACAAATGACACCCCGCTTGTGAACTCAAAACAACATTATTCCACCTCAGTTGGTTGATTTGATTGCTGGGATGGACCTTTTAAATGAGATTTAAATGAAAGCAGACAGAATGACAGATTAACAAGGACACTGGTCACATGTTAAGGGGGTATCCTGGGCCCTCCGTTACATTTCTCTGCCAGCATATATCATAGAAATGTGACATTAGCTTATCGTCGTTGTCGGGTGGAAACCTTGCATGCCTAAAAACGTTTTGTATTTATCATTTTTAAAATGATTTAAACTAGTGAAAATAGCCAATCTACAAGCACACAACGCCTCGCACTGGCAGGGGTTGTGTGCTTGTAGATCTGTTATTTTAACTAGTTTTGTGCGACAGTCTTGTATGACGAAGCAGGGCTTTGCTTTCTGCCCTACAGTGACGTTATAATATACCAGCTGAGCGTATCCCCCCCCATTACGCCTTGGGCAGCAAAAATGTTAATTGGGCTTCTAATATGCTATTTTGATGTCCACAGTCTGTCACTTAACATCAGCGGAGGAAAGCAAAGATGAGGAACCAAGTCCACAACCACCATTCTTCTATGGCTTTTTCACGTAAGCACCGACAGTTCCCACTATTCCCAGTGACCATTGTATGAATTCTATTCACAATCCAAAACGGATTTGTTTCCGTATTTCTCACCACAGAATTGAGGAAGCCGTAGGTGTAGCAGGCCTAGTATTATTGAATGCTTTAGCTATAGAAAAATAGCAGATATACAAGCTCACAGCGCGGCACCGAGTGCCGCGCTGCGAGCTTGTAGTTCTGCTATTTTTGAAAGAGTCGTGAAAATGTGTGCAAATCTTTGAATATATGTATTTTTAAAGCGAACGTTTGTAACTCAAGTTTTGCTTCTGGGTGGTCCCTGGAACTAGATATTTTGAGATGCGGGTCCGTGGCCAAATAAATATCAGTTTGGGGGTCCTTCACATGAAATGGTTTGAGAACCACTGACATAGTAGTCTCTCAAGAACAAACAGTGAGCTCCAGTTAAGTGAAAAGGACCTTTTCTTTGACGATGGCTGGCCAGATTGCTGACATAGAAACATAGGTTTTTCAAAAAACCTTAGAAGGATGCAAAAGACACTTATAGAAACGGGTCAAAATTCTAATTCTTGCAATAAAACAAAAATAGCAGATCTACAAGCTCGCAGCGCGGCACTCGGTGCCACGCTGTGGGCTTGTATATCTGCTATTTTTCAATAGTTAAAGCATAAAATAATGATACACAATAATGTGTACCCGTTCTAAATGGGTTAAAATGTTCAAGATGAATTTATTGTTCAAGGCCATGTAATGCACACAAGTAACACATTTGACAACTACATGTCATGTTACAAAGTACAGTACAAATCATAATGTATTGCCTGAGAACAACAAACGATACAAACTAGAATACCGTAGCCATTGCCATCAACAGGGACAACATGTATAACGCTCTGTATATACAGTACGTATGTACTGTATGTTGAACTCCACTACACAAAGAATATTTCTTGAATGCCTTTACCGTCGGGATATTTCAGTGTCTTATGAAAATAAAGTGGATTGGCTCAAACGTATACAATGTAGGTCAAATCGAGGTTAAAAGCCAGCCGCGGCCGGTTTATACTTTGTGGCAGTAATGGCATTGCAAGATCATCTGCAGTATGCTGCCAATCCGTGGTCTTAAAAACATGGTGTTGATGGTGTGTGTGTGTGTGTGTGTGTGTGTGTGTGTGTGTGTGTGTGTGTGTGTGTGTGTGTGTGTGTGTGTAAAGTTGGCACAATTGAGCCATGGAATATACAATATGCAGGCAGACATGCATTATTTTGACAGTAATGCACTGAAATGGCCTATGAACAGCAACAACTGTTCATCTCCCGGAGACAACCTATGTTGCTTATTGCCGTACATTAAGACCTTAAAAAGCCCGGGCCCCGAATCCCATTAATACATCTCATTGCATAAAATTTCCATTTGATTTGTATGCAGAATATTAGATGACCAGAAGAGCAGCAAGAAAATCCTCATTATTTCATATTCAATCAATCACTCATCGGCGAACGGGGCCATATTATGCCAGTTTTGGCAGCGTGTGGCTTCATCTTGATTATGGAGATTGGCATTAGAATCAGACGAACAATGTGGGCTCCTCGCGCATGGCCGTCCCTGAACATGTCACCATTTCATTACTATTGACAAGCTGCATTATAATGTACTTATGCGTCACTGTCGGGCAGAAACCTCGTAACTCCAAGTTTCAAATGTGTGTGTGTTTTTGTAAATCAAAGCCCTATGTCATCATACAAAAGTGTCGCAAAAAAGTAGTGAAAATAGCAGATCTACAAGCAAACAACGCCTCGCGATGCAAGGATCGCGAGGCATTGTGTGCTTATAGATCGGCTATTTTCACCATTTTAAAAATGATAAATACAAAACGAACGGTTTTGGACATACAGGTTTTCACCAAACAACGAGGTTATCCCCACCGAGTCTGGGTGTGTAAAATATTCTGATCATTGAGACCCTACCATGCATCACCAAACAAACTGCTACCATGATTGTCTCAATTATATATTATATTGATTTATATTATTACTATTATTGTATTAAAAGCACTGTCAGTTCTGATATAAAATGTATTTGAAAGCAATATAACATCTTGAATCCATTAAATGACTGGACACTTAATGGGGAGATCATTGATTCAACAGTGGGTGCTATAATACAATCACAAATTGGCACTTTCAAAATAAAAGCATGTTTACTAGATCACAACACAGATCTAAATCCGTTACATTGTTGGATTGTTGTTTATTTTTTCTTACAGCTCTACTGCTGCTGGCCAGAATGAATGGCGACACGATTAACTCTCAATCTAAGTCTGAAAACAAATAGGCTGTACTGAGAAATCTCATGTTGCCACATTGGTGGTGAGGATGCATTGTTCAAATTGGATACTGTAGCAGCAAGGCCAATGTGAAAGGATACAAAGGGAAGCACCTCTCCCACTGCAGAAATGTTTTCAGTTGTCATTTAGGCTATCATTATACGTAGGGTGATTCAAACCAGTTAGCCAGATAACTGATATTAATGTGGTCTGAAAGCCTTTTTCAATTCATTATTATCCACGTCTTGTTATAATACAATGACACAAACTTAAGGAAATACACTTGAAATACACCGACAAAGAAATCATGTTATTCTTGCCAACAGCGTCGTAATCCCACTTGGCTGCACATTCACAACCGAGGGCAGTTCCTTTGACACCAGGCCAAAAGTGATGTATAACACCAGATCACTCCTGGGAAGGGACTGAAGAAGGGACGTGCTGGGCCACTGATTCAGCCTGGGAAAAAGAGTTGTAGACGCCCTCTTTGCGCGCTATGGAGAGAGATCTCTCTCTATAGTGCTGCTGCTACTCAAAGATTTGCCATTTCAGATCATGACAAGTGACAAGCCAGTGGGCCAATTACATGAGTTATATTTTGTCGTTGTCGGGTGGAAACCTTGTATGTCCAAAACCATTTTAAAAATAATTTAAACTAGTGAAAACAGCCGATCTACAAGCACACAACGCCTCGCACCGCGAGGCGTTGTGTGCTTGTAGATTGTTGTGTACTTTTGTGCGACAGCCTTGTATGATGAAGCGAAAATGAAATGAAATGTGCAAATTTGAAACTTGGAGATACGAGGTTTCTGCCCAACAGTGACGATTTACTTTGTTGGCCGCCCAGCCCCCAAAATGGAACGAAGGCTGACATTTTATTTTTATTTTTTTCCTAACGGCCGGCCTGCATTGGCCGGGAATGAACCGGCCGTTCGGGAGTTGTCACGCTTTTCCCAATGGCCAGCACGTCCCTGGACTGAAGGGTAGGTTGCGTGTTGGGTGGTTGGGGGGATCTTAGCAGCCAGCAAACTTTTTCAATTTCACTGTCAATTTCCTGGGTAATTACTGGCGCACCTGATGGACTTTTTACGACGGCGACCCCCCTCCTGTGACTCACTCTCCGTAGCAGCGGGACGGCGGCTAGGGGGGGCAGCTCCCACTTCTGACACCAATTCCCACCTCCCATAAATGGACCGTGGTCATCACCGGTGACCCCCTGTGGCGCTCCCTTCCGATGGAATGAAGCCAGACAGCGGTGCCAGCTGTACTCTCTAATACACCGGTTCCCAAGCACTGGGTCTGCTCTGGACCCATTTGTGGGTCGACAACACATTTTTATGGGTCCCTTTTTTTATTGTTTCCTACATTTTGATTTTAATTGTTATTTATTTAAAAAAAACATGACCCAAAAAAAGCTAAGCTTTTCATGAATAAAAAGAATGCAATGATTTGTCAAAGTCATTTATTAATAAATAAAAGAAAAATCTAAGTAATTCCACAAATTAGAAGACAAATGTCTAAGAAGTAGTGAAAATTAACGCAATGTGAGCTTGTAGATCGGCTATTTTCACCGGACGAATGTCTAATTTCTCTTGGGTCACAGGCTAAAAAGTTTGGAAACCACTGCTCTAATGTGTTCGGCGCTTCAACGCTGGGAAGCTGACCGTCGACTTGATTTTCAAGAGCTCTTTTGCGGTCAAGATGTTAAGGATGGGCGTCGGGTAAGTGGTCACTATGAATCAGAGGGTGTTTGCGTAGGGGAGTATTGTGTTGATAATAGTAATTATATGATTTATAAATAAGACGCAACAGGGGGCACTTCGACTAGCACCCCTCGGATGCCATTTCAGATTTTGGCTATTCAAAAATAGCAGCTCACAGCTAAATCGAAATCTCGAAGGTGTTTAGGAACATTTTGAATCATTTTGAACACCACAAATGTTTGAGAACTTCTTATTTAGAAGGCAACTGTTGATTTAGAGGGCATTTGTAGATCTTAACAGGTTAATCCACACTCAGATCAGCAGTCCAGACGCATACGCCAAAGATGAGGAAAGGGGGCGAGCAAGCGCGTTTGAGGCTTATTGGGCTGCGCTGTGTGGATGACGTTGTGTCTAAAGAGGTCAGAAAGGAAACACGTCTCATCACAGATTGACGGGCCGACAAACAGATGAGCCTGTAGGGCGGAAGACGGGGAGGATGGGGGGGAGGGTGAGGGTCACAGATCATTAAACGCCAAACTCTCGGCGGCTTTTCAAAGCTCCTAATTCCCCCCCAAATCGAATATTTCCATGTAAATATGTCAAAAACGGAATGAAATTAGCGCGCCGGGGTTTATTGACTGTGATAAAATCTGAAAAGCACCACTGCACATAATTACATACTTGTCAGAGCCATAAAAATTAGCTTTATTATCAATGGAACGGTTTTGTACAACTTCATTTAGGTTCGATGTCTTCCAGATGGGACTGCTTTCTCTGCACTTGAGCAGCTTTTATGCAGATCCGGGGGTAGCTCCCCTGATTTTTCATCCCCCCCTCTCTTCTCCCCCACCCCTCTATTCCCATGCTGCTTGATGAGAAGTGAGATAAAAAATGAAACCGACAGAGGGGCTGATGTCCATGGGCTGAGCTGAGGGCAACATCAACCGTGTCTGAAGGAAAGAACTTTTTGATCACGCTAATGATACTGGCCCCTCCATTGTGAACCGAATCGGGAGCACATCAAAACTTTTGCTAGTTTTTTTTTTATGGATGCGGAGAGTCAAAGGCCTCCCTTCCTTCCCTCCCTCCCCCCAATTTACATTTCCTGTCCGGATTTGATGCCCTTGATCGCGAGAGGATATTTCAACATATTATCCCGTTCAATTCACTGCTCTTGACATTGAATGAATGCTGAATGGCTTTGCTGAAGTTACTTGGATAGAGAGAGAAGAGAGGAGAGAGAGAGAGAAGCTGGTACATTATCTGGGACGTTTTCCGTGTAGTCAGCCCCCCCTCCCCCCGCCACACGCAGCCGCCGCTGCATCGGCGAAGCCTCGCATGTCAGTCAGCGGCACTAACAGTTTTACCCCCATCATTTATTTACATTTTAATTATTATTTGTTGCCATTGTACCATCCCTTTCCCCGACTCCATTATCATATCAATTATCATCTCAGTCACACATCCTGATTTCCACTCATATCACATTTACATCAAGTCCATAATGCATCGTCCCCTCGCTGAATAATTTAGGTAACAACTTGAGCTTGGGAAAGGGGGCTGATTCATATTTAAAACAGACACCTATTCTTAATGGCAGCCTCCACTTAATCCTTCAGGAGACGCCACTTGCTGCAATTCTCCCTTTCACTTGACAAGTACATTCTGAGTTTGTCTCTCTCGCCGCGCCCATTGTCTACTTTATGTCCCCGTTTACTTTCATCAAACTATGGAAATAGAAATAGAGCGACGACACACAGACAGACAGAATGTAGACGGTGAGCACACTCATGCTTCGCACAGAGCTTGCATAAGCATTAAGGACAACAGGGAAATGTTGCGGAAAACTCCCTTATCATCAGATTGAAATTCTCAGAGTGAAAATCAATCAACTTATTTTTAGTGTTGTTGGTGATTTAGGTCAAAATCACGGGACATGGATACCAAATGCGTAACAGGGATTTGCAAAATGCAATAAGCATTAAGGCAGTGGTTCTCAAAGTGGGTTCGGGGACCCCCAGGGGTCCTTGAGGGGGGTTCCAGGGGGTCCCCGGCCAAATTATTGATAGGAACCAAATGAACCCATATGGGCCTGTAACACTGTGTACAAATGGAACCAAATGGACGGGTCCATTTGTACACTCTCAGAGCTAAATAAACACTGATGACTTTGGGTCCCAGAGGAAAATAAAAGGTGTCAACTGGCAGTCCATAGCCTAATACCTATCAAACTGGGGGTCCTTGGAAGTTAAATCACTGCTATAGAGCCACCCCGTTAAAGAAAATGAAAACAATGAAAAAGGGGTCCCTGGCATATCTTTTCAGGCTAATATGTATCAATTAAGGGGTCCTTATGTAAAAAGTTTGAGAACCACTGCATTAAGGTGACGTTGACATGTCTTAATTGGGGAACATTCAAGTGAGCTAGTTCATGTCTCTCGCGCCACATACATGACTGTGCCGCTATAACACAGGACTGTTACGTGTTGGCACCAAACAACAATGTCTCCTGTGCTTCCGGTGCTGCCCACTGCTCAGCGGGCCAAACATCTCATTGGATGCGTGATGAATGTTTTGAAGATGCCTCTGCTTGCCTCCAGGATGTGGGCAGGCACCAGGGCCTGTTAAAATGAGTCATCTCTCGTCTAACCCACTCCGTCTTAATGTCCCCCCAGTGTGCCGTCATACCTTCATTATAACCCATCAAATTGCTACAAGTAATGTACCCGAACTACAATGCAAAACTTTGACGTTTTAAGGTCAGGTTTCAAGATAAATGCCTGGTGCTTAATCTAGAGATGTTGAGAGTTTAGAGCCGGATTGTCCCGCTAGGACTTTAGTTAGGACCCTAGAGCCAAATCCATCTGCCACTTTATTATTTGCACTTTTATGTCTATAAGATATGGTAGAAATTAATGTTTTGCAAGGACCAAAGACAGTTTACAAAGTGCCATCCAAAAAACATAACAAAAAGGCATTGTTATTTATAGTCGGCTACATGAAAGACTTTCATTCGGGGATAAGCCCCAGTGACATACTAGCGTCATGTCCAGGGGATGCACTGTCCTTGTACAGTACATCAAGCTGCTTCATGCGACGGAAATGGGAGATAGGCTCCTGACCTATGGGCCAAATGGCTCTGGGGCCGTTGGTTACCAAAGCCATTTCATTTACATGAAGGAAAGTTAAGCACATACGGTAGAAACAGCAAAAAAAAAAGGAATTTAAAGAAACTTAAAATAAATGAATAACGTTATAAATATAGTTAATATGCAAAATAATCAGTCTGTTTATTTGTTTCATTAAAATGCAACATCTTGACTATTTCTAGTATAATGCTTGCAATATCCTTTCTGTCGCCTTGGGAATAAAGCACTCTAAGATCAAATGACAAGTGCCAATATCACATACTTAATAATAATTCTGATTTCCCATAATGCATCTGCCGTACTTCTTGGAACAAACGTAGCCATTGCTCTGCTGGTAAATAATATGACATGAGAAACCTTCAAAAGCCTTCTTCCCCCATTAGAAAACATCCATAGTGTAAGAGCCTCCACTACGAGACCCCGGCGATAAAAGTCCATAAACCATTGATCTACAGGTCCCGGGATACCACAATTATTCTGTGGGAAAAAGATACTCCGACAATAAATGATATCTTTCTAAGATCTTTTCCCGCCGCAGCTCCTCCGCGAGATCCAAGCAGTACTTGAGGGCCAGGCGCCAGACCAGGTGGTGTCACCGCCCTCGTCATTGAGATCAAAGACCCGCAGTCTTAACACTCAAAGAACTGGAACGCGCCCGAGTCGCGTCAGATTTTAACCACTTTAACCCTTGTTTTATACTTTAACTATTGAAAAATAGCAGATATACAAGCTCACAGCGCGGCACCGAGTGCCGCGCTGCGAGCTTGTAGATCTGCTATTTTTTTTTTTAATCTTGAAAATGTGTGCAAATCTTTCAATATATATTTTTCAAAGCAAACTTTTGTCACTCAAATCTCCGCTTCTGGGGCGTCCCTGGAGCAACATATTTTGAGGTGGGGGTCTGTGGCCAAATAAATGTAATTTTGGGGGTCCTTGACATGAAAAGGTTTGAGAACCACTGATTCAGAGGAAGGATTTAGAAGTCGGGTCAAAGATTGGGTCAAAGATATTCAAAGACTTGCACACATTTTAAAGATTTTTCAAAAAATAGCAAATCTACAAGCTCGCAGCACGGCACTCGGCGTATATCTGCTATTAGTTAAAGCAAAAAATAAGGGTTAAAGTGGTTACAATCTAACACGACTCGGGCGCGTTCCAGGTATTTGAGTGTTAAGAGTCACAATGGTCAGCAGTCACTGTGCCTTGTGGGCATTTCTCACAATGCATTTCTCACAGTAGTGTGCAGTAGTCGGGGGGATTAATCCTCCTCTCCCATCACAATGCCTCAATGAATACCACATGCTATTATTCCGTTTGACTCATGACCCTGTGTGAAAGCGACGTTCCATTTTGTTTGTTTCCTATACCGTGGCAAAGAGATACAGTGGAGGACGAGGAGACCATACAAACATCTGTTCTCCGGCGTTACGTTTATTTGATGTCATTTTTGATTCGGGATGACCATTTTTCCCCAAGATCATTCTTCTCCCACTTGTCTAACCCATTTAGGCCTAGGATTATTGACTGTTTTAACTGTTGAAAAATAGCAGATATACAAGCTCACAGCGCGGCACCGAGTGCCGCGCTGCGAGCTTGTAGATCTGCTATTTTTGAAAAAGTCGTGAAAATGTGTGCAAATCTTTGAATATATGTATTTTCAAAGCGAATGTTTGTAACTCAAATTTTGCTTCTGGGGGGGTCCCTGGAACTATAGATATTTTGAAATGGGGGTCCGTGGCCAGATAAATATCATTTTGGGGGTCCTTCACATGAACAGGTTTGAGCACCACTGACATAGTAGTCTCTCAAGAACAGACTAACTGAGCTCCAGTCAAGTGAAAGGCACCTTTTCTTTGACGATGGCTGGCCAGATTGCTGACACAGAAACATAGGTTTTCTCCAAAAATCTTAGAAGGATACAAAAGACACTTATAGAATCGGGTCAAAATTCTAATTTTCACGATTTTTCAAAAATAGCAGATCTACGAGCTCGCAGCGCGGCACTCGGTGCCGCGCTGTGAGCTTGTATATCTGCTGTTTTTTTTTATATTTAAAGCATAAAATATTGCGTCATAATGTGTTCAGGCCTAAATGGGCTAATTACCATAAGAGTCTTTTTTCAAACAGCCCCCCCCCCCCCCTCCCGCTATCCCGGAGGAGACCGCATGCAACTATAATTGCCTCCCCTCATTAGTTATGTTTTCACAAGACGGAATGGGGGGCAATTAATTTTATCACTTAATTTTGTCACAGAGTTTCCACACCCGCTTGGTTGCTCGGTATTGATGTGTCCACCGCTGCCGGGCCCATTTCTCAGGAAAATTAATTGACGACGCACTGAAATTTATCAACATATCACGGATTAGGCGACAAATTGATGCAATGAGGGAATCAATTGTGTTTCTGTCGTCGGGGTACAAGTCCCGGCACAGCGCTAGGCTGAGGTAGACCACTGTGAGAGTGACTTCCGTGGCAGGCGCTGTGATTCATGTTTTTATTTGGACAGGCGACATAAATCAGAATGAGTTACAAGTATGATACTACCTCCCCCCTGAGGTTCATACAATCGTGTGTGTGTGTGTGTGTGTGTGTGTGTGCTAGCCGCGCACGCACGCACGCACGCACGCACGCACGCACACGCACACACACACACACACACACACACACACACACACACACACACACACACACACACACACACACACACACACACACACACACACACACACACACACACACACACACACACACACGTGAGCGATAGAGATTTAATCAAAGACATTAAGGCAAAAAAGAAAAAAAATCGAAAGGGAGGGAATGATGGATAAAATGGTGTAACTACGAGAAAACTGAGAAGAAAAAAGAGAACAATCTATTCTGATAGAATAGGATGACGATTGTAACCCTTACTGTAGATCTAAACCAAATAAAATACATTCGACATGCAGGATTTTGCAGTGCAGTAGGATCATAAGAGGAAGGATCAGTGGAATGGTTTTATCAGGGGACAAAAAGAAGAAAGGGAGAGAGCATCAGAACTGAACTGCTTGTCCAACGTAAACTAATCTCTTATCTCGCCATTCGGTTGGGATATGCCGTTAAAGAAGTAGTTCACCCTCAAAATGCCCTTTTTTCTATTGATTAGTCACGCCATGGAGACTTGAGTTCAATATATTAACTTTTTTGTATTTGTCGCTTTCCTAAGACAAAAAAAACAGTTTATAGCAAATTTACCCCCATTGATTCTGGATGGGGACCCAAATAAGGCCCTGCATTCAGGGTCAGAATCACTGGGGGTACATTTAGGGTAAAGGGTCAAGTACATTTACCCCCATTGATTCTTACCCAACGCATTTGGGTCCCCATCCAGGGCCTTGTATTTGTATATTATTGAACTCAGTCTAGATGGCGTGACTAATCAATAGAGAAAGTTTCATTTTGGGGGTGAACTACTCCTTTAACAGGTTGTGTGCTGATCATGCTTTGGCCGTGTTCATCCACGGTTTGTACCCATTATGAAAGGGTTGTTTTCATCAAGACTTTTGATTGATGATATATTCTTGATTACATTCAACACATCAAAGAGGCATTTTTATTTACATTACTATCTCACTGCAGTATGCAAATGATTTTTGGAAAACATGCTAATTATGGGGTGACAGAATTTGATAGGCTACCACTTTCATTGTAAAACCGTCAATGCCTTGTTGACAACAAAAAGGGTTCAAACTACAAACTGAGCAAGGCTATTTACAGTATTTTGCAACATGACTGTCAGATGACAATGTATAAAGTAGTGCTTTAATTTATGAAATATATATACAAAGATGAAACACGGTAATACAAGGTTTCTGCCTGACAGTGACAATATCAGATACAGTATGTTCAGTGTGTAGAAGACTGGCAATCAACTACTATTACACAATTGTTTGGCGACGGTTGAGGTGAAATTGTTTTCATCTATGCGGACAGCGTTGTGTCGAGAGCGGCGAGTGTAATTTTTTATTAATGAACAGTTGGGAAACGATCCATGACGATCAAACGGAAAGGAACATGTGTTCGCCACACATACACACACATACACGCTGTATCCGTGCACAGCTTTTGTGTTTGTTGAAACAATAACTCCTACGCTGATCAATAACGTGGATTCCAGGACGAACAGCTCATCACCGCGGTGTGGCATCGTCATGTGTATGTCAGAAGCCAGGGGCGTCACAAGGTGGGGGGGAAAGTGGGACTGAGTTACTAGGGCCCAAGGTGAAGGGACCTTAATTATTTTATACTTTAGTTATTGAAAAATAACAGATATACAAGCTCACAGCGCGGCACCGAGTGCCACGCTGCAAGCTTGTAGATCTGCTATTTTTGAAAAGTAGTGAAAATGTGTCCAAATCTTTGAATATATGTATTTTTTTAAGCGAACATTTGTAACTCAAATTAATGTTTTGAGAAGGGGTCCGTGGCCAAATACATATCATTTTGGGGGTCCTTCACATGAAAAGCTTTGAGCACCACTGACATAGAAACATAAGCCCCTTTCCCAGAACTTTCAGGAACCTGAACCTGTTTCCATTGCGTAAGACGAGGTTCCTGGAACCTTTTTTAGGTACTGCTCCTGAGGTAGAACTAAACTTTAGTTCTATGGGCAGGGCCAGCAGTGCTGCTGGTCTTTTTTTGCGACCTTCCCGGTTACTTCTGGTTATATGGAAACGTAAGCAGAACTTGGTCCCGGAACCTCACAGGTTTCTTGAAAGTTCTTGGTTCTGGAAAGTTCTGGCTCTAGTTCTGGGTTGGCCCTACAGTGGAAATGAGGCTATAGGTTTTTTTCAAAAAACCTTAGAAGGATTTGAAATATTCAAAGACTTGCACAAATTGTCAAGATTCTTCAAAAATAGCAGATCTACAAGCTCGCAGCGTGGCACTCGGTGCCACGCTGTGAGCTTGTATATCTGCTATTTTTCAATAGTTAAAGCACAACATGTGTGTGAATCCTCGTACCCGGGGGCCAGAATTTGGTGCGACACCCCTGTTATGTCAGAAGCAGTCTGCGGTGCCTGAAACCCATCAGAGCACTGATATCTGGCTCCATATAAAACGCATCGAAAATGGGGTTGGGATCTGAACCCAGTTTGTCTGGAGGACACCAGAGTTTCGCCGCGGCCGATATGACTTTCCTCAACCTTGATTAAAAGTACCTCAGGAAGCATATGAAAATAATTTGACAGTCATTTGGGGGATGATGAATTCACCTTGAAACAATGAGCTCATTCGCACTGTTTAAATAGATAAAAACGCATGACTAATATTTCAAGTGTCTATCTGTCAGTGTAATTGCAATAATGCTGCGGATACTTCCACCCGGCTTAAATCGTTTGATCCTTGAAGCCATTCTTATACAAGCCTTATATTGTAGCCCTGGACGAGCCAACATAATGCTATTGGTGTCCCTCTTGCCCCTGTCGAACGTTGTAGAAGTTGTGAATAGTCTGACTGTCTGTAGGAGTGCGGAAAAAAAAAGATTTCCTGCAATAAGACTGTTGTATCGTCTGACAAAAATGCCACACTTTCTATATAGTCACATGAACCCTATAGCAATCCATAGTATGGTTGTATCATAATAATCTTTTCAGTGAAAAGAGGCAAACAAATAAACGTTGTCACAATGCATCACAACAGCAAAGACATTTTGTGTGGAGGGGAAAAAGTGAGAGGACCAATAATGGCCCACTGGGGGAACCCAGTCAACAAGGTACTGGGGTGAAAAATGGCTTACAAAATCATGGGATAAAAAAATAAATAAAAAATCATCAAAACAAAAACAACAAAAAACAAAGTATACAGGTTTTAAATACCTGTAGTTAAAATACCAGCTATAGTTCATAGTGCATTGTAACATCACTGTCGGGCAGAAACCTCGTATCTCCAAGTTTCAAATGAGTAATTTTTTTTTTCGCAAAGTAAAGCCCTGCTTCATCATACAAGGCCATCCCACAAAAGTGGTGAAAAGCACACAAGCACACAACGCCTCGCGGTGCGAGGCGTTGTGTGCTTGTAGATCGTCTGTTTTCACTGGTTTAAATCATTTTAAAAATGATAAATACAAAACAAACATTTTTGGAGAAGGTTTCCACCCGACAACGACGAAATACATGTATGTGTTTTTCAGGTATTCAAATATTTTGGCATTACATAGTGGTCTCCCTCTCTTTACGTTTGCCTTTTCGGGACCCAAGCATTCTCCACTTCTTTGTGTTCCGCGTATCATTTGTAACATTGCAGCAAACCACCGGCCCAGAGTGAGTGCTTGGGGCCACGACCCTGCTTGAGATGCATTCAGTGTAGGAGAAACAGCGCGGGCGACAATCAGTCTATCAAAAACATTCAGTTGACCCCGGTGTCCATACGTACGCACGCACGCGCACATAGACGCGCACACGCGCAGACACACACACACACACACATCATTTCAGTGCACGGCGGGAACAAATTGAGAACAAAATGGCCATGGTGCATCACCTAGCGTTCCATCCTCTGGAGAGGGCACACCTTTTAACCGCGGCAGAGAGGAGAGTGCATGACAGGGGCGTCACAAGTGTGTGTGTGGGGGGGGGGGGGGGTTGGGGGGGAGTGGGACTGAGTTACTAGGGCCCAAGGTGGAGGGGCCTTGATTATTTTAGCTATTGAAAAATAGCAGATCTACAAGCTTGTAGTCAGATCTGCTATTTTTGAAAACTCGTGAAAATGTGTGCAAATCTTTGAATATACTACTTGTAACATTTGTAACTCAAATTTTGCTTCTGGGGGGTCCCTGGAACTAAATGTTTTGAGATCGGGGTCCGTGGCCACATTTTTGAGGGTCCTTCACATGAAAATATTTGAGCACCACTGACACAGAAACATAGGATTTTCAAAAAAAAACCTTAGAAGGATTTGAAATATTCAGACTCCGCACAAATTTTCACGACTTTTCAAAAATAGCAGATCTACAAGCTCGCAGCGCGGCACTCGGTGCCGCGCTGTGAGCTTGTATATCTGCTATTTTTCAACAGTTAAAGCACAAAATGTGAGTGAATCCTTGTACCCAGGGCCCAGAATTTGGTGCGACACCCCTGAGTGCATGACAGAGGAGAAAGAGAGAGAGAGAGAGGGGAGAGAGAGGGGGAGAGAGAGGGGGAGAGGGGGGAGAAAAAGGGGAAGTGCAATACTGCGTCTGGAAGGAGCGAGCGGGCGAATTGCTTGGGCGCCGGGTCTGTCATGTCTGTATAAACAGGCATTGATTTTTCTGTCCAGCCCGGGCACCTCGGCCATTTATTCTCAGCTTTGTGGTCGGGGCCCAGCGGGGCTCTGGAAAAATTCTGTTACAGTCCGGTTGGGCCCCTGAGGCCTCTGTGAGAGAATAGATTTCACCTGTAAACGAGAGGGAAGGAACCGGAGCCACTTAACAAGGGCAGGGGACTTTGTCACCAGAGGGCAAAGATGGGTGATGTCACACAACGAAGGCAAAGAGCACGACAAGCAAGAGAGTGATGCAGGCTGGCCGGAGAGAGATTTGATAAAAGCAGTGGTCAAGACGGACAGAGAGATGCTCACGCCTATTGTGCGGTACTTTGTTCGGCTAAAACCTCCCACAATACCACACAGCGAAAACCGTAGAGGTGAACCTATTTGGGTTCATTTTCCACTCTCAATGTGCATTCACACCAGACGCGATAAACATGATCAGATCGCCAGAATAGCAGGAAACACACCACTATTTTGCATTCACACTTTGTTTCTACCGCAAATGCAAAATATTGCCCAATGATGCATCTTTACAGGGAGTTAATATCGAATAGTATTTCTCAACAGAACTCGGATTTTATTGTGTATAACCTCTAATGTGTGTTCTATCCTTCTGTCATTGAATGTTATATGCGATACTTCAATGGTTTCCTGTGTAAATAAGCCAAGCACTTTTCTAGGATCTCTTTTTTGTCTTTTTTTTTTAATGTTTTTTATCCCACGTTTTTTGCAACCCATTTTTCTCACCCAGTGACTACCTAACCTGTAGTCCTGGTTTCCGCTCTCCCCCTGCCGTGCCAGGGGACATTGGGGAGCACCGGGCTGGCAAGGGGGAGGTAGTATAGAAACCAGGACTACTGCATGTACTACTTGTGTGAGGGCCCATGCCCAAGGAGACACGGGGAGAACATGCAAACTCACCACAGAGAGGCCCTATCGCCAACCCCACCTAGGGTGTGGGTGCTGATGACGCGGGTGGAGGAAAACGCCCCCAGCGCCCACAGCTTTCCCCGGCGGGAATCGAACTCAGGACCTTCTGGCTGTGAGGCCAGAAGTGCTAACCACTGCACCACCGTGCCCCTCATTAGGATCTCCTTTTAGTTGACCTTGTACCAGTGAACTGTACCGTCATGAAACTGTACCTTTTTTATGCAAACTTCTAATAGTCTTCAATCAATCAAACCTCTTGACTCTTAATATGCTTTCTTAAACGTGTAGTTGAGAGTGCACGGTTGAAAACAGAAGCAGCAAAGTTTCCGTCAGTGGAGAAAAGGCGTGTGTTTTAATCAACAGCCGAGTCTCCAATCCATTCAAGGACTTTATAGCAGCAATCGGCAATCCCAAAAGAATAAAAAAAGGCAGCATGAATGTGTCCATTTATTAGAGTTGGAAGAAATGGCCTTGTCTGACTATAAACATTGTTAGTGCTTGAGCATTTAAATTCTAAATGTATTTGCCATGTTGTTTGGATTATCGTGATGCTGCTTATGTTGTCCTATCTTCATAGGGGTGATATACATTTGTAAGCTATGCCATTCCTCTCGATTCACTCTATATATCTATTCCAGGATTATGTATTTTCATGCAGTGGCCATCTGTCATGAGGTTTTGAACAGTGAGCCAATTCGGTTGGCCTTTGATGCATATTTGCCTGTGGAGGTGCAGTATATTTCACTTAGGATTTAAGCTTGTTAAGGCACTATTGACAGGAGCGAATTGATTTCGCTGTAACTTTCTCCTTTCGCCATCGTCCGATTGATTAACTTGTTTTGATGTTGGAACGGCGCTGTGTACAATACAGTTTGCGCTGCAATGCAGCTCCGGTGCCATTCATAATACTTATCTCCACCAAGTCAAACAGCAAAGGTGCACCTGCACATGAGCAGTAGCTGTACACGCAGAGTCTTCCATTATTAAAAGAACAAAATTAGTCACTTCCGTGGCACGCTATAAAGCAAAACGGAGGAAGAACAAAGTGTGCAGAGGGGAAACCATACATCACAAAATGACGTTTAAAATATTAAACATCGGAAAATTAAATATATTTCTAGGGTTTTCCCTTTCCGAGGTATATTCGGGCGTTTCCCAGTGTTTCCCAAATGTGCACTTTGGCTTTCCTAGGCTGGTCTCTGGGGTCACATCAGGGGAAATGCGAGGAATTTAAAGACAAAGAGTGAGCTTGAAATCAGCAAGCAGAATGCTAACACGATGAACACACTCAAACAGAGCCAGGCACACATATACATGCACAGTTGCACACGCAGACACATGTATGCACGCGCTCGCACGCACACACACACACACACACACACACACACACACACACACACACAGACAGACACACGAACAGTCACACTCACACTCTAAAGCGAGCCCCTTTCAGGAGAGTGACAGTAATAATAGTGCATGAAGGTTAAGTTAACTCCTAGAGAATCTGTCGCACTCCCCGCTGAATGAGAAGCAGAAGGGGCAGGTTTGAAAAGTACTTATTAGTCAAACTGAGAAACAACGGCGCCGCCTGCACGGTATAATCAAATCACTCCCTACCTATATACCAGCAGCGCGGCAGCTCAGAGGCAGCCAACCAACCCAGCCACGG
Organism: Nannobrachium achirus; assembly: GCF_963921795.1. Lineage (NCBI taxonomy): Eukaryota > Metazoa > Chordata > Actinopteri > Myctophiformes > Myctophidae > Nannobrachium > Nannobrachium achirus. The sequence goes on from NC_137819.1 coordinate 25,292,924, forward strand.
GCTTGACAGCCCGGCTATTTTTACTGATACGTTGCCTACCTTATTGTCTTACATACCTGAAAATCATGCCATCAACAAAGGGTAAGTAAGTACAATGGGTGGCGGGGTAGGTGGGAGTGGGCTTTGTGTCAGGCAGACGCAATCAGCTATTTTGAACATAAACTTAGACTGGTGTTTCCCCCCCCCCCCCCCCCCCCCCCCACCACCACCTCCTCCCCTCAGCCTCTCAGAGTTAACTATCCAATTGTTTGTGGAAAACATAGAGTGCCATGCAATTTTAATCCTCAAACACCTGGAACGTGCCCGAGTCGCGCTAGATTTTAACCACTATTAACCATCATTTTATGCTTTAAATATTGAAAAATAGCAGATATACAAGCTCACAGCGCTACGAGCGTGTAGATCTGCTATTTTTGAAAAAAATCGTGAAAATGTGTGTAGGTCTTTGAATATCTTTGACTCGATCTTTGAACCGACTTCTAAATCCTTCCTCTAAATCAGTGGTTCTCAAACTTTTTCATGTCAAGGACCCCCAAAATTACATTTATTTGGCCGCGTACCCCATCTCAAAATATGTTGTTCCAGGGACCACCCAGAAGCAGAGATTTGAGTTGCAAAAGTTTGCTTTGAAAAAAATATATATTAGAAAATGTGTACACATTTTCACGATTTTTCAAAAATAGCAGATCGACAAGCTCGCAGCGCGGCACTCGGTGCCGCGCTGTGAGCTTGTAGATCTGCTATTTTTCAATAGCTAAAGCATTAAATAATCCCAGGCCTGAACGGTTTAATGACTCCCGCTATGCGTTGATTTCCTGATTCAACTCCAGTCAGCCGGCAGTTTTTTATTTGGAGAGAGAAGCAGCACCTCTTCTTCCTCGTCTCCTCCGCGCGATCGATACGCCCGCGTCTCGGAATGAAGCGGGGGAGTTTTAATATGATTTTATGAGATCAGATAGCTCCCTTTGATCCCCCACTGTGCCTTGTCTGATCTCTTATATCCGACAGGCCCCGGCGTACATATGCATATTATGTCTAGGAACAAGAAAGAAACAGGGACGGAGAGAGAGAGAGAGAGAATGAGAGGGTGGCGGGGGTGGGCTGCAGGAGAAGAAAAAAAAAAAAAAACAACAACAACATTGTCCCTGTTCAAGGAAGTGTTTGTTAACCAGAATTAATACAGAAACGCCGTTGTTATTGTTATCGTTGGCGGAGGTGTTTTTTGTTGGAGCTGGCACCGTCACACTGCCTGCGAGAAGCGCATATCAAGCAAATTAACAGTTGCAGTTTGCCTTTAATTGCTCGCAAGAGAAAACAAGTGTATTATGAGTGCAGCACATGCAAATACGATTTCATTTTGTTTTGTTTGCTGTTGGGTGTTTTGTGGAAGCGTAAGGTACTCCCTCTTCGGCCCTCGGCTGAATACTAGCTAGCGGTTTAGATGTACGCTCCTACGCAGCATCTTAACTTTTCAAACAAATGTACGGTACATAAACAACTCACAGATGTAAGCAAAAACTTCTTCTTTGTGAAGCAATAATGAATGTATAATAATGTAGTTGTCATGTTCATGGAGCTGAATGGAGAATGGAGCTGTTGCCAACCGAACCTATGGTTAAATTAGGTCTACGCTGAGATGAGCTAGCATGCAGGTGGTCTGGCATGTGACTACAACTTATCGTGGTTTGATTACTGCTGATCATTTTCCAAAGGATACGGCCAGGGTTTCATTTTAATGGTGAAGCAAGCTTCTGCTCTGCTCATTCATTTTTTATCACCGGTGAATTATGGTTTATCGCCGGCTTCTGGTCGGACTAAATTAACCCATTTAGGCCTAGGATTATTGAATGCTTTAACCAGTGAAAAATAGCAGATATACAAGCTCAAAGCGCGGCACCGAGTGCCGCGCTGCAAGCTTGTAGATCTGCTATTTTTTGAAAAAGTCGTGGAAATTTGTGCAAATCTTTGAATATATGTATTTTCAAAGTGAACGTTTGTAACTCAAATTTTGCTTCTGGGGGGTCCCTGGAACTAAATATTTTGAGGTGGGGGTCCGTGGCCATTTTCTTTGATGATGGCTGGCCAGATTGCTGACATAGAAACATGGGTTTTTCAAAAAACATTAGAAGGATTCAAAAGACACTTATAGAATCGAGTGAAAATTCTAATTTTCACGATTTTTCAAAAATAGCAGTTCTACAAGCTCGCAGCGCGGCACTCGTGTGAGCTTGTAGATCTGCTATTTCTCAATAGCTAAAGCATAAAATAATGATACACAATAATGTGTACCCATTCTGAATTGGTTAAAAACATGCATTTCTTTTTGGCAAATGTATCTGAATGATAACCCGATATGTTTTATATTCATGTTTGATAATCGCAATTTTACAAAAACAAAAAATGTATGTAATGTAACCTACATTAAAACTTTTTTTTTTTACGTGAAAATATAGATTATCTACAAGCTCACAATGCATCGTGATACGACACGACACGCCGTGAGTTAGTAGATTGGCTCACACACATATATTCACACAAACAGACCATTCTCACAGACACTCATATCACAGACCGGATACCGCAGAGTAAATTGGTCCCAGGATAGTTTTCACAGTGTTGTTTGTCCCCTAAAAAGTAGACCAATCTCAAAGCACATGCATCATATCCTGCCAGAACATTCTCCTTAAATGGAAATCAGCAACACCCACTCATTCATTTCGTATTCATTGATCAAGGAGGTGATGTCATTTGTGCCACTCCAGAGGGTCAGATAAACTTGCACTTGGGAAATAAATGTATTTGAACTTACTTCCTTAACAGATATAAGTACCGTGAGCCAGACTGCTTGCTCACACCTGTGGGCGACGTGTGTATCAAAACAGCATCCCGGATCCGACAATGGAAGCTTGTGATTGGCTGAACCGGAGGTAGGGAGCGCTCTGTTGTATTCGCCTGGACCGTGCGGAGGTGCCGAGAGCTCACTCATGTATAGTAATATAATAGGCCTACATGCGATGTTTCATAACATATTAGCCTAACACAAGAAATAATCATAAACATTATATATTTATAAGGTCAAGTATTATACTTAATAATTGGGACTTACAAGAAGTTAAGAACCATTATCATAGTTATAATAGGCCTACATTTTTACAATAGTTTAGGCATTTTGGTTTGATAAGGTTGTGGGCAGAACACTTTGTCCTTGTTTGTTATTTGACTATTTTTACTTTAATTATTAATAAAGACACTTCATAGTGAATTAGTGATTATAATAAATAGCCTATGTCGTGATTGTTGTTATAGCTAGATCAGATTGTGTTTATAATATAACTCCGGCGCGCCTCCGTCATCTCTACCGAAAACAAGCGCTCCCCCCTTGTTCCATTGTCGGATCCGGGATGCGGTTTTGATTCACGCGTGGGCAACGTGTCGCAGTGTGTGAGGTGCACTTGTGATTGACAGAAATCGGAATTCAGATCAGAATCAGAGTTTACTGCTGTATGGAAAGTTAGAGGATTTGATCAAGTTTTAATCTAGCAGTTGTGAGTGTAAAATGTATCCAACTGAGCAACTGAATGCTTTATTTTTACCACTAAAATGCAAAAACTGTGTAAAAATCAAGCCGTAATAAATGGACGCCGAGCCTCTCCGTTTCTCTTGGCCGACTGTCAAGCCCTGCTGCCGGGGAAGTCTGCTGCAATGACAGCGGTAGTCTGGTACGTTGGATCACAGCTTCCCTGTGTTATGTTAACAGGGGTGTCGCACCAAATTCTGGGCCCCGGGTACAAGGATTCACTGTGGGGCCCCTGTGCTTTAACTATTGAAAAATAGCAGATATACAAGCTCACAGCGCGGCACCGAGTGCCGCGCTGCGAGCTTGTAGATCTGCTATTTTTGAAAAATCATGAAAATCTATGTTTCGATGTCAGTGGAGCTCAAACCTTTTCATATGAAGGATCCCCAAAATGATACGTATTTGGCCATGGACCCCCCATCTCAAAATATTTCGTTCCAGGGACCCCCAGAAGCAAAATTTGAGTTACAAATGTTCGCTTAAAAAATACATATATTCAAAGATTTGCACACATTTTCACGATTTTTCAAAAATAGCAGATCTACAAGCTCGCAGCGCGGCACTCGGTGCCGCGCTGTGAGCTTGTATATCTGCTATTTTTCAATAGCTAAAGTTACTAGGGCCCCTCCACCTTGGGCCCTGGTAACTCAGTCCCACTTTCCTACCCCTTGTGACGCCCCTGTATGTTAATACATATGCATTTTAGAGAATGCAAACGTGATCCACCTACAGAATAAACAAACAAAACCATGGTTTTGTTCCGCTGAAGAACTATCCTGTGGACTTTCCTGTGATAATCACCACATTTGGCATCGCAGATACTGTAGGTACAACCTAACTCTACAGTACCCTCCATATTTTATATGTATTTTATGTATTAATTGTGGTGTTGTACGTTTGTATTTTTAGCCCTATTAATCATTGGTCCTCAAAGGGGGCTCCTTGGGGGACCCCAATATTTGTTAATATGGTGTCACAATCATTTTAACCACTTCAACTACAGCTTATTATACTTTCGCTTTTCAAAAATAGCAGCTATACAAGCTCATAGCGTATCACTCACTCACATGAGCTTGTACATCTGCTATCTTTGATGATTTGTGCAAATCTTTGAATATATAGGTCTACATATATATTTTTTTAAACTAAAGCAAACCTTTTTAAACACAAATCTTTGCTTCTGGGGGTCCCTGGTACAAACTCTTTACAGATGGGGATCCGTGGCAAAATACATATCAATTTCAGTGTCCTTGACATGAAAACTTTTGAGTAAGAAATGCTATTAATAGCCTATATATCCAATAGGGAAGTTGAGTTGTCCGTCTGGTTCTTCCAGAGGGAGGTTCCGCTGTCATTGCAACAGTCGGAGGACAGGACTGCACACAGACTCGCGGGCCATTTCTGACAGCTCGTCTGTGAATTATTACATACACATTTCAGTCACAAAATATACCACGTAGTTGTGCATAAGCCTAGGGCTGTCACAACTATTACATAATCGTCTAATCGTGATTATTTGACATTATCGCAATTATTTTGTCATAATCGTCATAATCGTGAATGTTGAAAAATGTCCGAAATAGTGGAAATAGCAGATCTACAAGCTCACAACGCGTCGCATCGCGACGCGTTGTGAGCTTGTAGATCGGCTATTTCCACTATCAAAGTTATTTTTTAAGTAGTAAGTTGTCAAATATGTCAGTAATGTCTTTGTATATTTAGGTTATGTGTCATATCTACCATGTACAACTTCAAAGCCTAAAAGCCAAACAGAAATGTAATTATCAACGACAAAAACACAATTAAATCGTTAATCGCCAATTATTTGAGTGACAATTAATCGTCATGTAAAATGCCATATCGTGACAGCCCTACATAAGCCTATTCATTAATTTCAGACCTAACACCTGCTAGATTAAAACGTATAACATCAATATTCAAGACTGCATTCGGCAGTCCAGTTAAAGCAGTCCATCTTGAAGTGCGGTGTCAAGTTTCACTCAACAGCTGCTACGCAGTGATTGGCCCGCACCCGGGCCGAGCACGCTTGTAATTTGCAGAAACTTCAGCATAACTTAAGAATTCTAATGCCTGTCCTGTCCTCCCCCGCCTCCTCTGCTCCGCTCCCAATCCCAAGCTCCTTCGCGCGGCCGTATCGCCTGCTCCATAGAAAATGTATTTGTGGGTGTGCACAACCTTTCCTATGTGGAAATATAAGCCAACAATTCCGGACAACAAATGCAGAATTCCTGTGGTTTTGTTAGTTAGATTTACCTGCAATGTAACATCTATGAGAACCCATCATTTCTATTCCCTTTCAATTGTGTTCAACCTTTGCTTTGGCAATGTTAAGGTATGTTTTCTCATGCAAATAAAACTGTTTGAATTGAAATGAAATTGAATTGGGTGAAATGAACATGCTGCTCAGGGGCAATGTATCCGTACTGTTAGTCACAATAACATGCGTAGGCGTGTTTGTACTTATACTCTGATGTGAAGAACTTATAAAGATTGCTACTTCCATTTTGCATCAGATGTAGACCATCACCGCATTAGTTGACAGTTGACATAATAAGCATACATATGGTCAAAGCAGGCACCATTATTATTTGACAAAGTTAAATATGCAGTACCATGATTTCTTTCTCCCCTAAAACATGATGATCAGGTATTATGATTATACTAGGAGGAAGATTTCTTCAAAAAAAAAAAGTGTACAGAAAGAGTTAAAATTGTGTTTTTATGTGGCCAAACCCACCAGTTCATTAGGTATGCCTGGTTGTCAGGTGGGTGGTGACCCAGCTGAAGTTAACCACACCCACAGTGCTGATAAGAGACTATCAAAGTGAATTGATCCAGGTGGTGGTAGGGGTGTGTGTTGAACTACAAAACGATCACTCTTACCCTAATCTCACTGAGTTACCCAAACTGACTGTAACATATATACATACACATACATTGTTTGTGTGAGAAAATCCCAGGGCACCCCTGGACTTGTCTGATGGCACTATAGAGGTAAGAGAGAAAGAAGGAGCTGCCGTAGGAAAGACAGGAGTACTGCACGTCAGCCGTGCCTTGCCTTCTCTGATGGAGTGTTGAGCGTCACGGAGACCCGCCCTGGACGAGGAGTCAATGTCCACTTAATTGTGCAAAAGAAATATTGCCAAAGACTTGAGGTTGAATAACTGCTCACCAATAATAAGCTAAACACATTACCTTCAAACCCCCTTAACCATCAACGGTGATCTCCCCCCCGTGCCTTGGAGGTCACATTTTAGTAATGAGAAGACGGCCATATGCTACTTCCAAGGCTCTGTCTCCGTCTCACTCTGCTTATTGCGGAAAATTATCCCTTGATGATAACCCATGGGCTCACCTGATGATCATAAATCAAAGCCTCTCGACATGCAGAAGAAAAATAGTATTAATATACAAAACGTCCTACAAGGGATCCGCGCTCACGTAATAAGCAACATTGTCCGGGGCTTTGACAAACGAATGCATTTCGAGATACGTGCGTTTTTACCCCCTGACATCTCATCTCCCGTGTCCATCTTCGAGCGCACGTCGTCGGCACCGATGGAAAATTGTGTAATCGCCCCGCCGTGTCTAGGAGTGCAAGAGGTAATGAGCAGGCGATAGCATCAGTGTCCGGTAGATGGGATGAGAGAAAAGAGAGCGCAATAAAGCAAGGAGGGGAGGCCAAGGCAGTAAATATCCCTGGGCCACACACTGCAGATACTAATTGCGTGCCCCAACTCCGGCGCCGTAAATAATGAAATTTTAATTTCTCTCTCTCTTTCTCTCGCCATTGCATTTTCCTCCCTCATGTGCAGAGGCATGGTTCAAAGAAATTTACGGTGGCCATGGGGGGAGAAAAAGGAAGGAGAAAAAAAAGGAAAACCGAGAATGAAGCAGGGGGGTGGTGGTGGTGGGGGTGGGCTGGGGTAAAAGTCTACAGGCGCGAGAGATGGAAATGGAGAAAGAAGTTGAAAGATGTAAAACTATGAACTGATTTGTACTACAGTGTTGTACAGTAGCCTATATACTGTAGAGTAGTAGGAATCATCTGAATTTGGTTTACCTTGGTGATTGATTTCATTACATTGGTTTCGGTGGTTTAAAAGTGCTTGAATTCTGCTGCTGAATAACCTCAAATATACACACACTGTACTGTAAGCCACAAGGGAAATACTTTACTTAAAAGGTCGGGTCTATAATGCATTGTTATCGTATTTACAATGTCATTACTAGATGCCTAAGGGCGAAAGGCAAGGTCGCTCCATCTGTCTTGGCCGTCTGTCTTGGCCATATATGGGAGAACAGGAGATTTACTACCAATCCGGGTGATGTAGAGTTGATGATGTCAGTGTTGGTTAGCTCCATATATGGAGATCCATGACATCAGGGACCTCCATATCTGGGCAGGTCAGCCATACATACAACCCTTTTTATGCCCATGTATGGAAATCCCTGTCTGTCTGTGCTGTGAGACCCCAGACATGCGTCCGTGCGTGTCAGTATCTGTCTCTCAGTCCTTGTCCACTTTTATGGGCATAAAGGGGATTATATTAGTGTGGTTGCCCTAACAGGGCATCATCTGGGAATCAGATGTTGAGGTCAGCTCCATATATGGAGATCTAGGTGATGATCCAGTCATCTCCATGTATGGATATCCTTGGTTTGATGAGGAGATGTCACGTGATGTCACATGTCAACAAATTGAGGCGTTACAGAAGGAAGGACATTGAGGTGTTAGAGAAGGACAAGATGTGCCGGTTTTCATAGTTAACTGCGACCTTCGGTCTCAAACAACACTCACTATAAAAGGTTTATAATCATGTAAGTAAGTAGCCTTTAAGTGCTGGTCATAATGCATTATAAGCTCAGTAGAACAACACATTATACATGTGGTTATAATGCATTATAGACTGACTTTAATATAAAATCTAGAGTTGTCTGTCCCTCTTATAACTTGAGCACAGCCGAGTCACAGTCAGTCAGTCAGTCAGTCACTCAGTCTGTCTCCGTCGGTCTGTGTCCCTTTTATGCCCATGTATGGAGATCCCTGATAAAAATAAAAATAAAAACAATATATGAAATCATACTGAGGTCATAGACTGGCCTCCAAGCAGTGGTGGAAAGTAACTAAGTACATAATTTACTTAAGCACTGTACTGTACAATTTAGAGATATTTGTACTTTATTTGAGTATTTCCAATTCCCATTACTTCTACTCCACTACATCCCGGATCCAAATATTGTACCTTTACTCCGCTGCATTTATTTGAAAACTATTACTATTAGTTAGATTTTGATTATTATTACAAAACATACATTAACCACATCAGCGCTATATACATTTCGGCCATTTGAAAATAGCCAATCTACAGTACAAGCTCACAATTTGTTGAATCTGCTATTTTCAAAATAGTTTTACATTTTATACATTTGAAAACTTGTATAATGGGACATATCTTTGGTAAGTACATTTTGATGGCAATACTTTTGAACTTTTACTCAAGTATATTTTGAATTCCAGACTTTTACATGTAACAGAGCAGATACAAAATGTTGCACATAACCACTTATTTATGGAGATTATGTGCATTTACTGTGCCTGAGGTTAATCAACATTACTGTCAAATCAAATCTGCGACGTGCTGTGTGTCAATAGCAGAACAGGACCTCCCCTCCATTGTTTGCAGTCTCCACAAGACTCAACGCGAGGCCCCATCCATCTACATCCACTGGCAAACAAAATCAAATAAATCAAGAGTTTCCCTAAATATAACAATATTTGTGTTGTGGGCAGATAATTAATGAGCACAGCTGCACTAATTAAAAGCCATCTGAGTTCCATTAATCTTGGGTGGTTGAGTCGCATCGTTTCTCAAAGCGGACAGCCACGCCTTTTCTACTACGCCACGCGCGCACGTTGTCCTTGGACTCATTTTTCAGGTGATTTGGAAGAGCGCTGTTGCTTTATTAGCGTGGTGGAGAAACATGAAGGTACAATTAATAATGCATTCCTGGACGGCCACAGAAAAGAGGATTGTGCCTCTTCTCTTCACGGTCCATGGCTGCGAGAGCAAAGTTGAGCTTTGTGGACAATAACATTTTGTATGCCATTTGTCCCCACGTAGCCTTTAAAGGGATATTTCACTTTCAAAAAAACGTTTTGACATTTTATCTTCTAATCTGTCTTTTGGAAACACCCAGGGCAGTTTTTGAATTTCTTCATTCAGTATTTACTAAATAATACAGAAAAAAGGACAGTTGTTTTCATTGAATCTATAATGGTTCATTTCCCTAGCCTGCTTCCAGACCAGAGACCCCGCCCACTCTCAGAGTGGACTCTTTCTCTGGTCTGGAGCTGAGTACAGGAATCACTTTTTATTTTCGGTTGCTCCAATGAGCGCGGGGGGTGGGGGTGGGTCTAACGAATATCCAATCCGCGCAGCAGTTGAAACGATTCAAACGAAGTTCACACACAGGCAGGCTGAGGAAGGCACACGCACACACACGCACGCGCTGAGTTCACCAAGCTGTTTATGTTGATTACATGTTTCTGGTCGCAGTTCTGTCACTGGCACAGACAGAGACACACACACAATCACACACACAGTCCGCGACCGTGCGTCGCGTCCACCGTGCGTCTCGATCACCGTGCATCGCGATCACTCGCGCGCGGATGCGCGCGTGCATGCTCGCAAAAAAAGTCCCACCCTATAAATCGCTTAGAATAGAGCACAGCTTCAGACTAAAGCGTGAGCTGAGTCTGAAATCAGGCTATCATTTCCCCCCATTTTCCCCCCTTCCAGGACCTTCCAATAGAGGGTATGCGCATGCATAAAGTGAGTGGAAATTCGAGTGGCAAATTGAGTGGCAAAGTGAGTTGCAATGTGAGTTTAACGTTGTTTAATACAATGAGATAGGATTTTTCTGTTTGGATGTATGGGCTGTCAGGGCCAGAAAGTAGTTTTTTGCCACTCATTAGGCGTTTCTGCATAACTTCCTGGTATGATGATGATGTCACGCGCATACCCTCTATACAAACCCATTATAACTTCAAACTCCATTTTAACCATTATAGATTCAATGAAAACAACTGTCCTTTTTTCTGGTGACTCCTAACACGCTCCGAATACGTGAGCAGGCCGTGTTTTTTCAATAACTTTTTTCATATTTTTCATAATTTTTTTATAATCTTTTATTGTATTTAATAATTTGTATTTCCCCAAAAGATTAATAGAAATCAATTAAAAATGTTATCGAAAAAAACACAGCCTGCTCACATATTCGGAGGGTGTCAGGAGTCACCAGAAAAAAGGACAGGTGTTTTCATTTTTTTTAAAGTGAAATATCCCTTTAACCATTTCCATCCTGGCGTCCCTTATTTTGAACATCATCGATAGATAGATAGATACCTTTATTATCCCAAGGGGGAAAATCAGTCGCCCGGAGGCAGCACAGCAGTTTAAAGATGTACCATGATCGTTTTCGGACAAGGTGGCAGCCTCGAGAAAGAAATCCAAAATGAAAAGGGATTACATAATTGCTCATAACAACCACACCAGGGGGGTCTAATGAAATACTGTCAAACCTCCTAGACACATGAAAACCAGAAAAAGGTACAAAACTATGGCACCACCTCTTTAAGGATATTTACAAAGTTAAAGAGAAGTATGAAAAGAAAACATTGCACAGTCTACACGTACAGTAAAAGAGCAAGGTACACCAAAACAACTGAACGAATATACTGTATACATGAAGTGTCAAAAACATGCACTAACGCTCATAAGTGTAACAGCCATACTTAAAAAAGCAAATAGCAATACTTAAGCACAACTTATCAATGCAGTGCCAAACAAAAGGGTCCTTAAGAGTCAATGCTAGTCAGTGCTACAAGTATCTCACCGGCATGTCAAACACAAGCACAATACTCAATACTACTAACACAACCCAATAGTGCAGGGCCAAATCATCATATGCAAGGACCTTCCAGATGTTTTAAAATAAATACATAAATAAAAGACTATCACTGATTTTCAGGAAGTTTGTTTGTTTAAAAAAAAAAAAAAAAAAAAAATCACACCCGTGTGAAGTGGAGCTGTGTGTGTGTGTGTGTGTGTGTGTGTGTGTGTGTGTGTGTGTGTGTGTGTGTGTGTGTAGATCATGTGTACCGATTTTTGTGACATTTGAAGAAAATATGTAGGAAAAGGAGCAAAAAGTGTGTTTTGGAGAAAATTCAAGATGGCAGAAAATCTATCCTGGCGCAAATGGGCGTGGCCTATATGGGGAGATGCGTCTTGACCCAAGGAATCCAGGGAAAAAAGAATTTTAATTTTCCGATCTACGGTTCAAGAGTTACGGGACAAAACGTAAAGTGGGCCGTTATAGCGCCACCATGAGGCCGAGTGATGTAATTATTTTTCGATTCATTCTTAAAATCATTATGAATCTCCTCTCCGAGGTTTGAAACTGTAGCTCCTATGGTTTACGAGAGAAAAATACCTGAAAGTGATTTCTTGCATTGTCCCATTATAAGTCAATGGGGACAATTAAGCGTTGTTTTTTGCCGATTACGTCGGCATGGTAAGGCGGATCGGAACGAAAGGTAATAGAACACCATTCCCGGCCGAGCCGCACATTTTGATGTATATATTGCGCGAGTGGCGTAAATGGTGCGGCACTAGTTACGCGCCGAAGTCAGGCTACATACACACAGACACACAGACAGACAGACAGACAGACAGACAGACAGACAGACAGACACACACACACACACACACACACAGACCCACACAGCCACGTATAGGGAGCTGCACACAGCTCCAAAAATAGCATATCTACAGGCTAAGAAGGCATTGCAACATGATGCAGCGTGAGCTTGTAGATTAGCATCAACCTAGTCAATTGTTCTTGCCAAATACTGTACATCAGGATAATCCTAGGTTGCAAAATCCAGCAGAATACTGTACTGTCAAAGCAATCTTATTATTAAACCCATTTAGAACGGGTACACAATACACATTATTGTGTATCATTATTTTATGCTTTAACTATTGAAAAATAGCAGATATACAAGCTCACAGCGCGGCACCGAGTGCCGCGCTGCGAGCTTGTAGATCTGCTATTTTTGAGAAATCGTGAAAATTAGAATTTTGACCCGATTCTATAAGTGTCTTTTGAATCCTTCTAAGGTGTTTTGAAAAACCAATCTGAAAAACCAATCAGCAATCTGGCCAGCCATCGTCAAAGAAAAGGTCCTTTTCACTTAACTGGAGCTCAGTTAGTCTGTTCTTGAGAGACTACTATGTCAGTGGTTCTCAAACATTTTCATGTGAAGGACCCCCAAAATGATATTTATTTGGCCACGGACCCCCATCTCAAAATATCTAGTTCCAGGGACCACCCAGAAGCAAAATTTGAGTTAAAAATGTTCGCTTTGAAAATACATATATTCAGAGATTTGCACACATTTTCACGACTTTTTCAAAAATAGCAGATCTACAAGCTCGCAGCGCGGCACTCGGTGCCGCGCTGTGAGCTTGTATATCTGCTATTTTTCACTGGTTAAAGCATTCAATAATTCTGCCTAGGTAATCTTCTTTAGATACATAAAAATTTATGGTCAATCACTCTGACCAAAACCTTGTCAAAGATGAACTGTATGCTCGCAACAATATAAAATCTAATTTTAAAGAGACAAAACACTCAGGTAGACACATCAAACTAAAAATAAAATGGTAAATGGTGCATTTACTGTGCATAGCGCCATTATCCAAGGCGCTTTACAAAGAGATGTGCATTACAACTGCAAATACTGTACAGGCCGGTGAAACAAACCAACCTTTCCCAAACCGTGCATCAGGTCTCTTCTATGGGTCGCAGACAGATCTTTATGGGTCCCTTTGTTTTTGGTTTCCTACATTTTGTGTTTTTAATCATAATTATTCAAAATCTTTTCAAAAAACATTCACAAAAAAGCAATTTATTTCATGAATTAAAAACAAATTTCAACGTTCTTTCTTCCAGTCATTTCATGAAGAAATCGAAGACCAAATCAAATGTCACAAATTAGAACACAAATGTTTAAGAAGTAGTGAAAACAGCCAATCTACAAGCTCACAACTTATCGCGAAGTAGTGAAAATAGCCAATCTACATGCTCACAACGCGTCGGAAAGTCGTGGAAATATTATTCACTAGTTTGGGGGGACCCGGGCTAATATCTAACTTCTCTTTTGGGTCACAGGCTAAAAGGTTTGGGAACAACTGCTCTAGAAAGTTGCTGTCTAGGGAGAGGCAGTCTGGTAACCAGAAGGTCACTGGTTCGCCTACTGGCCCTGGTCTATGGCGGCTGCTATTTCAGGAGGGTTGCTGAGGAGCTACAGTGGACGAACAGAGGGTCACTCTGTGTGGCCGAGTTCATTCTGCAAACCGCTAGACAGATAAGTGCCAAATGTCTTGTACACACTGCTAGGCCACCACAGAAGTAGCCCCCACACATGGAGATTCCATACTAATACACACAAAGTGAAAAGTGAAACGTAGGAGAGGTTTGTACCGCTCAACAATGGGGCTCCAACTGGGCTGAAACCTCGCCCCAAATTTGGTGTCATGAATCTGAGATCCACAGTATGTGGATCCCAAGATCCACATGATTCGATTTATTAGACTGAATCAAAGGTCTTTTTCAGACCAAGGACTCCCTAATTGAAAGAGAGAGATGAAGCAGCGACCCCCAATATACAATACATTGTAAATCGTGTTCCAGATTAAACTTTTTCATAGATTTCATATAACAGTTTCATAGACTTGTTTGACAGCACTATCATTGTGTAGCGTTGTGTTGGATTCGTGCTGATGTGTATTTTCAGTCAGTTAACCCCCGATACTTAGAAAACGTGTACTTGGTCTGCTCTTTTTCTCCCTCTTTGCCGAAAATAGCTGATCTACAAGCTTGTAGATGTGCCATTTTTGGCTAATGTTCCCCCCATCAGGATAATGATGTAGGGTTCAAGGTCAGAAAATGCTGAAGACCCCCTAGGAATCCCGGACCCCCTGTTGTTGAGCTTGTAGATCGGCTATTTTCAAATAGCTTAGGTATAAAATAGGGCTAAAGTGGATTAATGTATGTTTTATAATATAATCATTTATTGTAGTGGAGTAAAAGTACAATATTTGGATCTGAGATGTAGTGTAGTAAAAGTAAAAGTATTGGAAATTCAAATGACTCAAGTAAAGTACAAATACTTCAAAATTGTACTTAAGGACAGTACTTAAGTAAATCTACTTAGTTACTTTACACCACTGGACGTTTGTAGTCACAGGACCAGGATAAGGCCTGAACGTGCAACAGTCCTGATCCCTCAAAGTCAGAGAGAACATGCACATACTGTAAACGATATATTGTGGCCATTTGTATTCATTGCATTGCGTTTTTTATTTTTTTATTAATGACAAACAAAGCAGAGCTAAATTAATAACCCAGTAAGCTGACATAAATAAAATTCCATTTCCATATGAAGATTCTAGTCAAAGTGAGGCAAAGCCCTTCTCTCTGCTCAAGGACTCCTTAAGGACTGCCGCCGCTTATCTCAAGGAAAATATTAATTCTCGGTTCGCCGGGAAACGCGGGACAAAGAAGACGCGTCGAGAGATGGATTGGCACCGCCATCAAAGTAATAAATGTTAATCCACACTTTACGTTGCTCCGACACAGCTCATAAATGCCATCAAAACATAAACAGCAGTCTGCAGAAACACTGCAGAGCCATGTGCCAAGGACTCTGCAGGCGGGGGTGTCACACCACATGCTGGGCCCTGGGTACAAGGATTCACTGCGGGCCCCCCATGAATGTTCTTCATAAGGGGGAGGGGGTTTAACCCATTTAGACTGGGAACGCATTATTTTGTGCTTTAGCTATTGAAAAATAGCAGATATACAAGCGCACTTGTAAATACAAGCGAACTTGTAGATCTGCTATTTTTGAAAGATCTTGAAAATGTGTGCAAGTCTTTGATTATTTTTGACCCGATTCTATAAATGTCTTCAAAATCCTGCTAAGGTTTTTTGAAAAACCTGTTTCTATCAGTGGTGCTCAAAAATGATATGTATTGGGCGCCCGCTGGCCCAGTGGTCAAGGCGCATACCACATACTAGGCTATGATGCCTGCTGGCGTTGCCGGTTCGATTCCCAATCCGGACGACCTTTGCCACATGTCATTCCCCATCTCTCTCCCCATTTCCTGTCAGTCTACTATCCTATCAAATAAAGGCATAAAAAGCCCAAAAACAAATCTTAAAAAAAAAATAATAATGATATGTATTTGGGCACGGACCCCCCATCTCAATATTTAGTTCCAGGGACCCCCCAGAAGCAAAATTTGAGTTAAATGTCCGCTTAAAAAATACATATTATATTCAAAGATTTGCACACATTTTCATGACTTTTCGAAAACAGCAGATAGACAAGCTCGCATCACGGCACTCGGTGCCGCGCTGTGAGCTTGTATTTCTGCTATTTTTCAATAGCTAAAGTATAAAATAATTAAGGCCCCTCCACCTTGGGCCCTAGTAACTCAGCCCCCCCCCCCCCCCCCCCCCCCCCTTGTGACACCCCTGTCTGCAGGCTAAAAGAGGCAGAGATTGAGCAAAGGAGGAAGCATATGGTGCAAGATTACCATAAAATGGTTTTATGAAACGGGCTGGAATGTTTATTAAATTTAACAGTACCTGAGGCGCTAACGATTCAAGTCACTTTTTCATTTTTTTTGCGTAGCTAGCTTGTAAATGTCTCCATGAGCACAATGATAAAACACTAATTATTACCGCCACCACCGCCATCATCATAATTTCGGTTCGAGCCCCAAATAGAGCAGGGTTGAGTTGAGTGAATTGAAGTGCCACAATTGGATATGAAATATGTGTAATTAGTGGTTTGGAAATCAGTTTTAAACGAGGTTGTTCGTGGCCAGAGACAGTGTAGTGGTTAAAGTACATTTACTTAAGTAGGGGAGAGCGGGGTAAACTGAGACACCGGGTAAACTGAGACGCTCCATTTATCTTGGCAATGGAACACATTTGTGGCCATGTGACCATTATATTTTCAAGCCCCTTGAATTTCCCACTTGTCATGAAAAGAGAGACCTGATAGTGCTGTAGAAAACATGCTTTTTTCACAAAAATGTGTTTTTTGCATGTAAAAGTAAATTTTCTTGCTGTCAACATAATCAGCTGTAGTGTCAAAGCAAATTGATGCAGGGAGAACATTTTATATCATACATGTTGATGAACTACCAACTTATAAATCCATGTGATAGATGCTAGCTGAAGATTACCCTGAATTGATAAAAATATCCCTTTTCCCAAAATGTGGCTGTGGGGTAAAGTGAGACAATTGCTTCGGGGTAAAGTGAGACTATCCTTAACATGAAAGACAGGGAGAAAGCTGTAAAAACCTAATTAAAGGGTGTACCAAACTAGTCTCAATTGATTCTTATGTATTTTCCCCTGTAGAATCCATTTTTGATATATATTTCTTTGTATTGTGCATAATTAATGAGATAATTAGCATATTTGACTAAATATGCGAATTATTTCATTAGTTATGCACAATACAACAATATACTTTGCAGAAATAGATTCTACAGGAAGAATTACATAAGGATCAACTGAGGAAAGTTTGGTAAACCCTTCTATACATTTTTTATAGGGTTTTTAGTTTTTTCCTTCTGCCCATGTGTCACATTATTTGACACATGGGTGGAAATGACAGGACAAAGCCTATTAAAAGAATGTCTGCTATGTACATTTTTGTATTGCGCATATTTAACCCGGTTAACCGGGTTTTTGTGTTTTTATGGTAGTTTTAAAGTGGAAAAAGTGAGTGGATCACTTTACCCCGTTGATTTCTCTGGTCTGTCTCAGTTTACCCCGGTCCTGGGGTAAACTGAGACACAAGACCACTTTTTTTAAAACAATCATATTTTCTCTGCCTTTTGTCTTGAATATGTTCTGATAACTTCCATTGTTAGGAAACATCCCAAATTACTGGGAAATGTGTTTATTTTTACTGATATATCTTTTAGTTCGCCTCTAGGGGAGAAAATGTAAAAAGTGTCTCAGTTTACCCCGCTCTCCCCTACTGTAATTTTTTTTTTTTTTTGTTATCAAATATTTTTATTTTCCATAATCAAAAGAAAAATGCAATTAACAGACAAACAACACAAACAATAGTAAAACAAGAAAAGGAAAAGAAAACCCACCCACCCCCTTTCCCCGGACCAACACGGAATGTACAATAGTGCATGCCTGTGCTAGGCTGTTACCACTATATAGTGATTTCTTGAATCATAGCCTTAAGCTTATCTGCAATGTCCGACCACATATTAATGTTTTCTTCTTTTGCTCCGTGTAATCTTGCTATCGACTGCTCTAAATATACTATATCTAGAAAGGTTAAGGCCCACTGGCGAAACGTTAACGTATGAGGAGGTTTCCACCGCGTAGCTACCATCTTCTTCGCCGCCGTTACACCAGCAAAGAAGATGCGCTTGCGTATATTGTTTAGTTGCAACTGTGAGACGTCATTTAATAAAAATAAAGAAGGAGAAGATATGATATTGATACTAAAAATAGTTGAAAGTTTTGAGGCAACCATATTCCAGAATGACGACACATTTGGGCATTCCCAAACCATGTGAAGGAAGGTACCAATACTATTTGAGGCGCAGAGAGTGCAGTTGGGATTATTCAAAATCCTCATAGCACATAGTCTGCGGGGAGTTAAATAAGTCCGATGAACAAAATTTAAATGAATTTGTTGATGGTCTGGATTTCTAGAAGATAGCCTAATGTTAGACCATACTGTGTCCCAACAAAAGTCAGGGTCCAAATTTGGTACATCATTCCTCCAAACAGTATCAACAGATAGGGGCCCATAACTACAGTCTAATAAAAAACCATAGAGGGTGGAAACCAAACCTCTTGTTCTGTTACCATCACAGATAAACTCATGGAAGGGGTGCAATCTAAGGGGAGCTTGCCATGGGACCCCATAGGTCCTCATGGACGTTCTCAGTTGGAAGTAGAAAAAAAGGGTATTTCCAGGCAGATTGAAGATGTCACACAAATCTCGAAAAGGTCGTAAACCATTTCTATCAAATAAGTCCCCTAATGTACGAATCCCCTTAGCCCTCCACCTTGGAAAGCGAATGGGGCGATCCTCGATTAAAAGTCTTTGATTATTGAACACTGGGGAAAATAAGTTCCATTTACAATCAATCTTACACATCTTTTCAGCTGCCCTCCATACTGCCACTAAATGAGAAATGATAGGTCCAAAGCGAACTTTGCATTGATGTGTAGTTATGTTTGAATAGATAAGATCTCTCAATTCAACAGGCTGCACTAAACTCTCCTCAAGCTCTCTCCAAGAAACCTTATTTGCTGGGTTAAACCAATTTAAAAGGGGGCGGAGCGTGAAGGCCCAATAATAAAATTTAAAGTTGGGCAATGAAAGGCCGCCATCATCTCTAGCACGTTGTAATAGAGAAAGTTTAAGACGAGGGCGTTTCCCTTTCCACACAAACTTAGATATCGAAGAGTGAAGCTTATTCCAGTATTGCGGCGGTGGTGGCAAAGGGAGCATAGAGCTTACAAAGTTAACCCTAGGAAGAACATTCATCTTTATGATTGAAACTCGAGCTTGGAGAGAGTTGGGCAAAGATGACCATCTATCTAAATCAAGACAAATCTTATTTAGAGTGTCACCATAGTTGTTCTTAACAATAGCCTGAAGAGAGGGGAAAATATCTATGCCAAGATATTTGAATTGGCTTACTACTGGGATTATGGGCGGCAGGATAGCAGATCTCATCTGATCATTTAGAGGTAGAAGGGCTGACTTCGTCCAATTAATTTTGTAGCCGGAAATGGAACTGAACTGATCAAAAATTTGAAGGACGTGAGTAATTGACTGTGGTGCATTCTCAAGGAACAGTAGAATATCATCAGCATATAGGGAAATGCGATGCTGTGTGTTGTTAATCGAAACAGGAGTAATATCTGCAGACTGACGCACTGTCTGAGCCAAGGGTTCGAGTGAAAGTGCGAAAAGGAGAGGACTAAGGGGACAACCCTGCCTTGAAGATCTGCCAATCGTGAATAGCGGCGAACAGATCTTACCGGTTAGGACCATGGCTGACGGATTAGAATAAAGTACTTTAACAAAATGTATGAATGAAGCACCAAATCCCATTTTATCTAGTACAGCCCACAGGTAAGACCATTCCAGACGATCAAATGCTTTCATCGCATCGAGCGACAACACTGCGGCGGGGGTCCTCAGCTCCTTAGCCCTATCGATGATATGCAATAGTCGTCTAGTATTATCAGAGGCTAGTCTAGTTCCTATGAAACCTGTCTGATCACAGTGTACTAAGGTGGTCATAAAACCCTGCAAGCGACGCGCAAGCACCTTAGCAAAAACTTTTAGATCAGAATTCAAAAGTGAAAGCGGTCTATAGCTTGCGCAATCTGTGGGATCCTTGTTCTTCTTCAACAATAATGATATAATAGCTACATTCACATCCCTGGAGAAAGAGCCACTTTCAATTGCATATCGAAACATGTCTAGCATCAGCTGACCTAGATCTTCCCAAAAGATGGCATAAAGTTCAGGGGGTATCCCATCCAAACCAGGCGACTTGCCCCTACGCATTGCGAGCACAGCTTCCTGTAATTCCGCCAGATGGAGCGGTCTATCTAAGGCTTCCGCATCCGCCTCGCTAAGGGTTGGTAACTGTATGTTGGATAAAAAATCATTGCATACTGCATCATCGTGAATGACCTCGGAGGTGTAGAGCTCATCATAAAAAGCACGAAACGTGGCATTGACCTCTTTGGGTTCTGTAACCATGGCTCCAGTTGTTGATTTGACACTAACAATATCAGCAAAATGCTCATTGGATCTAAGACGTAAAGCCAGTAAGTGACTGGGTCTTGCACTATTAAAATAGTAGTTTTGCCTTGTGCGTTTCATTTGAAATTCTGAGCGGCGCTTGAGAATGGAGTTAATTTCTTTCTTAACTAGCTCCCTCTGGGTTGCTGTACTAACATCAAAGTTATTTTGGAGAGAATTATCCAAAGTAGAAAACCGAGATTCCAATTCCACCAGTTTGGCTGACCTTAATTTTCTCTGAGTGGACGCATAGAGGGTTGTGTTACTCCTGATAAAGCCTTTAATTGCATCCCAAAGAATTCTGGGATCCTCAACTGAGCCTGTATTGATATTTATAAATTCGCGCAAACCAGTTTGAAACTGAGCTACAAATGCCGCATCGCGCAGCAGTGTGGTGTTAAACCGCCATCTAGGAGCTCTATCTATAACCTGTTTCAGTGAAGCAACACACAGCACCGCCTTGTGATCCGAGAGTGACATTGGGAGCAACTCTACCTTGGCAATTTTATGAAACAAGCTAACAGGGGCAAAAACGTAATCGATCCTAGAGAATGAAGCATGCCTACCCGACAGAAAAGAAAAATCTCTAACCGTTGGGTTCATTAAACGCCAGATGTCGAGTAAGCCAGTTGAGTTTGCCCAAGCACGTAGTTCTGCAGACGCTAGTGCTTGTTCTCTGCTTTCTACCCCAGTGGATCTATCTAGGTTATGTTGCCATGTTGCATTGAAGTCAGCACCAACAATGAATTTGAAATCCGTCAGTTCCAATAAGGTTTTAGTTAGTAATTTGTAAAACTCTTTGTCTAAAACATTTGGAGCATACACAGAGACTAGTGCTAGCATTTTACCCTCCAAGCGGATTTTAGCAACAGCTATCCTCCCGTCACTGTCAGACCAATCACCCAAAAAATCCAACCTAAGGTTACGTCTAGCCAATATGGCTACTC
Source organism: Nannobrachium achirus (assembly GCF_963921795.1). NCBI lineage: Eukaryota > Metazoa > Chordata > Actinopteri > Myctophiformes > Myctophidae > Nannobrachium > Nannobrachium achirus. The sequence continues at coordinate 25,314,420 of NC_137819.1, forward strand.
CCTTGGTTTTGGAAGAAGCAGCTGAAAAGGCTAAAACACGATAATGTTTATTAGCCAATCGGTTGGAATGCTCTTTTAAAAGATGAGACTCCTGTATAAATGCAAAGTCAATTGATTTAGATCGCAAAACCCCCAAAATGCTGGTTCGCTTATGCGGTATATTCGCTCCCCTTACATTGAAACTTAGAAATTTATATTCTGTCATAATTGTGGTTCAAACCATACGCACAGCAAGCACAGTAGAACATTTTAGAATTTCCTAGTTGGTCCCTCACAACAAACCTTCCCAACAGAAAAACAAAACAACCCCAAAAGGAACAGAAAGGAAAAAGCAACATCAAACGAACATAAAAAAACACATAACATTGAAGCTTGAGGGGGAAAACCCCATTAGCATCAGAGTGCACAAAAACAGTTCCCCACCCCATCAACCTATTAGTCAACCTTCATTTCACTCTGTCAGAGAGTGCAAACAAGTAACTGCCCAAAAGTAACCATACATTGCCCTCTGGTGGTTATGTAAATATATAACAGATCACCAAAGTAAAAACAACAACAAAAAAGTGCCTTCTTGTGGCTGAATAGCTCTCAAACATTCCATCCGCTCAAATTATGATCAATCTCCCCACTTCATATCACTTAAATAAATGAGAATGGTATGTTAACATTTCTAGTAAAGAAGGGGGAGAGAAAAAAGAAAAGAATAAAGGGGGAAAAAAAGAGGGGACTATAACAACTGTAATAATAATAATCAGTCCAGCATTAGGCCCACTTAGAATGTGATAAAGCCCTATAAGCCACGTTAATGCAAATAACCAAACACTTGTGACAGATATGTGGAAATAAGGCTGTCACCACGACAAGGCACTAATATAATATTAATAATAAAAATAAATAAAAAAGGAAATCAGTGTATATGATATAAAACATATATGCACTTACATATGTAGTTAGAAATAGAAATTAAAAGCACATACGGGGGGCCATATGCAGCAAAGCACACACAGTGTTAATGCATACTGCGCCACACACAGCCCCCCCCATGCATCCATGCATACAAACCACAATTACTAATTAGAAGGGGGAAAAAAAAGAAACAAAAGAAAAGTCTGTATACATAAGTATTTACATAAAACACAGTTATGTATGATCAGGAAACCATATACAACACAGCACACATGATGCATACTGCGCCATATACAGCTCCCTGTACATGCCCAAAAGGCCAGTGCAAACTTAGATAAATGTCAATCATATTAGTTAAGTCTGTTTCCGTCTTAAACAGTAAACTACCATACTTCAAACAGTGAACATACCCAATCACGACTACAAAATAAATATCCCCAATTCAGAGCTCCCCTCTCCCCCATCAAGAAATTAACATCTTAGAAGACAACAAGTAAAGTAGGTAAATAACTACCCCCCCCCCCCCCCCCCCCCCCCAGACAGCGGATCCACGAGCACGTAGAGCCAACGCGCCACGAGATCGTACATCCGCCAGCTATTAAGATTAGGAAAAAAAAAAAAAAAAGGAAAGAAAAGAACGAGTCAATGAGCCAGGGAGAGAGAGAGAGAGGAGAAGCAGAGATAGGTAGAGAGACATAGAGAAAGGGCGGGAGAGCGAGTGGACTCTGGAACCGCGGAGCCTTCACAATTTAGACCATATTATTTATATCTGTTTCGCCTTAAACAGTAGGCTACATTACTCAATACAAAGGCCAAAGCCCAGTCTCGCCCTCCTACCCGAGAAAGTAGCGTTTTAGGAGGCATAAACGAACCATAAACTAACAACCAACATAGCCGCCATTACCTAACAGAAAGAGAGAGAGAGAGAGAGAGAGAGAGAGAGAGAGACACACACACAGCGAGAGAGAGAGCCATAGAGAGAGAGAGAGAGAGAGAGAGAGAGAGAGAGAGAGAGAGAGAGAGAGAGAGAGAGGGAAAGCCGAGATAGATAGAGAGACACAGAGGGAAGACGAGAGAGAGAGCAGGCTCGGAACCGGGACACGGAACACGTTAGACAAAGCTTAACAGAGAGAGATAAAACCCTCTAGACCTATATAGTAAGCAGCACAACGCTCAATAAGAGCAAAGAAAAAGAATACAATAATAACAAGAACAATGTCCATTATATTCAAACAAAAAAGACAGTGAATTATGCTTATAGCTTTATCAGCCCTAAATCCTCTCTCCTTGCGGTAACCTAAATTAAAACGAGTAACACCCATCTGCTTACAGATCTTATTAAAAAATAAAATATATCTTATTCTTCAATACAAATAAAATAGGCATTATGAAACGAAACACTTGAAAACACAACGTCAAGTCAGATGATGAGTCCAAAACAATAAGTAGGCTTACATTAACAACTCACCCTTTGGGGAGGAGGAGGAGGAGAGAGTGAGGAAAGAAAGACGCTGCGTAAAAGTCATCTCCAAAGTCCCAGCCAGCTTACCAACAGTCCATTAAAGGCAAAAGGATATCACATCGGCAGAATGTGTTTGAAAGCACGCGATCACAAAAGCAAAAGTGTCCCTGGTAAAAGTTAGTTCTCTGTAACTGTCGTCTCATCATCCTGCGTAGCTAGAGTCTCGTCCGCAGCACCTGGAGTCTTGAACTTATCCTTGCAAAAGGCCAGCGCTTCCTTGGGTGAGTTGAAAGTAGAAGTCGCCTCATCCACGGTTATCCAGAATTTGCTCGGGTGCCTTATTCCGTATTTAACTCCTTCCGCGGTGATGGAACGTAGGAATTCCTTTACTGGCCCGAAAGCTGCCCTTCTCTTTGATGTTTCAGCAGACCAGTCGGGGAAAATATACACCTTTTTGCCATTGTATGTCAGTTGGCCTGCTTTCCTGGAGAGCTGGAGTATGCGTTCCTTTACCCGGAAAAAATGGATCCTTGCCAGGAAAGCCCTTGGCTTATCAGAACGTGGATTGCCGGTCCGATGAGCACGATCCACCTCCGGGGGGGAGTCGGGAAACTCGTCGGGGAATGTTTTCTGCAAAAAAGACTGGATAAAGGCCACTGGGTCAGCCTTTTCTAGCCCAGGAGAGATCCCAATCACTCTTATGTTGTTCCTACGACTCCGGTCTTCTGCTATGACGAGCTTCTCCTCCAGATTAGCACATCTTCTCTCCAATTCAGTGATACACATCTGCAAACTGTCCATGGAGGAACCAAAGTTCTCAATGGCCTCCCCATGTTCAGCCACGGTCGTGTTCAGCGTGGCGACTGCAGGACGCAGCTCCTTTCCGAAGTCATCAATCTTCTTCAGTAATTTCTTCTCCAAGCCAAGCATCATGGGTTGAATAAAACCATCCATAAACTCTTTCAGTGATTCCTTGAGGACCTCGCGCAGCATGCTCTTTGTAACCGGAGCGTCAGCGTCGCCCTGCATTGCGCCAGCCATGTTGTCAGCGTTTGCGGTCGGAGACCTGGTACTCCTCGACCTCGTGTTAATCGTATTCGGCATGAAACACGAAACAACTGCAAAAACAGACACTCACCAGTGTTTTGGCGTTTAAAGTCTCAAAAGAACTATAAAGGCAGTAAAAAATGGGCTTAAAAAATGTGAAAACTTTGCACCTCTACAGAGCTCAACAAACGCGTCCTACTCGGTCGCCATCTTGTCGGAACTCCCAGTACTGTAATTTTTTGAAAGATTTTTATACATTTGAAAAGTGAAATAGGACATTCTGCATAATGAGTAATTTCTACTTTTGGTACTTTAAGTACATTTTGATGCCAATACTTTTGTACTTTTACTCAAGTACAATTTGAATTCCGGGCTCTTACTTGAAACAGAGTATTTCTACATAGCTTGATACTTTTTGATATTAAGCAAAACATTTGAGTATTTTTTCCACCACTGCTGGTATCAAGGCTTTATGTCCTCCTGGGTTCACACTTCACAGGGAGGGACATTCTACTGTGCGACAGCCAATACTCTTATTTCATTACCCTGTTGTACCATTGTGTCGCACGTGGAAAATAGCAGATCTACAAGTGCACACCGCATTTGCGACGCAATGCCTTGTGAGCATGTTGATCTGCCATTTTCAATGCAAATGCATAAATTTGGGTTTTTGGTTGAGGAAGCGGTTGTTGTAACCGCTGGCAAAATGCCATGCTTCCCCCACCCCACCCTCTCAACTTCTTAAAGTGATCCCTGACTAATACGACAAATATGTCTTAATACATTATAATTGTCCTCTATAACTACAATGTAAAATTAAAAACACCTTAAATATTTTATTTCTTCTAGAAATAGCTAATCTTTCACTCAGTAGGGGAAATGCCTGTCGCAAGTTGATGATGTCATAAATGTCATGTGTCATTTTTATGGCATGCATGTGCAAAAAAACAAAACACAAACATTTGAAATATTGATTTGATGCTCATATTAACCATAGGAAGTATTAAGTTTGTTTTTATTTTCACATGCATGCCATAAATTCCATAGGGATAGATCACACTTGACATTTATGACATCATCAACTTGCGACGGGCATTTCCCCTATTGAGTGAAAGATTAGCTATTTCTAGAATAAATAAAATAATTGAGGTGTTTTTAATTTTACATTGTAGTTATAGAGGACAATTATAATGTATTAAGGCATATTTGTCGTATTAGTCAGGGATCACTTTAATGTCTCAATAAAGAAAAGAAGGGGGGAAAAAAGTAATATGTAAAGACCTAGCATTAATAATTAAGGTGGCAAGGGGGGATGAGTTTAACAACGTTCAACAATGTACTACTGCACACACACGCAGCCTGATCATTGTGCATCGCGGTCACTTTCAATTGCGCGTAGGAGTAAATGATGACCGGTAACACCCGCAGAGTCAGCAACTCTCCCCCCCCCCCCCCCAGCAGCCAGAAGAGCCAGAAGTGACCTGGCTGCCCAGGTGCGCCGGCTCGCACGTCTGCCAATTTGCAGTCACAACTGATGATTTCATTAACCTGTCACCATGGCAATAGAGATGGCAAGTGCCGCCGCTGCACTCAAGTGTTGTGTGTTGCGCGGCGGCGGCGGTGGGGGTTGCATATGCTTACTGTTAACCTAAATTGGGTCTGACAGTGCCAGTGGTCCAAGAAGTTTTTCTCCCCTTATGAGGCACTGCACCCTACTGTGTGTGGAGGGAGGGGCTACGCACAGCCAGGGGAATGTCCTTTTTGCCTATATGCTGTTGACACAATGAATTCTGTGCCACGTTATTACTAATAATAAATACGTGCTCATACGACAGGCTGTCAAGAATAAATACTGTGTATATCAAGGGTCTTCAACAGGGGGTCCTCCAAATCTTTGTGTGATAGAAACCTTTTTTCTCCTTTATTATATGCATTCACTTGAACCCTAGTGTCCATATTCGGAGAACTTTAGCCAAAAATAGCAGATCTACAAGCTCACAACGCCTCGCGCTGCGAGGCGTTGTGAGCTTGTAGATCGGCTATTTTCGGCAAAGAGGTTTGGTGTAGAGGGGAAAAAGAGCAGACCAAGTACAGAGTGAAAGGTCAAGTTTATTAAGTGTTGACGGTTCAAGTGGTTAAATATCTGAAAACACAAATTGACACGAATCCAAAATACACTGTGATGATTGTGCTGTCAAACGATGAAACTATATGGAATCCATGAAAAGGCTGTGGGGGTCCCTGCCTCATCTCTCTCTCAACTAAGGGGTCCTTGGTCCTGAAAAGGTTGAAGACCCCTGGTGTATATGGATATGATATGATATGATATAATATTGTTTAATGTTGGACATCATATGCCTGCTTTACCAACACTGAAAGGTCTCCTATAGCAAACTATCGCTCCTGTGGCTCTGATTCTTACGCAGGCCTACTGTGTTGCATATCATTGCCTGCCTTTAAACCCAGCCCAACATTAGCTATGTATATTGCTCGATTTAAAAAACCTTTTTCCCCACCCTTAATTATTCATTACTTCATATGCTTTCTGTAGTACATAAAATTGTTGACAGTAATCACACGGGCTATGGCCATTAAAACCTAATGTGGCTAATGTTTGCCTAATCAAAGTTTTATGGACGGCAATAACTTTGAAATAACAGTTTTTAATTATCCCTTAATTTGAGATATGATATTGGAGCAATTTGTCATTGGGGAAAAAAAATACAGGAGACCAAAACAATAATGATGCCCCTGGGTATGGGTTTAAAATGAGAAAACTCACACATTAAAGATTAAAGATTAAAAAGAAAAGAAAACCTATAAGACCTTATTTTCTTTTGTGTTTTAACTATGAAGAGATTTTCCAGCTTACACCTGGATCCCTGTGATTAATGTAGGGACAGAAAAAGAAAACGTGTATTGTCACATACTGCACAGAGTACTCTAGATCAGTGGTTCTCAACCTTTTCAGGCCGCAACCCCCAAAATAATCATAGTTTAACTGGTGGGGACCCCCCCACCCTGACGAGCACTAAGAGTTGAGGCATTACATTTTGTATAACACGGTTCTGTTGTGAAAATAGCAGATCTACATGCTCACAACGCGTTGCGAGGCGTTGTGAGCATGTAGATCGGCTATTTTCACAATTTCTGCCTCTAATTTTTGACAATTTGACCAATGTTTAATTTGTCATTTTAGAGGTATTAAAAAGTCCTTAAATTGTCACTTTAGAAATGTGCAGATACCCTCTATAAACGTAAACTTTATATTGGTTTGTTTACTGTTGAGTTAGAAAACAACGTTGCACATAAAGTTAATCATCAGGGGACCCCCTAAAATAATTTGGGGACCCCCCTGGGGGTCCCGGCCCACAGGTTGAGAACCACTGCTCTACATAACTGAAATGTCACCGTTTATGGTCATGGTCATATGATCCCATGACATTTACCACAAACAAAAAAGTGGGGATGGCAAGCTGCCTTCTTTATACAACTAACATTTGGTGAAAATAACTGATCTACAAGCTCACAAAGCATGACAATTCATTGTTTTCACTAGCATCATCAATACACAGGTCCTTACGGGTCGGGTCTATGGTTACATTTGTAGTTTTGTACACTCTCAGTTAAATTAAACACTGGGTGTTAATTAACGCGGTGTAGAAACACAAATGATAACACAGGCAGGATGAAGACGTTCCCTGACCGAAACATTGTGATTAAACCCCTTCTTTATTGAGCAAGTGAAGACAGTGCATGTGTGGGTGTTTAATATCATCTTTTGTATCTTTATTTGTGTATACTCCACCAACGCAGCTGTCACAAAGATTTTATTCAGCTGTGCAAGTGACTTTTGATTAACTGTGCAGAGCCACGATATCGTCACTGTCGAGCAGAAACCTTGTATCTACAGTATATTTGTTTTTATCTCTTTTCATAAGTGAATGGCATATTTTATACTTGTTCATATGACAGTGTTGTGCAAAAATCTACACACTGAGCTTGTAGATGAGCCATTTTCATTTTTTTTTGTATTTATTCATTTATTTTAGTATAATAGTTTTTTTCCTATGATGACATGCCAGTCAGTCTGTGGGTTTTAATTTATACATATTCAACCAGTGGTGGAAAAGTAATAAAAGTAACTAACGTTTTCAAATACATATAGAGGAGTAAAAGTACAATATTTGGATCCGAGATGTAAAGTAGAAGTAAAAGTATTGGAAATTGGAAATACTAAATTAAGTAATGTACTTAAGTAAATTCACAATGTACTTAAGTAAATGTACTTAATTGTTACTTTACACGACTGTACCCTAACCGATGAAAAGTATTAACATGAGCCTGTGTGACTAAATAATCACAAGCTTTGAAACACAACAGTTTGGACATACATGGTTTCAGTCCGAGACAGCAATGCTGAAAGGAAGAGTGAGCTTCCTCTGATGGACGTAAAGTTCTCAGTGTTGGGAATAAGGCAGTAGTTCTCAAGCTCTGTGGTGCCAGGGACCCACAAATTGAAATGTATTCGGCCACGGACACCCATCTGGAAAGGTATTGTGCCAGCAGGGACCCCCAGAAGAGAACGTTCATGTTAAAACAAATTCTAAACGGTGCTGGCCTAGCGGTTGAGGAGCATACCACAAATAGGCTCTAATGCCTGCCTGCATTTCGCGGGTACGAGTCCCGTTCCAGACGACCTTTGCTGCATGTTGCTCCCTGTCTCTTTCCCCATTTGCTGTCAGTCTACTGTCCTATCAATAAAAGCAAAATAAAATCTTAAAAAAGAAATAATAATAATAAAAAATATAAATGATTCAAAATCTTCCAAACATTTTTGATATTTTATTTAAAAAAATAGCAGATGTACAATCTTTCAGCACGGCACAAAATGACACACTGTGATCTCGTACACGGGTCCTCCCAAGGTACCCCTGTGGGTCCCCGAGCCCCACTTTGAGAACCACCGGTCCAAAGGAATTCCCCCGTTTAGTGTTGAATTAACCGATTAACACCGCAACAAATCGGTTCTACGGGGACGACTACGGTAGGCTAAATACTCCTCCCAAGACGAGAACGGTGGAGAAACAGCCACTTTAGAATTCATGTGATGAGATGAATTTAGTCCTTCTACACGATGTTGTTGTTCACTTTATACACCCGGCCAAAATTACCATTCCTCTCCACTTGCCGGGTGGAACATACAGTATTTACCCCTCTCACACTGCTCACCACCCAAGTGCTGGCATTTTGAGCGAGTTTATTAGTTCAAAAGGGTTATTATTCTAATGTGAAAATGGAACTAATGGTGTGCCAGACACATTTTTTGCACAATTATTTGAGAAAACAAGGCTCGAGTCAAGTCATGTGTTATTATTTGGTCATTTTTCAGAGACCCTTCAAAATTGCCCCAATTATGTTCTATTAAGGCAAGGCCAGGGCTGTCAATCAATGACGAGCCGTTTGCCCTGCCTTCAAAGACGGTCCACTCAACATTTAATGGTTCTCAGAAGTTTTCGTACCACCGAAGTGATAATGGGCCTGAAACAAAAGAAGTGTATACTTTTTCTTATTTTTTTCCTCCTTTTACTTCCACATATGCCACCTAAAACGGTCAATTTTTCTTTTCTTCTTTTATTTTTTTTACGATGTCCTTAATGTATACCTGGGGATCTGGATTCCAGATAAGTTACCATTGTAATATACGTATTAAATAAGGACAATGATAATACGTTAAAAATAAATTACGGGCTTGTTGATATTGCATGAAAGTAATGAATAGTCACCTTTTATGCCCATAATGAGACTACGGTGATATCTAACTTTAAACCATAGAACCTTTGGATAAAAACAACTAACCATAACACGGAGACCATACGGTACCTCATATGTCTCACATTTGGGAGTAAGAGTTTCAAGATTTTGTGGAACCAGTTTCTGAAAACAATCACATTAGATTAAGTCATTCATGGCTGACGACAGCAAAAAGAACATCAGTTATACATCAGTTGTATATTACATTTCCTTTTTTTTGCAGCAGCAGCATCAACCATTTAATGTTTTACGTTTTCCACTACACAGTCAAATCCTTGAGTGAACAAAATGTAACCAAATCCACCTGTAAGGAGTCCAATTGGATAAATTTGTTCTCTGTCGGAGTTAAATTAACCCATTTAGAACGGGTACACATTATAGTATATTATTATTTTATGCTTTACCTATTGAAAAATAGCAGATTGAATCCTTCTAAGGTTTTTTGATAAACCTATGTTTCTATGTCAGCAGTCTGGCCAGCAATCGTCAAAGAAAAGGTCCTTTTCACTTGTATTAGGCCATGGACCCCCCATCTCAAAATATCTAGTTCGAGGGACCACCCAGAAGCAAAATTTGAGTTGCAAACATTCGCTTTAAAAATATATTATATTAAGATTTGCACACATTTTCACGACTTTTTCAAAAATAGCAGATCTACAAGCTCGCGGCGCGGCACTCGGTGCCGCGCTGTGAGCTTGTATATCTGCTATTTTTCACTGGTTAAAGCATTCAATAATTCTAGGCAATGTTTTACGTTTTCCACTACACAGTCAAATCCTCGAGTGAACAAAATGTAACCAAATCCACCTGTAAGGAGTCCATTTGGATACATTTGTTCTCCGTCCGAGTTAAATTAATGTCAGTGGTATTAGCCATGAGTAAACACACCTTCTCCTCCTCGTGTATAAGCATCAATTAGACTAGTTACCACCGAGACAAGGGGCATAAAAAGGGGGGTAAAGTGGGACTGAGTTACTAGGGTCCAAGGTGGAGGGGCCTTCACTATTTTATACTTTGGTTATTGAAAAATAGCAGATATACGAGCTTGTAGATACAGTATGCTATTTTTTAAAAGTCGTGAAAATGTGTGCAAATCTTTGAATATAATGTATTTTCTAAGCGAACATTTGTAACTCAAATATTTACTTCTGGGGGGTCCCTGGAACTAAATATATTGAGATGGGGGTTCGTGGCCAAATACATTTTGGGGGTCCTTCACATGAAAAAGTTTGAGCACCACTGACATAGAAACGTAGGTTTTTCAAAAAAACCTTAGAAGGATTTGAAATATTCTTGCACACATTTTCACGATTTTTCAAAAATAGCAGATCTACGAGCTCGCAGCGCGTCACTCTGTGCTTGTATATCTGCTATTTTTCAATAGTTAAAGCACACAATAATGCAGTGAATCCTTGTACCCACCCAGGGCCAAGATGTTGGTGCGACACCCCTGTGTCTGGGTGTATATAGGCATCAATTAGCCTAGTTACCGCCGAGAGACATACGCTAGGCGGTCGTGTCGCAGAGCAGTAGCCTATATCCACCTCCTCGGCGACCTGTACACAACCGTCAAACCTATGAATGAGTGCTTTGAGCTCTGCGAGTATCCCCCCCTGCTTGAAAAGCTTTACTCGTTGCTCTCCCTCTGTTGGTTCTGCTGTGAAAACAGCATATGGTTTTCAACAGCCCAGTAATCCAGGATGGTTTGCATCCTGCAGTGTGCTCGGTGGATAGTTCTGCATGTTATCGTATACACTGTAGGCTTCGGACAATTGTCTCCCAACACCGCAAAGTTGGAATCTCCCTTTGGTATACACGATAAAATCCTCTTTGTGAAACTCTGACAGTGTGGGAATGAAACCAAATGGACACGTTTCATTTCTACACTGTCAGAGTTACAAATGGATAAATGGAACACTGAGGCTTTTACTGTGTAGCAACACAGTAGCGCAACAGTCTTCAAGTTTACAAACTTGAAAAGTAGTATTTGTGGAACACCAATGGTGTTTCCTTCAGCAGAAATATTCAAACTTTGATACTTTAAATTTCAAAATAATAATATATAATGTGAATATAGTGTAATTGATGTTATAGTGCACTGTGCAATTGTTGGTACACATGGCACTGCACTTTTGTGACAGTTAATTTCACTCTCAGGATTTTACTCTGTATCTGCACAAAAAGAATGAGGACTTTCATCTAGACTCAAATTAACTACACTGAGGCTCAAAGGCCTCTCGATACCGTTTTGTAGAACAAGTGGACATTGTTAAGCAAATTAAGTTAACCACTTAAACCCGGTATACTTTGTTGACCAGGGTCTATCCTTGGCTCACAAATTCTTCCCTCTTCTATAACAAATAGGCAATCTACAACAACAACAACAACAACAACAAACAAAAAAATACTATATCTACTGTTTTCTCATCTATTATGACTAGTCCTGATTTGGTAACAGTAGATTTCAAGTGGTAAAGAGAAGAAGATTTGGATGCTGTACAGTGCCATGACGTTAGTGTTTCTCGTTTCCCTTTTTCTACTTTGTACATATAGGGCCCTATTTCCGTCCATGCTAAACCCTAAACCCCTAAACGTCTTTGCCTTTTTTTTACAATTTTGAAAAACATTTTTAAATACTTCAAATAGACCATCTACATCGACACGTTGTGAGCTTGGAGATCAGCTATTTGAACTATTTAAAAATATTTTCCAAAATGGTAAAAGAAGGCAAATAAGTTTAGGGGTTTAGGGTTTAGCATCGACTAAAATAGGGCCCATAGTGTTTTGTATTATATTTGTTGATGATATTGTACTTTTGGTGTTATTGTTATGCTATGTTGATGAATTGAATACATGCTGCATGACCACAATGGAAACAAGTCCCCAGGACTTTTTTTAGATTATCCCTTTTAGCCCAAATGTACTGTACCTTGTGCTGTTTGCATTTCTGTCTAATAAAGCAGGGGTCTTCAACAGGGGGTCCGGGGTCCTCAGAGTTACTACAGGGGGTCCTTCAAATCTTTGTGTGATAGAAACTTTTTTTCTCCTTTTTTATATTAACCACTTGAACCCTAGCGTCCATATTCTGAGAACTTTAGCCAAAAATAGCAGATCTTGTAGATCGTCTATTTTCGGCAAGGAGGTTTGGTGTAAAGGGGAAAAAAGAGCTCACTAAGTACAGAGTGAAAGGTCAAGTTTATTAAGTATTGATGGTTCAAGTGGTTAACTATCTGATAACACAAATTGACATGAATCCAAAATACACTGATGATTGTGCTGTCAAACGATGAAACTATATGGAATCTATGACAAGGTTGTGGAGGTCCCTGCTTCATCTCTCTCTCAACTAGGGGGTCCTTGACCTGAAAACGTTGAAGACCCCTGTAATAAAGTATTCAATCAATCAAAAAGCTTTGTTTCTTTTTTTCTTCATAACATTTTTGCGCAAACTGTCACAAGTCAATCACAGCACTTTGCATCATTCCCTGCCAAAACCCCACGCTGCAGTTAGGTCAGCTCCACATACACACACACACACACACACACACACACACACACACACGCACTGCCATAGGGAATCTCTGGCAACCCCCGGTGTCACACGCGAGCAAAACATCTGTTGTTCTGCAACCCAGGCCAAACCCATTCTGTCGGGGCAAATTATGGAAATGGGAAACAGTGTCACCCCGCCAATCTGACACCGTCGCCTGGTCGGCTTTTCCTGCCGACTGCACACGTGCACTCGCATGCCACAGCGCATCACATGCACGCTCACACACACACACTTATGTGTTTTCTCCTTCGCGATCATTTACTGTATGCGTAGAATGCCGAAATGACAGCTGCACGCGGCGAAAAGTTGACAAAGTGGATTAAGCCAGTTCACTTTTTTGGGGGGGTGGGGGGTGTATAGTAGGTTCTCAAATTCCCGTGTGTACACACACACACATCCGCCACGCATGCACGCGCATGCACGTGTGGCAAGCACACACAGCCTACTAACATCATTCTCTCAATTTCTACTATATCCAACAGTCTAAAAATACCAGGTGAAGGGAGACAGCAGGGGCGGAATTTATGATAAAGAAAGTCTCTGTGACATGGCCCGGTGCTGCAATCAATCTCCTCAATCTCTCTCCATCCTCCCTTCTCTCTCTCTCTCTCCCTCCCTCCCCCTCTCTCTGTTTTCATATCCAGGGGCGTCAATTGGGTATGGCAGGGGTATGCAGCTGCCATACCCTGGGTCCAGGGGGGGAAATAAAAGTTACTTTTAAATATAAATCCAAGAATGTCTCTTTGTCTATCTATCTGTTCTGGTTATTATGTTGTTAAATTACAGCAAAATGTAACAGAATGGTCACTTAAACAAGGTATTATAATTATATTCTCCACACACTTGTATTCTCCCCATCTTGACAAAATGGTATATTCCCAGGTTCCGCAGGTCAACTGCACAGGTGCAATGCATTATTGTTAATTGTGGCACGTTTACTAAACATGCCAAGTTTAGCTGCACTTTGAAGAACCATTCCAGGCTGCCATATCCAGCCCAAGAAACCATAGACACGGGGGGAAAAATAGAATGTACTTCTTAAAATAAATGTATCATGCCTGTTGCTACGGCATGGCAACATGACTGGTGTCTTGCACGCGCGCCTTCACCAGTCATGTTGCCATACCTTAGCTATTTTCTGAACTGACGCCACTGTTCATATCTCCCTGTCCCTCCCTCTTTGTCCTACCTCCATCCTCTCTGTCTAACTCTATCTTGCTTGAGAGCTAGCATATGTCTCCAATCATTTCCTCCTCCCTGCCCCCACCCACCCTCCTCCGTCTCTCTCCCACCCCTTCCTCCCAGACTCCCTCTTCTCTCTCTCTCCCTCTCTTTCACTTTTTTTTCTCTTCTCTCTCCCAGTTACTCCTTCATCTTTCCCCAGTTTGACTCTCGCCGTGGCTGGTGCAGTTATCAATCACAGGAGCCCAGCCTCGTCAGGGACCACTGAACCCAGAGGCGGTCTTCTCTTCTCTTCTCTCCCATCTCATTCTCTCCTCTATCTTCCTCACTCTCTCTCTCTCTCTCTCTCTCTCTCTCTTTCCTTTAACAAATTTGTTCCAGTTAATAAGCCCTCCCAAATGACCCCCCCTCCTCCTAATTAAGCACAGGCGGCGTGTAGGGAAATATGATACTTAATTAATGATGAGATAAACTCCCTCTCAAGGCCCTGTCAGGAAACCGTGACACCATGTTTGGTGGTTTGAGATCAAATTAACACGCCAAAAGACACAGAAGAGAAATGACGGCTGGGGGTTTCTTTTTTTTTCTTCTTTTCATTCCCCGTTCATCTGTCACAGAAGAACACTGTATGGATCAAGTTGGATTTGGATTTTGAAGCCGATCAATTTGTCTGTAACTGCAGCTTTGTGTCGCTATCATCACCCAGAGCCATGCCATCAGTGTGAGACAGAGTGGTGCTATGCCAGCTAAGTGGATTGACTTAAGCAATATTACACGAGAGAGTGTTCTTTGCTGTTTGTATTGCCACGACATTGATGTGGTGACGACGCGAAGGAGTTCAATAGTCTAGCATAGGAACGCGACGTTAGATAGATTAGTGTCTCTCTTTCCATGAAAATGTGTTTGTATGTGTCCAATGTGATGAGTGATATTTAGTGATTTCACTTGAGCACAGCTTTGAAAAGCTATTTAAAAAATAATAATTTATCATTCATATAATGCAAGTTCCAATTCCTGCCATCTTTTGTATCCCACCCCACTTAGCACAGCGACATATCTGGCATATCAGCATGCTATAGAATAAGTTTAAGATCGTTTTGGTTTGGTTGTTCGCCAAGACCATAAATGGTGCATTTTTATATAGCGCTTTTATCCAAAGCGCTTTACAATGTGCATTACATTCACCCATTCACACACACATTCATACACCGGTGGCGGTGGAAACCATGCAAGGCACCAACCAGCTCACCGGAGGCAACTTTGGGGTTCAGTGTCTTGCCCAAGGACACTTCGACATGTAGACAGGAGAAGCTGGGATTTGAACCGCTGACCCATGGAGCATTGGCCAACCCACTCTACCTCCTGAGCTACAGCCGCCCACCATAGAGCAGGGTTCCCCAATAGGCGGCCCGCGGGCCATTTGCGGCCCGCGGGGGGCTACTGTCTGGCCCCCACCAACCCCAGTAATAATGGTGGTATAAGATATACCTCGGTATCTCGTATCTCCAAATTTGTACGTTCTTTCGCAAATCATACAACACAAAAGTAGTGAAAAAGTAGTGAAAAGAGCAGATCTACAAGCACACAGGCGTTGTGTGCTTGTAGATCGGCTGTTTTCACTAGTTAAATAATTTTTGAAGCGGTGAAAGCCGCTTCCAAGGAGTGGCTTTGTCTGTCCCGTACATGTTTTTTTTGAGGATTCCCATAGATTCTCAAGGAGTGAGAATGTCTGTCCCGTACATGTCCCGTGCATGCAGAATTGAGGATTGGTCAAGCTTCACATGACAATTTGGCCCTCCAGACAAAATCATTCATTCATTCAGAATTCCTAAAAATATAGAACTAAAGCACATAGAAAGTATAGATCTAGAACACAGAATGTATAGATCTAGAACACAGAATGTATAGATCTAGAACACAGATTTCATAGCTCCAGAACACATCAAATTCACCGCTTCACTTCGAACCGAGGTTTAATTTTTAAAATAATCGCTGCCGTCGCTGGAGTAGCGGGAACGCCACCGCCGCCCCCTGCAATGATGTGGCCCTCGGCTTGCTACCCTATAGACATAATTCGGCCCTTGAGGAAAACTAATTGGGGAAGCCTGCCATAGAGTAACTGCACACTCCCTCACACAAAGACACACCTGCACTCACGGCTGCTTGGACATAATGTGTCAAACACACATATGCACATAAAGTGCAGTACAGTGAAACTAGACAAGAGAGAGTTTTATGACTATGTACACACGCTATCTTTAGGTGTCCCACATACCCATACCTTTTGTATGGCAATACAGTATATACGTAACTAAGTCACAAACAGCAACTAAAGCGTACATATGATGTTAGCCTTGCTTGATTTGTTTGTTCCTCAAATGATAGATAGAATAACATGCAGTACAGCAACCATAAGCATAAAGAAAATGGCATGTTTAAAAGGCAAACAATTTATATAGTTAAATTCGTGACACCAAAGAGCCCGCGTCAACCATCAGAGGCTCTTTTTGACAACGGCCCCGCAAAAAGAAAGTAAAAGACACTTTACTGGCAATTTATTCTCTCTCATCTCATCACGCTTTACAACAAACTTCGAATTCTTTTAATCGTGTTCAACATCTCGTTCTTTCATTATGTTTTAACGAGCGCTAATTAATGGCTGACACAACGAATCAGGTTTTAATAATGCATGGATAATGTTTTGTCCGGAACATATGGCGCACTTTATTAATATTCAACATCAATTGTCATATTGCTCCTGACAGCCTCTCTCAGAAACGGGCCATTTTGATGTGTGCAGAGATATGAGGAAACAGTCGGGGCTCCTTTGAGTGGTTAGGCTCAGGGGTGTCGCACCAAATCCGGGGCCCCGGGTACAAGGATTCACTGCGGGCCCCCCATGAATGTTCTTCATAGGGGGAGAAGGGGGTTTAACCCATCTAGAGTGGGAACGCATTATTGCACGTTATTTTGTGCTTTAACTATTGAAAAATAGCAGACATTGTAGATCTGCTATTTTTGAAAAGTTGTGAAAATGTTTGCAAGTCTTTGAATGTTTCAAATCCTTCTATGGTTTATTTGAAGAAAAAAAGAAAACAAACATAAAACATGTTTCTATCTCAGTGGTGCTCAAACTTTTTCATGTGAAGGACCCCCCAAATGATATGTATTTGGCCACGGACCCCATCTCAAAATATGTAGTTCCAGGGACCCCCCAGAAGCAAAATTTGAGTTACAAATGTTAAAAAATACATACGGTATATTTAAAGATTTGCACACATTTTCACGACGTATCAAAAATAGCAGATCTACAAGCTCGTGAGCTTGTAGATCTGCTATTTTTCAATAGCTAAAGTATAAAATAATGAAGGCCCCTCCACCTTGGGCCCTAGTAACTCAGTCCCGCTTTCCCCTCCCCTTGTGACGCCCCTGGGTTTGCTTGCAGATTTCCTCTGCCCGGCTATGCAGCGCCTCGTTTTCACAGTCTGGCAGCGAGGACGTTCACAACTTCATCTTCTCAGTGCACATCCAGACACATTTTCAGACTGACAAGAAGAGTGTGCTTGACAGCGGAAAGAGGAAGAAGTTCCAGAATGTGCTCCAAGTGTGAGATACGTCTGTGTATGTGTGTGTGCATGGCGTGCACACCTATACATGCTTGTGTTTGTGTGTGTGTGCGGGAGTAAAAAAAAAGAGAAAAAAAAAGAAGTGCTCCCCTTTGGATTCTCTGTGACACTGACTGAAGCAACCCGCTGCTGGAGACATTCCACATATTCCAGTTTATGAACTCAAACATGTAGATGAAGTGAGCCATCCCCCTGCCAGAGCCAGGGGCGTCACAAGGGGGGGGGGGGGTGTGGGGGGGTACTGAGTTACTAGGGCCCAAGGTGGAGGGGCCTTAATTATTTAATTATTTTTATAATTGAAAAATAGCAGATATACAAGCTCACAGCGCGGCACCGAGTGCCGCGCTGCAAGCTTGTAGATCTGCTATTTTTGAAAAGTCGTGAAAATGTTTGCAAATCTTTGAATAAATATTTTTTTAAGCGAACATTTGTAACTCAAATTTTGCTTCTGGGGGGTCCCTGGAACTAAATATTTTGAGATGGGGGTCCGTGGCCAAATACATATCATTTTGAGGGTCCTTCACATAAAAAGGTTTGAGCACCACTGACTTAGAAACACAAGTTTTTCAAAAAAAAACCTTTGAAATATTCAAAGACTTCAAAGAAATGTTCAAGATTTTTCAAAAAATAGCAGATCTACAAGCTCGCAGCACGGCACAAAATGATACGTTATAATTTGTTCCCAGTCTAAATGGGTTAAACCCCCTCACCTATGAAGAACATTCATTGGGGGGCCCGCAGTGAATCCTTGTACCCAGGGCCCAGAAATTGGTGGGACACCCATGGCCAGAGCATCCATATCCCTTCTACCCAATCCCCTGCTCTCTGCTACCACTTACGCTGTGTGACACTGATGTAACGGCACGGCACATCCTTTACAGTACACTCCCAAAGTCCAGGGATTGAAGTATTACTTTACTGTATGCAATGGAAATATCTTGTATATGAGGGAGACAAATGCAGAAAGCCTGTACGCTAAATAACCATACATCGTATTACACATTAGGTGCCATCCAGGCCTGGAATTTCTTCATTTTAGGGGCAAGGCCACTTGGCCTTTGGTGTTGTCCATTTTTGGAGCTGTGTGAAGCACAGGCTCCCTATACGTGGCCGTGTGGGTCTGTCTGTGTGTCTGTCTGTCTGTCTGTGTGTGTGTGTGTCTGTATGTAGCCTGAACTTCCTAAACTTCGGCACGCCACTAGTCCCACAGTTTTGCCACCACACACTCGCGCCATATGTCAAATCGACCGGCTTACTCGGGAATCGTGGGCTATTACTTTTCTAAGAGAAAGGTTCTATAGTTTAATTGATATTAATTTATTAGTGAATTAATTTTCCCCATTGACTTATAATGGGAATCGCAAAAACTCACATTCAATTATTTGTCTCTCGCAAACCATAGGGGCTAGAGTTTCAAGACTTGGAGAGGAGGTTCATAATGATTTCAAGGATTAAATAAAACATAATTGTGTCATTTGGCCGCATGGTGGCGCCATAACACCCCACTTTACGTTTTGGCCTGTAACTCTTGAACCGTAGGTCGGAAAATTAAAAATATTTTTTCCCTGGATTCCTTGGGTCATGACGCATCTCCCCATATAGGCCACGCCCATTTGCGCCATGATAGATTTTCCGCCATCTTGAATTTTCTCCAAAACACACTTTTTGCTCCTTTTCCTACATATTTTCTTCAAATGTCACAAAAATCGGTACACATGATCCACACACACACACACACACACACACACACACACACACACACACACACACACACACACACACACACACACACACACACACACACACACACACACACACACACACACACACACACACACAGCTCCACTTCACACGGGTGTGATTTTTTGAGACACCGGTGACTACTGTCTACATATTGACAAGAAAGAGACAGAGGAGAACGTGGTATAGTCAGCTGGGGCATTAAGGCCACTGTGGCCTCAAGTCATGCCTTTGGTTTGAGGGGCACAAGGCCAAACTGAGGGACAACGGCGGCCATGGCCTCCATGAAATTCCTGCCCTGGTGCCATCCATTGGGCCTTGGAACAAAAAGGCCTACTGTCATCAAGTCTCACTTCTAGACAAACTTATACAACCTTTAAACAAAATTACACGAACGATATTTCTGCATCTGTATTTTATACAATAATCTCAGGAAACACAATGCTTCCTAAAGTCAGACAGTGTTACTGTAGATGACACAATGAGAAGTAAATGCATGAATGCAGGTATAAAGAGGGGCTGAACAAAACAGGTGAGAAAGAAAGAGACAAACTAAAAACATGGTTGCATCAAATGCATCAGAAGCCAAATCAATGTGCATCCATGAATGCACAAGCCAAAATGACAACAGTGTCAAGAGTTTGCAAATAAATAAACAGATGACCAAAAGGACGTCCGTCTTACAGTATAGCATGTTGTATTAGTCTAATTAATCTGTTATTCTGCAGTCTTTCTTTAGAAATCATGTTTTCTGTTTGGGTAATGAGAAAGCACATAAGGAGGAGCGCACACCTACGTTTGTGAGGTGCTGACCACGCAGATAACACTGAATGAGAAGAAAGAGGCTGCACAACTCTTCAGCCACGATGCAAATAATGTATTTAACCTACGTTTCGACTGTTGCCAGTCTTCATCAGGGTTTTCAAAACCCTCATTCACTGTTTAGGTAATGAAATATGTGTTTCTTTAATAACTGTCATCCTTTCACCACCACTTTCATTCCCTCAATAAACCACTCATTATAGATCTTGATGGCGTGGTCTTGTATGAGGGTAGGGTGGTAAGAC
The DNA here is from genome assembly GCF_963921795.1 of Nannobrachium achirus. Classification (NCBI taxonomy): domain Eukaryota; kingdom Metazoa; phylum Chordata; class Actinopteri; order Myctophiformes; family Myctophidae; genus Nannobrachium; species Nannobrachium achirus. The sequence goes on from NC_137819.1 coordinate 25,334,817, forward strand.
TCAAATGTGCTGGCCTAGCGGTCCAGGTGCATACCACATAGGCTCTGATGTATGACAGTGTGTCGCAAGTTCAAATCCCGATCCCGAATTCCCAATGACCTTTGCTGCATGTCGCTCCCTGTTTCTCTCCCGGTTTCCGTTCTACCTACTGTACTATCAATAATAATTGATAAGGGTAATAATAATAATAATAATAATTCAAATTAAATTAAATGTATTATTATTTTTTTAACCAAGTTGGAGCACTGGGATCTTTGTAGATGATTTGTACATTGTGAGAATATGTCTTGATGATGACAACTAGGCTATATTTTAGCTCTCCCCCCTCCCCCCATCTTGAAATTAAATGTACATTGACTACTTTGAAAAGTGCGTATTTAAATCCCAGCGGATGGTGGGGAAAAATAAATAAACCCAAACTATCAAGGTCCAAAAACAACCAGCAACGCATGCGTGACATATTTACCATAACAGCCATTCTGAACTTTGGTCTAAAATGAAACAACCGCCATAAAATAAATGTTTGTTCTTGCGATGTCCTTTGAAGTTGGATTTGTTTTTTTTGCTCTTTAATGATTTCTCTTATCTGATGATGATGGAAGCCATGCTGACACTTTCTTTTGCTTCATCAAGTTCTGCCGCACAATTACATGAATTTACTTTCAATAAATTACCATCTTTGCATACATCAGTCAAATCATCCAGCAGAGGCGTTCGCAAACAATATGCATTATTAATTTCATTGTCAGTGTTTATTTGGTTAACTTGTAACCGACTTGGACAGCCCCGTTGCCTTGATGATGCATTTAAAAGCATCAGGGTCGGCGTTTTAAAAGGGAATCAGGAGATGACATGCTCTCACACACCACACACACACACACACACACACACACACACACACACACACACACACACACACACACACACACACACACACACACACACACACACACACACACACACACACACACACACACACACACACACACACACACACACACACACACACACACACAGAGGACAGAGAACGCAGCAAGCCTGAACTCCAGTAAAAAGACCAATCCAACGCTCAAAAGACACAGCAAAATCGGCACCAGTAAAAAATAATTACATTTAATTAGGGATGTTGGAATGTTGATTTGGTGCGGGGCAGTCAGGTCATTTGGTGGGGCATTGCGCCTCCCCCCTTTGCCCATGCCTAGATCCGGGTCTGTTATGTAGTCACACGAGTGTGTCTCCAACCTGACCAATTGTGAACTTAAACGCATGCAGATCTGCTTCCCATATACTGTAGTGTCGTCTTGTCATCAGTAGGGTTGGACACATCTACTGAAATTAATCTTAAACATGTTCAATCAATGTGATTCAAATGGCAAAGCGTCAATTTTTTTTACTATTGTCCAACTCTAGGAGGAAATAAGTACCAAACATAAGCATGAATGCTCACAATCGGTACAGGTGAGGGACTTTTCAATCCAAGTCGTGTTCATCATCACTCTATTCGCGATAAACATAGTCTTCAGGCTTTAAGCACAGGATATCTCATAAGGTTCAACTATCAAATCACTTGATATCTAAGAACCGGCACTGAAAGTAATGTATGTGTCATAGGCAGGGGCGTCAGTTGGGTATGGCAGGGGTATGCAGCTGCCATACCCTGGGTCCAGGGGGGAGAATACAAGTTACTTTAAAATATAAATCCATGAATGTCCCATTGTCTATCTGCTGGTTATGTTGTTAAATTACATTAAAATAACTACAAATGCAAAATTTAACAAGGTATTATAATTATATTCTCCACACTTGTATTCTCCCCATCTTGACAGAATGGTATATTCCCAGGTTCCGCAGGCCGGCTGCACAGGTGCAATTCATTATTGCCATATCCAGCCCAAGAAACCATAGACATTTTGGGGGGAAAAATTAGAATGTACTTCTTAAAATAAATATATCATGCCTGTTGCTAAGGTATGGCAACATGACTGGTGTCTTGCACGCGCGTGAAGGCGCGCGTGCAAGACACCAGTCAAGTTGCCATACCTTACCTTTTTCTGGACTGACGCCACTGGTCATAGGTATACAGGCAGACCCATCTACTGTATGAATGTAAGTATAGAGAAATGTAACAACAGGACTCCCGGAGAGGAGGACACTCTAAATAACCAAGTCTGCCCATGTCTGTGTGGGAGAAAAAACATTGTGACGGCTAATCAGAGCCAAGACAAGTGCCTTCCATAAGTGACACGGTAACCTCCACACACCCCCAATTCAGCCCAGGGGGCTCCTGGAGGGCGCCACCATGGCAGCTCTCATCCACCATCAAACCATCGTTCCAGAAGACAGCTCCTAGCGATGCTGCAAAGTCTTGCTCTAGCGAGAGCGAAAAAGAAGAAACGCTAAGACATGAGCGAGGGGACATGGGGGGGGGGGAGGGGCGCTGCACCTTGCAAACATTTTGGTTAATTATGTATTATAGCTGTCCTTCATGAATTTAATTACCAAAAGCTGCGAGGCAACGTGGCGCTATTTGCATACATACATACATGTACACACTCAGGGGCGTCACAAGGGGGGGGGGGGGGGGGGGGGGAGTGGGACTGGGTTACTATAGGGCCCAAGGTGGAGGAGGGGCCTTAATTATTTTAAACTTTAGATATTGAAAAATAGCAGATATACAAGCTCACAGCGCGGCAAGCTTGTAGATCTGCTATTTTTGAAAAGTCGTGAAAATGTCTGCAAATCTTTGAATATGTGTATTTTTTAAGCGAACATTTGTAACTTTGTAATTTTGCTTCTGGGTCCCTGGAACTAAATATTTTGAGATGGGGTCCGTGGCCAAACACATTTTGGGTGTCCTTCACATGAAAACGTTTGACCACCGCTGACAGAAACATATAGGTTTTTCAAAAAACCTTAGGATTTGAAATATTTGACTTGCTACATTGATTTGAAATGCTACTTTTCAATAGTTAAAGCACAACATAATGTGTAATAATGCGTTCCGAGTCTAAATGGGTTCAACCCCCTCCCCCTGTGAAGAACATTCATGGGGGGCCCGCAGTGAATCCTTGTACCCAGGGCCCAGAATTTGGTGCGACATCCCTGCACACACTACATGGGTGAAAAGAGACGTGCCTGATGTAAAGCTGGTGGATTTCAATTAGTGATCTTGGATGGGCGATGTTGCTAATCAACGTGGTGGCATGTGCAGTAAAACACTCATCTCACGTGTGTGTGTGTGTGTGTGTGTGTGTGTGTGTGTGTGTGTGTGTGTGTGTGTGTGTGTGTGTGTGTGTTGGGGGGGAGGCACATCACCCATCAGCGGGCCGAAAAACATCCATGGCAACAAGATGGAAGTGACTGATATTGACAATGTGCAGCAAGTTTCAACTGCTTGTGGGCCACGCTAAAAACGGTAACTTTGGATTTATATTGGGGGCATGCCGATATCGGTATTCGGTCAATACCTGAGGTGAAACCCTACAAAGCCAAGAACTGACGCAAACGCTGTTTGCTTATTTCTCCACACACATTTACTTACCGGTACTTTTCACATCTACAAGAACATTACAGGAAAAAGAAAAGTGTAATCATCACACAAATCATAAGCCAAACACAGGTCCAATTAAAGAAATAGAATAGAAATAATATGTTGTTACTTTGATAATCTGAACATTGTTAATCTGTTTAACGTTCTCAATGTGGGGTCCTTACACCCTCAGAGGTCTTTGAGGGGATTTCATGGGGTCCCGAGCTAAGTAATTGATCATTAGGAACCAAATGGACCCCTACCGAGATACACGCAGAGTTAAATTAACACTGAGGATTTTCCAGTGTATATATATGGGGTCCCAGATCTATATTGGAACAAATGGGGGTCTGTGGCCTATGCATATCAAACTAGCAGTCCTTGAATAAAAAAAAAAAGGTTGATAATCACTGCTCTAAACCGTGCCAAACTGTGTCAAATGTTGCTTTGGTACAACCCAACAGTCATGTCATCCTTCACTCCGGCTTTGCGTCCATTTCTGACTCACCTGAGACTCCAGGCCTTTTTGCATACTAGAGTAGGGTGAACGCACGGCACCGAGAAACGGCCTCGGGAGAGCTTGAACTCTGGCTCTCTAGCTTTATCTGCCAGGCCTAATGATGGCATCCACCTGCTGTTTTATGGCCACAGCTGGAGCAGCACAGCTCCTATTTGGCCTAGAGCATGCGCGCACGCCGCACGCACATGCACATACACAGGAGTGTCGCACCAAATTCGGGGCCCTGGGTACAAGGATTCACTGTGGGGCCCCCATTAGTTTGTGCTTTAACTCTTGAAAAATAGCAGATATACAAGCTCACAGCGCGGCACCGAGTGCCGCGCTGCGAGCTTGTAGATCTGCTATTTTTGAAAAATCTTGAACATTTGTGCAAGTCATAGTCAAGTCACTGACATAGTGTTTCTATGTCAGTGGTGCTCAAACCTTTTCATGTGAAGGACCCCCAAAATGATATGTATTTGGCCACGGATCCCCCCAGAAGCAAAATTTTAGTTACAAATGTTCGCTTAAAAAATACACATATTCAAAGATGAGCACACATTTTCACGACTTTAAAAAAATAGCAGATCTACAAGCTCGCAGCGCTTAACTGAGCTTGTATATCTGCTATTTTTCAATAGCTAAAGTATAAAATAATGAAGGTCCCTCCACCTTGGGCCCTATAGTAACTCAGTCCCCCTTCCACCCCCTTGTGACGCCCCTGCGCACAACACACACACACACACACACACACACACACACACACACACACACACACACACACACACACACACACACACACACACACACACACACACACACACACACACACACACACACACACACACACACACACACACACACACACACACACACACACACGCAGCCTCTCTCGCTGTCAGTCCTTCTTTCGCTCTCTGCTTCATCCGTCTCCCTCTCCCCCCCGCCCCCCTTGCTCCACCAGTCTCTATACATTATCCTTCCATCTCATCCATCCACCCACACCAAACTGCTTTCTACATCCACTGTTCTTTCCCATCCATCTCGCCATCCCTCCCACCCCCATTCCTCTCCCTCATTCTCTACTTCTCTTTTGTGGCTCATTGCCCTGATGCACTTTTTATGGTCAACACCCATGAGCGTCTCATCTGAACCGCTCTGGCCTCATATGTGTTTCAGGACGGGGGATGAGTTGATAAGGAAGGGAAGAAGAAAAAAAAGGCCCACAAGGGCCGCCAGCCAGCCAAACATCAGAGCAATGTGTCTCACAGCTGCCTGATGACCTCGACTATTCAACCTTGCAGGGCCCCTGACGGGGAATCTCTGTCCTCCGGGGGTTGCAACATTAACGCATTCAGAACGGGTACACTATATTGTGTATCATTATTTTATGCTTTAACTATTGAAAAATAGCAGATATACAAGCTCACAGCGCGGCACCGAGTGCCGCGCTGCGAGCTTGTAGATCTGCTATTTTTGAAAAATCGTGAAAATTCGATTTTTGAAAAAACCCATGTTTCTATGTCAGCAATCTGGCCAGCCATCGTCAAAGAAAAGGTCCTTTTCACTTGAACTGGAGCTCAGTTAGTCTGTTCTTGAGAGACTACTATGTCAGTGGTTCTCAAACTTTTTCATGTGAAGGACCCCCAAAATGATATTTATTTGGCCACGGACCCCCATCTCAAAATATTTCGTTCCAGGGACCACCCAGAAGCAAAATTTGAGTAACAAACGTTAGCTTTGAAAATACATATATTCAAAGATTTGCACACATTTTCACGACTTTTTCAAAAATAGGAGATCTACAAGCTCGCAGCGCGGCACTCGGTGCCGCGCTGTGAGCTTGTATATCTGCTATTTTTCACTGGTTAAAGCATTCAATAATTCTAGGCCTAAATGGATTAAAGTGACATTTCGCTTTTTTTTTTTGGCCCGCGTCGTATGACTTGGGGAACGGTGAGCTATCAATATAATATCGGTTCTCCTGGGGAATCGCTCGAGTTACAATTCTGAAAGAGTGCAATTTTGTCGTTCTGTGAACTCCGGTTTGTAATGATGACAGCATAAGAACCCACAGAAATGCCAGAGTGGTGTTTAAGAGTTGTGGCGCTGGTGCGTTCATGAATTCATATCAAGTCGTTCTCGATAAAAAAACACTACTTTTCGAATCCGGACATGTGGTTCTCTTCATCTCAGCCAAAAAGAAAAGAAAAGAAGAAAAACGTCTGTTCTGAGCTTGATCGTTAGAATGTTGCTAGGCTCGATGTTTTAATTGCTGTGGAGCAATTATATTCAAGAACTCGGATTTCGCTTGATGATCGCCGATCAATATGAATTTGTGTAACGATGCTTCATAGCCAATCAACTGTCTCTTCCTTCCCGGCGTTTCAGCGCCTCCCTCATTACGACCATCCTGATATCCGTTTGAGTTTTGAGTTCAGTCTTGAAAGCCCTCATCTGAGCTGACCAGACTTTAGACGGGTGATCCCAGAGGGAACCTCGCAGCAGGTGTTTGCTAGACATCTTCTGACTGACTTGACTGAGGAAGATTGGAAGTTTGGACTAAAAATAGGGGCCAACAAATCATTTTCTGGGAGACATGCTGAAATTACGGAACAGCGGGGAGAGGGGGAGGGGTGGGTGGGGAAGAGGGAAAAACACGATGATCGCAGCTCAGGCCCGTCAAAAGCCCAAGACAGTCCTCGGAGAGAGGCGCCGGCTTGACAACATGTCAATATAATTTTGAGTGCTTCTCTGCGAGCGCAGCTCTCAGGGACATATCATTTACTCTAACAGCTTTACACCGAAAAACAGACAGCGAACATTTGACGAGAGCGGGAGGGAAAATCCACGCAGTTGATCTCTGAGACCGCGGGAAGGCTTTTCTTTTTTTTTCCCTCCTTTTTTTTTTTAAGAGAAGACAACACTTCTTTGTTGATCACTGTCAGCACGCTTACCGGACCAGACGGTGTTGTCTAAGTTTCGACGCAGCCGGCGCGCCACGTCTTGTCGGGAGATCTAACGCTCGCCCGGAAAAGAAATCGCTCTCCTTCAGTTTAGCCCCTGGTTCGGGCTGCCTCTTAAATCTGTCACTCAGCCTGCACCTCAGAAGCTGACAGGATGATTGAATACAAGCCCATATTAACAGTGACAACTTCAGCTGCAGCTAAGTAGACCTGAGCAAACAGAACACTCCGGCAGGCAGTCACACAACACAGACACAGCTCTCTCTCTCTCTCTCTCTCTCTCTCTCTCTCTCTCTCTCTCTAGTCACTCTGCAGACGTGGAGGGGGGGGGAAAGGGAGAGCCGCTGAACAAAGACACGAGCAAGGTTTTATTTATATTAATAATACATGGTGCAGATAATGGTGGCATTACATTTTTCATCGCGATGTTTGGGGAAAAGAGAGGGAGGTTATAAGCGAAAGAGGTAGAGGAGTGGGGGTGAAGAGGTGGCACACGTGAGACTTCTTTATTTGGAGGCACCGGGCATTAGTGAATAATATGCATATTGGCATGGGTCCTTGCGAATTTCCATATTTAGCTACGCACCCTTAGGTGCATCTCCCAGTCTCTGGGGGCGACAGCAACCGGAGTGTGATTCGTCCCAGCGGCTATTACACACACTGAATAAACATGAGGCTACAGCCTCCTTCCACTACACTTGTACAGGGTCAAAGGTCATATTTACAAGAACAGCAAACCCACTTACAATCAAACAGTCGTTTGAGAACAAACTCCCATTATAAGCAAATCCTACTACTAGCTAATAAAAAAACAACAACAAATCCAAAGTCATAAATGTGCAAATACTCACATTCACTGAACTAGTGTTAAATTGAATTCTTAAATTCCGACTGCGGAGCCAGTCATTATTTTGCTGCAGTTTACCATGTCAGTCTCAATGCAAAGTGGAACAGAAGATATTTTTCTTTTGTCTCTGCTGAGAATCACAAACACCCCAGATCTGCTTGAAAATGAGCGCTATTTGCATATGCGTACTTAGCACACCAAAACTTCAATTAGCTGCAACACCCAGTACAGTAGTAACAAGGCACACATTTGACTTCTCAAGTGTTCAGTATTGGTTTTTGAGGAAGAATCTTTAATCTGTGCCACTGAGTGTCCTTGTCAAGAGGAATATCAAATATTTCCCACCAAAGTTAATATCCTGTTCAGAATGTGAGATGAGTCTTTGTTCCAAAACAGCAGTGTTGATTTTGTGTGACAAAAACAAAATGAAAACATAATGAAAACTAAGCTATGATGACTAAAACTATGACTAAATATACTGTATATACTGACAATTTCGACAAGAATGAAAAGTGCTAGTGTACAGTATATTGTAATGGTTCTCAAAGTGGGGTCCATGAACCCCGGGGGTCCTTGAGGGGGTCCCCAGGCAAAATGATGATTGCTGTTTACCCCCTTTTCTTCTTCCCAATTTAGTCACTATGCCAATTGGTCCCTCCCTATACACATTTCTGTGTATTGTCACTGCTGTTGTATATCGTCGTTGTCAGGTGGAAACCTCGTATCTCCGAGTTTCACATTTTTTTACGTTCTTTCGCAAAGTAAAGCCCTGCTTCATCATACAAGGCCGTCGCACGAAAGTAGTGAAAACAGCAGATCTACAAGCACACAACGCCTCGCGGTGCGAGGCGTTGTGTGCTTGTAGATCGGCTGTTTTCACTAGTTTAAATCATTTTTAAAATGATAAATGCAAAACAAACGGTTTTGGACATACAAGGTTTTCACCCGCCGACAACGACGATATATTCTACTGGCTCAGCTGCCAGTGAGGAGCCCCCACCGGGAGGACGCAGAGCCTTCGTTCTACTTCCCCCGCCCAACACTCCCCGCTGACAGGTGCCGCACCAGCCAGTGGGAGTACAGTACGTGCAGTGACAAATATCACCCTCACCGCCTGGCTTCCTTGGTGAAATAACAGAAAGAGAGATTGTTCTGCTCTCTCCTGTTTCAAGGTGTGGCTAAACCTGTCAGGATCAACCTCCACTAGCATACATACAGTAAATACATACTGTAGGTCCCAGGGTCACTGAATCACTAAGCCTGGTTTCCCTCCCCTGAACAGGGGCCATTTGTGTCTGTATAGACACTTGACGAAACCGGATGTAGTGTGTGGTGCATTCTAACACCCAGACTCTGTGGTGGTGTGCAGCTACTTTACCTGGCACTGCGCAACCTGAGCACCCTACATGTATTTAATTTTTCTATAGAAAATAGGCAATTTAAAAGCTCACAATGCTTCATAATAACGCAACATGCCTTTGCATGTTCCTAGCACACAATCTTTTGAGATGGGGACGGGGTCCACAGCGTGGTAATAAAATAATCTCTCTGTGTGCATCAGAAAGGTTTGCGTTTAGTCAAAAGTCAACTTAAAGCTTGTAGATATGCTATTTTTTTTTGCCAAAGATTGGCCTATTATGACATGCCCAGAATGGGGATGATAGTGGTTAAACTCAATCTGTGTCTTTTTTTCTTCTCCAAATTGTGAAGCATCGGTAACCTAAACACGCTATTTTTTTACTGTCATTTTTCATCGGAAGACTCCCTTCCTCCATTCGCCAATTAAGGAATAGAAAGCAAATTTGTCTTTAGACTTTCAGTCTGTATCTGCTCCGTCGCCCTACTAAATCATTCAAGAGCACTGTGCCTCTCATTAGCCCGCTTAGCAAAACTTCCTCTGAAATCAAATAAATCAGCGCCCGGGAATAGAAATTAAAGTCCTGCCTGTGAGCTCTCGGGAAGCTTTTACTTTTTTTCTCTCTCTCGTTCTCTCTCTCTCTCTCTCCCTCTCTCTTCTAAGAAAGAAAAAGACTTGCAGTTAAGATTTAATCCATTTAGGCCTAGGATTATTGACTGCTTTAACCAGTGAAAAATAGCAGATATACAAGCTCACAGCGCGGCACCGAGTGCCGCGCTGCGAGCTTGTAGATCTGCTATTTTTGAAAAAGTCATGAAAATGTGTGCAAATCTTTGAATATATGTATATTCAAAGCGAACGGTTGTAACTCAAATTTTGCTTCTGGGTGGTCCCTGGAACTAGATATTTTGTAATGGGGGTCCGTGGCCAAATAAATATCATTTTGGGGGTCCTTCACATGAAAAAGTTTGAGAACCACTGACATAGTAGTCTCTCAAAAACAGACTAACTGAGCTCCAGTTGAGTGAAAAGGACCTTTTCTTTGACGATGGCCGGCCAGATTGCTGACATAGAAACATACGTTTTTCAAAAAATCTTTGAAGGATTCAAAAGACACTTATAGAATTGGGTCAACAGTCAAAATTTCAAGATTTTTCAAAAATAGCAGATCTACAAGCTCGCAGCGCGGCACTCGGTGCCGCGCTGTGAGCTTGTATATCTGCTATTTTTCAATAGTTAAAGCATAAAATAATGATACACAAAATGTGTACCCCGTTCTAAATGGGTTTTAAAGCACTGCAGTCCTGGAGGCAGGCTTAACTTCACCCTGGGGTTCTCATACAACGGGAAGGGTAACCTGAATGCTATAGTGCTATCTGTGACAGTCGTTGCTTCAACGCGCCGAGCGAGGCATGCGGCGCCAGCTATTAAAGTCAGCCTCGTCCCCACTTGAGAGTGAGACAAACTGGAACAGAGGTGTGGGTTTTTTTTCCGCGACAAATCAACAGTTTTGCACATAATACTGTAATCAATCAGCAGCACAACGTACTGTACTGTAGACACCAGAGGAATTGGTCTAAATTTCAACATGTTCAACAGAACAGAAACTAGGGTTAAAACTGCATTGCATAACTTTTAATTTATTGTCGTACCTGGGATTTGAACTGGGGTTTTTCCGCATGAGACCACATTTCTACCGCTGAGGTAAAGGTAGGGCAGTGTTTCTCAAAGTGGATTCCAGGGACTTTGTTCCTTTATGGGGGTCTAAATTGACTCATACAAGTCTGTAACTCTAACAGTATACAGATGGAACCAAATGATTTGGTTACATTTGTATACTGTCAGAGTTAAGGGGAGACCTTGAAATGTAAAAGTTTGAGAAACACTGAGGTAGGATATGGAACGCCAGCTTGAGCAAGAGATATATAGCACTTATGAGCTTTAGACATTACTACTTGACAACCAGTTGGTGTCCGAACCAAAACTGGGGTCTACATTTCTCTGTGGAGGAGCAGGGAGACCACCTCTAACCGCTGCAGATGTGTTCATTACATTCAGTGGTGCATTTACGATTTACTTATACTGTACTTAAAGGAGTAGTTCACCCCCAAAATGACTTTTTTTCTATTGATTACTCAGGCCATGGAGAGTAGAGTTCAATAATATTTTTTGGTTTTTGTCACATTCTTGTGATAACGATAAATTTACCCCCATTGATTCCGGATGGTGACCTGTTTCGAAACGGGTCACCATCCGGAATCAATGGGGGTAAATTTACTCGAATCAAAATTTTGTCTTAGGAATGTGACAAAAACCCAAAAATATTATTGAACTCTACTCTCCATGGCCTGAGTAATCAATAGAAAAAAAGTCATTTTGGGGGTGAACTACTCCTTTAAAGGGGAAGACCACCCATTTTCAATATTGAAATATGTCATTAACTCACTTAGTGCCAAACGACTTTCAGATCAACTATCTCACTATGGACTTCCCTGCCAAACGACTTTAATCGACTTTTACTTAGAAAAAAAACCCAAAAAATCTAGTAAACATGATTTCAATCGCGATTTTGCATGTTCCACCCCCCATACAACCCCATCTTTCATACAGGGCAGCCATCTTTGCTTACATAACATGTAAAACATAATGGCTATTTTCTCAAGAATGCCTAAACGGTTTTCCAATCTGATTTTTTTGTTTGAAAGCTGTGAACAGCCTGCACAAACATGGTGCATGATCTGTGCATGGGCGTGCATGATCTGTGCACTATAAATTACATGGAAGTTTATGGAGATTTATGGCGGGGAGATCCCAAAGAAGGCATATTTAATTGGCAGTAAACGAGTTAATATACCTTAGAGGAGTTGTGTGGAAATAGAAAAAAAGTTCCCCCCCTTCTGTGTTGCCTAGAACTGGAAGATTGATTTTGGGGTTTGTATTGTAAAGTACAATGTGTGATGTCATCAAGTTGTACTTTACAATACAAAACCCAAAATCAATCCTCCAGTTCTAGGCAACACAGAAGGGGGGGAACTTTTTTTCTATTTCCACACAACTCCTGTAAGGTATATTAATGACACAGTTCAATATTGAAAATGGGTGGTCTTCCCCTTTAAGTGCAATTTTGCGGTATTTGCAGTTTACTTGAGTATTTCCAATTTCCAATATTTTTACTTCTACTGCACTCTCGGATCCAAATATTGTACTTTTACTCCACTACAATTATTTGAAAACTTTAGTTACTAGTTACTTTGTTGAGTTTGATTATTATTAGAAAACATGCATTAACCGCTACTTCAGACCTATACATTTGAAAATAGCCGATCTACAAGCTCACAATGCGCTGCATCTGCCATTTTCAAAGGATTGTTATACATTTATACAGTTGAAATGGGGCAATCTGCATAATGAAAACTTTCTACTTCTGGTACTTTAAGTACATTTTGATGCCAATACTTTTGTACATTTACTCAAGTACATTATGAATTCCGGACTTCTACTTGTAACAGAGTATTTCTACATTGCAGTATTGATACTTTTACTTACGAAAATTTAGTACTTTCCCACCACTGTTCATTACAATGTAACAACACTGCACACACTCCTACCGGCTGCAACGGCACCTGTCAGCAGGGAGTGTTGGGCGGGAGGAGTAGGACAGAGGCTCATTCAGCCGAAAATAACGTTTTTTTTGGCCATGTTTGGCAAAGAGATTTGGTGTAGGGGAGAAAAAGGAGTATAGATCAGCGAAGTAGGGTGGTTAAAATACTGTAACCTCCGGATTGCAGCTTTTAACGGTCTGTGGCTGAGAGACAGGCTCCAGTCACACAGACGAGTACACGAGGCAGGTATAGATCATGAGGAAGAAAGACCCTGTAGGGTTGCCACTGCTCTGTAATCACTGAGCCAAAACTCTGGACAGCTTGTCAGCAAGGAGCCCGCGTCTGTGTGTGAAAGCCCTGAATCATCACAAAGAGCTCTCCAGGTACTGCATCACAAAAGTCTTGGAACAAAAGCCTTACAGAAATTATAAGCGGTCATCAGAAAAGCAGGGGGAAACGTTACCTCATCTAATGTATCAGCAGAACAAACCAAAATTAGTTCTGAACATCGCGGTTTTACTCTTTTATGATTTGAGCTCATAACTGTGTTTGCATTTTTTGTGTGTGTGCTTGTTTCAACTCCCATCTCCCACCCCTCAACATACACACGTGCACGCACAGGCGTGCGCGTCTCTCCCAGAACGACAGTGGTTTAATCCATGAAGACCTGGAATCATTTTATATTTTAGCTATTGAAAAATAGCAGATATTTAAGCTCACAGAGATATTTTGAAAAACCGAGATTTTTTTTTTTTTACAAATCTTTGAATATATCTTTTTAAAAGCGAACATTTGTAACTCAAATATTTGCTTCTGGGGGGTCTCTGGAACGACATATTTCGAGATGGGGGGTCCGCGGCCTAACATATGTAATTCTGGGGGTCCTTAATGACACTGTGAGTATATCTGCTATTTTTTCAATAGTTAAAGCATAAAATAACGGTTAAAGTAATAACGCGTTCGGGGTCCTAGCGGTTTAATGCGTGCCAACGTCTGCCGCTATGTTCAGGGCTGGGGGGTTTGTTGTTTATGGAGGCCGATGGCTGGCCGCTGAGAGGCGGCACTCACTCGGGACCGTGGCCAGTCAAATCTGGTCAGTGCCTGGATGACTAGATGAAACAGCCGTTCAAGGCCCATCCACACAGGTTTGCATTCAAAAAGACAGCCGCAGCATGAGGCCTGGGAGAAGCAACTGCCCATGGGTCCCGTTTTCAAAAAAAGAGCGAGAGAGAGAGAGAGAGAGATATGTGAGACAGATGGATGTACTGTAAAAAGAGGACGGAAATATGATTTATTTAACATGTTTACTGTTAGGACGCGGATTAATCCACCCCCTTTCAAAATAAAAATAAATAATACATGATGAAATCCCCAAAGCGTGAACTCTGAAGTCCTTGGGAAATTGATTTGTTGACTTGTCTTTTTTTTTTTTTTGCAGGGAGAAAGACTTTGTTTTCTTTTCACCTTACTCATAGAGGAGAGAATATTTAACCCAGGAGAAAAATACAAATAAACTTGTTTTTTGAGGTGATCATTAAAGAGCCCTTGTAATTGTTGCAATCAGAAAGAGTAAAGGTCTTTGCACACTGCTGCGTTTTTCAGGCTGAATATCGGAGTGATTTTCGGAGTCCGTGAATAAAAAATCAACCTCACTTTTTGTCAATCACGTTTGCACACTGCCGCCGGTTTCGTATTTATTTTCGGACCAGGGTTGATTTTTTCCGATTTTCGCAGCTGTTGCACTGAGTCCCTTGCTCTCTCTCTCTCTTTCCTCTCTCTCTCCCTGGCTTTTGGATTTCGGATTTCCAAAACGCAACGAAAACACGCAGTGCAGTGTGCAACCACCTTGACACTCAATCAGGTTTAGTTAATCATCACCAAGGCATAAAGAGAAAGTACAATTATGCAGCACTTATTATATGAAGATTATTTCAAGGCATTACTGCTTTGTTAGATATTAGTACTGAGTGAAGTGACACAATAGACAGGGACCAGGTGACATCATCATGACATTCTCCACCAAAGGGAGATCACATACAGCAGTGATTCTGAACCTTTTTTCATGTCAAGGACCAAAGTTGATCTCAAATAGGCATTTAGAATTAGGCGATTAGACGGTACCAAATGGACCTGTAAGGGTCTATTGGTTTCCAGGTACACTCTCTGAGTTAAAGACCAGTAAGTGTCCATTTGGTTAGATAAATACCCTCTAGTTAGAGTTACTAAGTTACACAGATACAGAGCAAGGAAAGTACACAGCAACACAAAGGTAAGCAGTAACAATAAGAAGCATATATCTATAGAACTATCCTGCACTATAAAAAAAACACCACCAGGTTACAGCGTCCTCACAAACAAAAAGTGACGGTGTCAAACCATGCAACCGTTCCTAATCCTACAGTAACTATTAGTCATTTAGCTGGGGACCCCATGTAACCCACTCAAGGACACCTGGGGGTCCCTGGACCCCCAGGTGTATTTCGTGTATTTCGTTTTTGTCGTCACAAGAGTTCGGAAGCCTGGGAAGTACTGCGGGTTACATGCAGCAAAGTAACAGCATGTAACAGTGTAAGAAGCACACACAAAAAAATAAATGGCACATTGTTCAAACATTCAATGATGTTGCACTGCGGTGAAACACATCTAACATATAATTTTCCGAATGTCTGTCTGTCTGTCTGTGGTTCTGGCCCTGTTACAGATGTTGTCCAAAATCATGCAGATCGGTACACAGTATCTCTGTAGCCGTTAAATGGAACGGGTATTTCTTACATTGATGCTCCTACATATTAGCATGCAAGCACCAGTTAAAGTTACTTTCCATCCCTCATATACTGTGTGCACAGTGCACATCCCATAATCCACACACTGCACATCATTTCGGAGCTCATATCTTTGAACGGGTAAGGGCTAGTTTTAACTAAACTGGAGGGATGGCAGTTAGGGAAACAAATGTCTTGTTTGAGTATCGGCATGTTCATACCATACTGTAGATGGACACGCGTAGCATTTAGAACATTTTCACTACTGGCACATACTTAAAGGATGTGTAGAGTGTAGAGAATGAGACAGCTGATGCGGAGGGGTTTCTTTTAACTGCAAGGCCAAGGAAGGGGGAGCGCAAGAAAGAGAGAGAGAGAGAGAGAGAGAGAGAGAGAGAGAGAGAGAGAGAGAGAGAGAGAGAGAGAGAGAGAGAGAGAGAGGGCAATATGTTTATTTTTTAAGATGCAATTGTTTGGGTACGGCAGTCCAAATGTAAGCTGCAAGCATTGCAAGCAGTGCACGTCTTAGTATATGAGGAAAGAAGTTGTAGCCAGCACTAAAGGAATCTCCTTTTTACATGATTTTATTTACCTCAATGGACAGAGTCAGGTCAACGGACGCGTTTCGACCCTTCGGTCTTCTTCAACGTTGAGTGCTGGCTACAACTTCTTTCCTCATATGCTATTTTGAGCCGTGCACCTAAAAGCCTTCAACTAACTTGGAGTGTTGCGGGCTTTCTGCTTTGTTGCAGATACCTTTCTCTACTAACGTCTTAGTATGAAAAATGTAAATCGACATGGAAACAAATACATGAGGAGGACATGACCTCTGTGTCCTCAAATGGCCTTTACTCTTAATGGCTCCATTTTCACACATGTGTATTTCCCTTTCTGACGATTTGAAATACATTTCCCCCAAAAAATGAATTCTCCTTCCTGTTAAATCAGGCATGGAAAAAACAACAGCAGACAATATCATTTCCAGCAGCATTGTTAAGGTGGTTACTCATGTGTGTTAATACGTGCAAGTTCAGAGGAACTTTTTCAGAGAAGAGCGTAATTTGGGGGTCCCCTAGCTATCGGCTCGCCATTAAAATATCACCTAATTAACATGAGTGACTGGCAGACACAACACAACACAGCACCCCATTTTTTTTAAAGCAGACAACCCCTCCAACATCATCAAATGCAGCCCATTTAAATTGCAGAACACTTGGCGAAGATATCCCTCCAGAGGCCACGGGAATAACTTTAAGTGTCCGCCATTAAGCCAGTTAATAAATATATAAATTAAATAGGCTGCGATGCAAATAAGGGTTAGGATGAGACTACTTTGAGACGACTTTGTGATGCGGCAGCTATTCATCACTGTGGCTGAGGATGCACTCGTCGCTGTCCTTAGCTTATTCTAATGAAGCCCCCGTATGCAAATCAGTCTGCCCTTTTCTCTTGATTTTTTTCCACTGCCATGTTTATATTTGACTGTGAGAAAGTGTGTGTGTGTGTGTGTGTGTGTGTGTGTGTGTGTGTGTGTGTGTGTGTGTGTGTGTGTGTGCACGCGCGCGCGTGCACCAAGCGTGTGTGAGTGTGTGCGTACGTGTGAGTGCTGCAGAGTATGATACAGTAGCGGTTTTAGAGCATACGCCCTCAGAATTTACACAATTCTGCATAAATGGAATATTTGAGTAACCTACTGTACTAGTTACCTATTTGTGTTCCTGCTTTGCAAGTATTGCAACTCAACACTATAGTACAGTATACACATGCACATGTAATGTAGGCACGGCACACACACACACGTACTGTGCTGTACAGTAGGCCAATACACAATTGCACACACCTGTACAGTATGCACGCGTGCCACAGACACACAACTGTACAGTATACACGCCACACACACACACACACACACACACACACACACACACTATAAACATGCACATGTAGGCACGTCACACACACACACACACACACACACACACACACACACACACACACACACACACACACACACACACACACACACACACACACACACACACACACACACACACACACACACACACACACACAGTATAAACATGCACATGTAGGCACGTCACGCACACACTCAAGTACTGTAAGCACTTTGCCCTAATTAACTGCTCTTTGCTTTAATACATCCGTTTTCAGATGTCTTAAGGAATCACAACTTCTCTCTCATAAACATATCACATCTCAATAATCTACGCCTAGGATCAATTATTTCACATATCTCATATAAAGTTACAATTTCAATAAGATCATCTTAGTGAGCTACTGTAAGGTAATAAAAGCAGGCAACAAAATGCTGGATTAGAGAAGTAAAAGTATCACGTGCAAAACCACAAACCTAAAGTAGATAAATAAATCTAAATGGAACCCGAGGCTGGGTGCCAGCATGATGTATGGGTAGCTGACAGAGAGATGAAATGCCAATTTTAATACCCTTACGGTGACTTTGAACGATGTGTGAAAGGGAGACCTGATGAATATTGAAATATTGAAATGAAAGAAGATGGGAACGTACACTGTCCCATGTGCCAACTACTCACTCTCTCTCTCTCCCTGTCTGTCTGTCTGTCTGTCTGTCTGTCTGTCTGTCTGTCTGTCTGTCCATCCCTCTCTCGTCCATTTTATCAATGAGTTAAAGCAGGGGTCTTCAACGTTTTCAGGCAAAGGATCCCTTAGTTGAGAGAGAGAGAGAGCGATGAAGCAGGGACCCCCACATAACCTCTTCATAGATTCCATATAGTTTCATTGTTTGACAGCACGGTTATCAGTGTATTTTGGATTCATGTCAATTTGTGTTTTAAGAAATTTAACCACTTGAATCGTCAATACTTTTTCAGCCTTTCTCTTTAGTTTTTTTGAAAAACCTATGTTTCTATGTCAGTGGTGCTCAAACTTTTTCATGTTAAGGACCCCCAAAATTAGATGTATTTGGCCATAGACCCCCATCTCAAAATATTTAGTTCCAGGGACCCCCAGAAGCAAAATTTGAGTTACAAATGTTCGCTTAAAAAATACATATATTCAAAGATGTGCACACATTTTCATGACTTTTCAAAACTATCAGATCTACAAGCTCGAGCTTGAGCTTGTATATCTGTGAGCTGTGAGCTTGTATATCTGCTATTTTCCAATAGCTAAAGTATAAAATAATTAAGGTCCCTCCACCTTGGGCCCTAGTCCCACTCCCCCCCCCCCCCCCTTGTAACTCCCCTGCTAGGAGGGGTTGATGGGGAATCATCAAACAAGGAGCACTGATTCATGTTGACTCGCTTAGAAACATATCAGATCTATGTGACACATTGCATTCATGAGAAGATCATTATTCCAACAATATGCACACGTGAATGTGAAAAGGTCAGTCTTGGATCAGGGGTCTGCAATTGGCCTTGACATGAAATGGCACCACAGTCTCACTGGTGATTTCTACTCCGCTTGCACAAGTCAACTTTAGGTCAATCATTATTACACCAATACACACAGACATATCGTCGTTGTCGGGTGGAAACCTTGTATGTCCAAGACCGTTCGTTTTGTATTTAGCATTTTAAAAATGAACTAGTGAAAATAGCAGATCTACAAGCACACAACGCCTCGCGGTGCGAGGCGTTGTGTGCTTGTAGATCGGCTGTTTTCACTACTTTTGTGCGACAGCCTCGTATGATGAAGCAGGGCTTTACTTGGTGAAAAAAACGTACAAATTTGAAACTTGGAGATACGAGGTTTCTGCCCGACAGTGACGATATACTGTACACGTACACACGCACATACACACACATTAGCAGTGTGGTTACAGCACTTTGTTTTGTTCGGCCTCTGCGAAGTTGGGACCCCAGAGAATCTCAAATTGCTCCGTCGGGGAGCAACTTTCAGACTATCAGAGTTAAACTATAATTACTGTAATGACATCTGTAATAATATACCATCATAGCGTAAAACTATCGACCCAGCTGAGAGTTATCTTTGACCATGTTACAGCAGTGCTTCTCAACCTTTGGGTCGGGACCCCCAGAGGGGTCCCCAAATCATTTTGGGGGGGGGGGGGGTCCCCAGATGTTTAACATTGTTAAAATTGTTTTCTCACTCAACAGACCAACATACAGTATACAGAGTATCTGCACATTTATAAAGTGAAAATGTAAGGACTTTAAAGACCTTTTTAGTACCTCTGGTCAAACATTGGTCAAATTGTCAAATATTAGAGGCAGACATTGTGAAAATAGCGGATCTACATGCTCACAATGGAATAGATCGAGTCAAACTAAATGTAATGCCAACTCCTACAATTCACGAGAACCACTGAGTTACAGTATGATGACCTACGAACGATGCCTGTCCAGAACGAGATGTTTTTTGTTCTCTCGTTGTATTTTATTTACATATCTACTGCATAGTACTGTGTTCTATTCGTCTGTCATTCAATGTTATCTGAGATACTTTAATGGTTTCCTGTGGAAATAAGCTTGGAAATAAGTCTTTTCATGGATCTCCTTTTAGTAGACCTTGTACCAGTGAACTGTACCGTCATGAAACTGTACCTTTTCCTATGCAAACTTCTAATAAAGTCTTCAATCAATCAAACTCAAACCGTTAATACCGGCAAGGTGGTAACCATCACATTTATGTCTTTTAAATGTTGGGACCTCAAGAATGTAACACATGGTCATTTCCCAAAAAAACTACTTAGGAAAAAAAAAGTATTGAGGGAGGGGGGGAAAGCTATTCAGATGTAAACATTGGAATTATCTTGCAGAGCCCGCTTTGTAAAAGAAAATCTAATAGGTTGTGTAAGAGTGTAAGCAGTTTCCTCGAGTTTCTGTTTCACTGCACCAAATAAATGAAGTGAATTAGTGAAGAAAGCGCAGTAAAAAAAATCACATAAAAAGGGGCCCAGAGTAAAAAGAAAGGAGAGGAAACCTAAATTAAAACACTGGCATGCAGCAGCCACCGACTGGAGAGCCATAGGATAGACAGACTAAGAACGGCAGAAGTGGACGAGAGGGAAGGAATGAGAGGCAGGGGAAAGACGAAGAGAGGAGGGGAGAGACGGAGAAACGGAGAGACGGAGAGAGAGAGAGAGCAATGCTGTGCGGAGAGTGCGGCGACATGATCGCCGCTGATCCTCACGATAAGCGGGGCCGACAAGCGGCGAAGGCGGCTTTTGCTCCGACACTAATTGCCCGTGAAAGGTGACCCGTGGTGGGGTGGAGGCGCTCAGCTCCCATCGTCCTCGCCACGCCACGGCCCACACTGATCACACGCGACACCAGACAGCCCTGGCCGTCACGCCGGCCACCAGGCCCCCACCAGCTAGCTCTCCAAACAGCCGGAACCCGTCCGGGGGATGTTGTGAGGGGTGGGGGGGAGAGACAGAGGAAGAGGTGCAGGAGATGCAGAGAGGAGGAGAGTGAGAAGAGAACGGATTGGGGGTGGAGGGGCAGAGACTAGAGAGAGAGAGAGACAGATGTGAAGGGACATGGAGGACAGACAATGGAAGGGGAGAACGGAAAAAAGGGAATGACTCAAAGAGAGAGACGGGGGTTAGAGAAAGGAAGGAGAGAGAGGAAGAATGGAGAGTGACAGAATAAACATTTGAGAGTAGAAAATGGAGGGAGTGGGCCACGTAATGACACAAACAGAAACACAGTTAAGAGCAGGGGTCTTCAACAGGGGGTTCGGGACCCCTGGGGGGTCCTCAGAGTAACTACAGGGGGTCCTCCAAATCTTTGTGTGATAAGAACTTAATTTTATCTACACTAACCACTTGAACACTAGTATCCCTATTTTGTGTGAAACATTAGCCAAGAATAGCCGATCTATAAGCTCACAATGCCTCGCAGCGTGAGGCGTTGTGAGCTTGTAGATCTGCTATACTTGGCAAAGAGGTTTGGTGTAGAGGGAAAAGAAGTTCAATGTCTAAAAATACACATTAAACCAACTAAGTCTACGCTGTCTAAAAAATCTATGAACATTTTTAATCTGCAGCACAATTTTATACAATACGTAGTGGTGGTCCCTGCTTCATCTCTCTCTCAGCTAAGGGGTCCTTGGCCAAAAAACGTTGAAGACCCCTGGTTAAGAGTATCTAAGATCAGTGAGAAGGGAAATGCAATATAATTGGAAATAAAGGGGCAGCATGCGTTGAAGCATTTTGATATCCTGTGGTGCACGCCTGCACGTGTTATAATGTGGGCGTAAACTAATGATCTATAGGCTATACAGTATGTGTGGCTGTGAGAGAAATAGACTTTAAGGGGAAAATACTGCATGAGGTGGACGGCAGTGGACGCTAATTTGAATGGAAGTCATGGGGGGCCAAGAGACCCACACACACACATGCATATTATGTATGAGGTAGGGGACACATGCCTGCACAGAATCAAGTCAAGCTCTTTCACTTAATACAGATAGAAGAGTATTAGCCTAAACAAGAAGTAGTAAGACAGGTGTGCCTTCACCAGGGATTTAGTTTGGCATTTAAAACTTTCTGATTGCATTATGTTTCCCGTGTCAAGTTGAACATTTGAACTCAGCAAAGAATCATTTAAATAGCTTAGCCTATACCTCATTGTTGGGTATTGCTTACAGCTCCTCAAGCAAACGTTGTATTATCTCACACCATTGTATAAATGCTCATGACAGAACGAAAAGAGATCTATAACATAACTGACAAAAAGGAACCAAAACAAGAAATAGTACTTCAAACGTACTGGAGGTCAGCAAAATTGAATCTCTCTCTCTCTGTGTGTGTGTGTGCGCGCATGTGTGTGTGTGTGTGTGTGTGTGTGTGTGTGTGTGTGTGTGTGTGTGTGTGTGTGTGTGTGTGTGTGTGTGTGTGTGTGTGTGTATGCGTGTGGTGTGTATGCATAATGTGTGCACGTAGCGCTCCTAATAGCTCTGTGGCTTCCGTGTCACCGGAGAGCAAGCGCGACAGTCAGGGTGGCGACAGGGCCATGGCCAGCCATGTCCCGACGGTCGCAAGAGGATAGCGAAGCGTGAAAAACCAAAATAATGGTTAGCCTCGCTTATGGGTGATCAATACTGATGGAAGGGTCGGCGGCGGCGGTGGGGACTGGGGAGGAGGAGGAGGGTTCTGTGGACGAAGGGCGCAGGGAGGGATTGGGAAGAGAGAGAGAGAGAGAGGGCTGTACTGTGTGCAGGGGCGTCACACCAAATTCTGGGCCCTGGGTACAAGGATTCACTGCGGGGCCCCCCATGAATGTTAACTATTCAAAAATAGCAGATATACAAGCTCGCAGCGCGGCACCGAGTGCTGCGCTGCGAGCTTGTAGATCTGCTATTTTTGAAAAAATGTGAAAGTGTGTGCAACTGTGCAAGAAACCTGTTTCTATGTCAGTTGTGCTCAAACTTTTTCATGTGAAGGACCCCCAAAATTATATGTAATTGGGCACGGACCCCCATCTCAAAATATTTAGTTCCAGGGACCCCCCAGAAGCAAAATTTGAGTTACAAATGTTCACAATACATATATTCAAAGATTTGCACACATGTTCACGACTTTTCAAAAACAGCACACATACAAGCTCACTACGCGGCACCGAGTGCCGCGCTGTGAGCTTGTATATCTGCTATTTTTCAATAGCTTAAGTTACTAGGGCCCCTCCACCTTTGGGCCCTAGTAACGCGGTCCCACTCCCCCCCCCCCCCCCCCTTGTGACGCCCCTGACTGTGTGTACGCGGAGAATAAAATGGCTGGCTCCGGTTTCACCGCGGATGACAGCTCTCCAATAAGCAGAGGCTGTGTGAGGATGTTGTCCCTCCTCCTTCCTCCTCTCTGCTTCGCTTCAGGACACACACGGTCCAACGCTGGCCTGATTTCATGTTCCTGAACTCGCATACCTGAGCCGTAACCTCACTGCAAACCTCTACCGCAGTGCCAAAAATGGCAGGCAGCCTTAGACCTTGAGTTCTATGGGCCGTTTGAACTGGCCCTCCCTCTGTGTCACCTGAGCGTACGAATTAGCTGCACTGTGTAATTCCCAATAACATCCATCAGCTGGCTGGAAACATCCAGAAGCTTTTTTTTTTTCCTTCTTATTGATTTTCTTTGCTTCTCCTTTTGGTCCAGGAGGTCAGAGGAGGTTGGAGAAAGAGGAGAGACAAGCCTGGATCTTTTTACACAGTGGAGCCAGACTGCTGGAGCCCGGCATGGGGGGGGGGGGGGGGGGGGGGGGGCTAAAGAGACCATCTTCCTAACACGGATATGGAGATATTGGAATTTGGCGCCCATTAATAACAACTCAGTTGTCATCTGCACAGTCATTTTCCACCAGACCGGTCAATATAGCGTGTGGAGTGCTTGTATAAGAGCGCGTTTTCTATGCGTGTGTACATTAAGATTAGGTCTGAATCAGAGTTGTATTATATTATGTGCATTCAGGACTCAAATGTGTGTGTGCATGTAAAGGAGCGGATTAATTCAGTTTGTGGTTGGCACCACCCTTTGGTGGTGGAGAGTACTGTATATACTTTTTGGCATCTGTGTTTCATGATAATTACACCCCTTACTTTTTAAACATACCAATTATATCTTCAAGATAAACATTGTACACTTATTTGTGAAAATATTTAATCAATCACATTTTGAGATGTGGCTGCATGTACAATTATTATTCATCTCTCTAAAAGCAAAAAAATAAAGAAAGAAAATGCAGGCCATTTTTGTCTGCAGAGGATTATGAATTCAATCTAAACAACAACAAGTACAAATCAAATCTTTGATCCTCATCCTTCATCCTCTACAGTAGCCTAGTCCTTTTTTATCCTCAACGTATTGTTTCAATGCGATTGTGTCCAACGTCAAATATCAAGTTGAGAGCCTCAGTCAACGAAAATATACATATACATATCCTAGTCTTGCAATGAACCCTTAAAAAGAAATAATTTGTTATGTCAAAAGTGATAGAAATTAAGCACTTTCAAACCTGGTGTCCCCATTTTAATAATAATAATAATAATAATATCAAAATGATGTATATACTGTATTTGTATTTTATATTATATTTATATTATACTATAGCATATCTATAAGCTCACTCTGGGCTACCTTCGTACCACTAATTATAAAATAGGGCTTAAGTGGTGAAAGAGACACTAGGTCTCTATAAAAATGACTATCGTCAAATCGAATGAAGTGGGCAAAATAGCAAAGTGGCAAAAAAGAAACAACAAAACAAAATGAAAATGAAAGAAATGAGACGGTTCTTAATTCGATAAGTGTGCCTTTCTGTATAACAGTAATCATCATATTTCATGCTGTCAATTTCTATCTAATTGCTCGCCTCGGAAAAAAACGTGCTTCGCTGCCACCATTGCCATCCTACCGCGGCATGCTGCAGAGAACACCGTGGCACACCAATTAATCCTCAAATACCGGGAACTATTGAAAAATAGCAGACATACAAGCTCACAGCGCGGCACCGAGTGCCGCGCTGCGAGCTTGTAGATCTGCTATTTTTGAAAAATCGTGAGAAATGTGTATAGCATATCTATAAGCTCACTCTGGGCTACCTTCGTACCACTAATTATAAAATAGGGCTTAAGTGGTGAAAGAGACACTAGGTCTCTATAAAAATGACTATCGTCAAATCGAATGAAGTGGGCAAAATAGCAAAGTGGCAAAAAAGAAACAACAAAACAAAATGAAAATGAAAGAAATGAGACGGTTCTTAATTCGATAAGTGTGCCTTTCTGTATAACAGTAATCATCATATTTCATGCTGTCAATTTCTATCTAATTGCTCGCCTCGGAAAAAAACGTGCTTCGCTGCCACCATTGCCATCCTACCGCGGCATGCTGCAGAGAACACCGTGGCACACCAATTAAAAAGACTGGGGTTCCAGTTTTAGGCAACTGCTTTGGGGGCACCTGACAAGTTAATTCTTTGCAATTATGTCATTTCTCAAGCAAACGACAGAACCACGAGCGGCACGTGACCTTCTTAGGTGGCGCGCAACGCCGCGCACGCTCAATTAAAATCACGAAACTAGAAGAGTGGACACTTTGTGTTTCAATGGGGTTGTTAGAAAGAAACGTGGCGTTCGTTCAGACCTCAGCCACGACATGGCGATTATATTAAGAAGGCACCTCCGTCCAAAAAATCACATGTACTCCTGGTTGGTCTGGGATGGATTTCTGCTTATAGCGCCTTCTAGTTCCTATACTGCGCCTTTCTGTCTATCGGTCTCTCTGCTTTCCTATCGTTTCCCTCCAAAGAAAGGACAATGCATTAAAAAAAAAGAAAAGTGAGCATTATTCTGACTAGCTTTTATATTGTTTTACAGGGATCTATGCTGTGGCGTGGATTGGTAATCTTTATTATGATTATTATTATGACTATTATTATGATGCATTTGGATTGCACATAATCCAGACTGGAATGTAGGCCTAAGTAATAATTTGTGGTGTGAATAAAAAAGATGAAATTCATTCAGTGTTTCAGCATCAGCATAACAGCAGAGGAAAGGCTTTTTAATATCTGTCTGTGTAATTCTTCATGATATCAAGACCTACAGAGTCCTCTTGTGGTGACCACCTCTCCACTCCCCCAAAAAAATCCACTCCTGCAGAGGCCGAGTACGAAGACCTGGGAAAGTTATCCAACTGGTCGACTGCTGTGACACATAACCACAAGCCATGCATGGGACTTTCTAATTAATAAGTTACTGACGTTTATGTTACATTTCTCCACGGGCACTTTCTGTACTTTTTAACGCAGTTATATAAAAGAGTTTCTCAACTTCCCACCCAAACGCTGAAAGCCTTGCAGGCAGCGCTCGGGTCGTCGGCTCTTAAAAGTCAAAGAGCTTACAAGGTTCCCCCTCGAGACCACCCGTAGCTCTCCCTTTACACGTCTCCCGGAGACCGGGCTGGTGCTGACGCGGTTTAAGATGCTAGCACCTCGCTATTAACATGTGGCCGGTATTTGTGCCCTCTCATCGGCGCCCGAGGGTTTCTTCTCTCCCTCTCTCTGAAATGCTCTTTTAGCAGCTCACTGACAGGCGGGTAGCTCGGCTTTCCAGTTAATTAAAGGGAAAAACATGGCCTTAACTGGTGCATAGTCGCACCCAGTCTGCATAATGGGACGTAATTAACTTCCCCTCATCGCTGCTTCACTTCAAAGGGTCGGTTTTGAGTCAGTCATGCACAAGCGCACACACACAAATTACATACACATACGTGCGCACGTACACGCCCGCACACACACGCCCGCACACACACACACACACACACACACACACACACACACACACACACACACACACACACACACACACACACACACACACACACACACACACACACACACACACACACACACACACACACACACACAGGATGTGTATTTATTGCTGTTGGTGCAGATGCCACACTGTATATTCTCAGAGAAATACGGTAGCCTCCTGTAGCACTCCTCTGGGATAGAAGGAGCTCTCAAGCGGATCCCATGCAGAGAAAGCCTAATACGGCCGAAGAAGACCTCTAAAAGTGGGCACTGAATTTAAATGGGCACATCCATGTGCCAACACGGTCATACACATCAAGAACGGTAGGTTCCGTACGGAACCATTGTTTACTTAGATATGGAAGGATGACCTCCCACTTGGGTAATGACGCCCCCTGGCGATCATTCAGAGAAACTACTTCAGCTCCCGTACTAACGTAGGTAGGAAGGGCCTGTCACTCAAACCGGAGTGACCCGCCTCCAGGCTATATAAGCCCCCGGAGGCGGAAGTAACATCCTCTTAATACCACTCTCTGCCACATTCAGTGAAACAGAGGGGCATTACGTGGGAGGTCATCCTTCCATATCTAAGTAAACAATGGTTCCGTACGGAACCTACCGTTTACTGTCAATATTCCAGGATGACCTCCCACTTGGGATTCTTAAACTCCCCTCTAAGCCACAACCTACTCTCATACCCCCACACACCCCTCATACGGGTGAGCACAGCCCAAACGGGCGTGACCCATCACCCAGAAGGTCCCAGGCCCACCGGACCTGGGTGTGAAGGCATGAGAAAATAAGGAGAGACCCTGACAGACCGAAGTCCGCCTCATTCAACTAAATGAAAAGGACAAGTCCGCCTTATAAGTAAGACACACTATATAAGGAAAACACAGGGTCCCCCCCAAAATACCCCAGGTGGCTACATGCCCACCTGTGGGAGGGGAAGATCCGACTCCTCTATGACGTAGAGGAGGCAACTGCACCCAGAACCGAATGCGCTAGCGAAGAGGATTCGATATCCAGGTGATAGTAGGCTGCAAAGGTAGAAGGCGAAGACCAATTCGCCGAAACACAAATCTCCTGAACGGAGACTCCCTTTGCCAGTGCCCACGAAGTAGCCACACCTCTAGTGCTATGGGCTTTAAGTGCCGCCGGCACTTCCACACCCGCACTAGAGTAAGCCAGCCTAATAGCATCCACAATCCACCTCGAAAGAGTGGGTCTAGACACCGGCTTTCTGACAAGAACATTGCCCATTTCTACAAAGAGCTGAGAAGAAGCTCTAGAACCAGCAGTCCTGTCACAGTAGGCCTTCAATGCCCTGACAGGACAAAGGCAATTCAGCCGCTCATCCTCCGCCGAGACAAACGGAGGAGGATGAAAAGCCAGAAGAACAACAGGCTCCTTAGGGACCACCATGTTCTTAGGAACAAACTTAAGATGAGGCTTGAGCAACACCTTGAGATCATTGTTCATAAACTGCATGCACTCCGCAGACACCGAGAGAGCTTGCAGGTCACCAACTCTTTTAGCCGTGGCCAAAGCCAGCAAAAGAGCCGTCTTGAAACTCAAAAGTTTCAAAGGCATCCCTACAAGCGGCTCAAAGGGAGCCCGACATAGGCCCCCTAGAACCACCTGCAGATCCCAAACTGGGAACAAAGACCTAGTCACCGGCCTCAAACGTTCAACTCCTTGCATGAACTTGATGACCTCCGGGACTTTAGAAGGTGCCTTGCCCGCCACCCCCAGGTGACAGGCATTAATAGCCGCCAAATACCCCCTAAGGGTAGAAAATGCTAGACCACTTCTCAAGCGGTTCTGCATAAATTCCAGAATTTCCTGGGCTGACGCCACATGAGCCACCACAGGTGGAACACGCGACTCGCACCAGTCCTCAAAGGCATTCCACCTTCCATCATAAGACGCCCTCGTAGAGGGCGCCTTAGCACTCTGAATGGTATCAACCACTTCAGAAGAAAAACCGGCTGCCAGCAGGTTTAACCTTTCACGTGCCAAACCCACAGGTCTAGGACCTGCAGGCCTTGGTGGAAGATCTCCCCCCTGGCCTGACTCAACAGGTCCCTGCACTGAGGCAGCTGCCAACCCGGTTCGCAAAGGAGAGGGGCGATCGCCGATCTCCACGTGCCCTTGTAGGGAGCCACCAGGAGCATCTCCAGACCGAACCTCCTGACTCTCTCCAGAGTGGGTCGGATTAAGTCGAAGGGGGGAAACGCGTACAGTAGACCTCTCGGCCACGTGTGCGCTAAGGCGTCCAACCCCAAGGGAGGACTGCCCTTCACCGCGAAGAACAACGGACACTTCGTATTCTCCGCTGACGCAAACAGGTCCGCCACTGGCTGACCAAACTTGCGAAAAATCTGGCTCACCACCCTGGGGTGGAGAGACCAATCCTCGTAGCGAGGACCTCCCCTGGACAGGAGATCTGCTCCGCTGTTGAGGAGACCTGGGACGTGTGAGGCCCTGATCGACTTGAGGCGCGACAAGCACCAAACCGTCAATTCTCGAGCCAGACGGTCCAGTGGCAACGACGACAGGCCCCCCTGTTTGTTGACATAAAACATGGCCGTCGTATTGTCTGTCCTGACCAGGACGTGACAATGCAAAATCCAAGGCTCGAAATGCTTGAGCGCCAGGAGTATAGCCATCAACTCCAAATAGTTGATGTGACGACCCCTCATCTCCAGAGGCCAAAGCCCCTGCGCTGTGCGCCCCTCGAAAGTGGCTCCCCATCCACTGAGACTGGCGTCTGTCGTGATCGACTTGTGGGAAACCACCTCGCCAATCGAGACTCCGCTGGTGAGGAACCCCTCCACCAGCCACGGAGACAGGGCGATCGCGCAGGAAGGGGAAACCGTAACCTTCTTGTACTTCAAGGAGGGCGGGATCCCGAGGGATAACATCCATCTTTGAAAAGGTCTCATATGAAACCTGCCCAAACGCAACAGATGTACTGCGGAAGCCATCATTCCCGTCAGTACCATGCAACTCCTGTAAGTGACCTCCTGGCCCACTTGAAAGGAGTCGAGACATTCCCGAAACCTGTCCACCCTCTCCTCTGAGAGACGGGCCGACATGTCGGATGAGTCCAGAAGGACCCCAATGAATGTAAGACGACTTGCTGGAGTCAGCATGCTCTTGCCGTGGTTGACTATGAAACCTAAGGCCTTCAGGTGAGCCAAAACCACTTGTGTGTGACGCGCCACTTCGTGGGCGGAGCTCGCTGAAATCATCCAATCGTCGATGTACGTCGCCAACCTGACGCCCTGCCGTCTCAGCGGGGCGATGGCTGCTTCGGTCACTTTCACGAAAACCCTCGGGCTCAGTGACAGACCGAAAGGGAGTACTGTATACTCGTACAGGCGACCCTTGAAGGCGAACCGAAGGAATTTCCTGTGTGGGGGATAAATCTGGACGTGCTGATAAGCATCCTTCAGATCCACTGAACAGTGGAAATCCCCTTGCCTGACCGACCGTAACATGGTGGGTACTGTTAGCATCCTGAAAACGTACTTCTTCAGGTACACGTTTAGTGCCTTTAGGTCCAGGATGGGACGTAGCCCCCCCCCCTTTTTGGGCACCAGGAAATAACGGCTCCAAAATCCCATGCGGGATTGGGTCCTGTCCAGCTCCACTATAGCACCCTTGCTTAGCAATGAGCTGATCTCTTCTCTCAAAAGACTTGCTTTTAAACCACGTGCTCTGGTATGAATAACCCTGCTCGAAAGCGGGGGTATGTCTGCGAACTGTAACCTGTAACCCCTGGTTATCGTTCGAAATACCCAATGGCTCGGGTTGCATAACTTCCACTGGCGCGCACAGCGTGCTAGCGTGTTTTGAGCGAGAGAAACCCCACCACTGTGCTTCCGTGACGGCGGAGCTTTTTGGCGGCCGGACCGGAAGTGGGGAACCTGCGTATCCGTATCCGGAACGACCGGATGCGGAGCGCAAGGGTTCAATAGGCCGCATGGCGGAAACACCTTCTGGTTGTACCGCTTGACTAGCGGAGCTATTTTGCGGCGGGACCGGAAGTGGGGAACCTGCGTATCCGTATCCGGAACACCCGGATGCGGAGCGCAGGGGTTCAATAGGCCGCAAGGTGGGAACACCTTCCGATTGTACCGCTTGACTAGCGGAGCTCTTTTGCGGCCGGACCGGAAGCGGGGAGCTAGCGAATCCGTATCCGGTGAAACCGGAAGCGTTCGGTTTTGGCTCGATAGAGCGACAGGAAGAGCAAAGCGATTCGACTGATAAACAGACTCGCCCACAACTAAAGCATTCTCCCCTGACAGGAGAGGAACTTTTACGTTTAATACCTGCTCTAAGGCCTTTATGCTTGTCCCTTGACCCGGGCTCATAGTAGGCCGACAGAATTTCTGACTCAAGGTTAAATTCATAGCATCGCTCACGCGAGGGAAAATCCACTCGCGCGCATGAGGAACCATATAATTGTTTGACGTTAACATTACTGGTTGTTGATAAAACCTCTGACTGATTAAAGAGTCCTGACGGGACTCCATCATTCTTACAGGAGGCATGCATAAAGGATTCATATTGTCGACGCGAGGGATATCCCACTCGCGCGCTTGAGGAACCACATAATTGTTTGACATTAACATTACTGGTTTCTGATAAAACCTGTGATTGATTATCGAGTCCTGACAGGACTTCATCATTACTACAGGAGGCATGCACGATGGGGTCGTCTGTGCTAGTGCGAGAGAGTTGGACAGAGACAGACTTTGTTCTTTCAACATGTTTATTGCCGACACAGGAGGCATCAAAATTAACATTTTCATTTCCCCGACACGGGGTACCGAAAAACGCCCTCGTTTGGGGGGAGGGGGACCGAGAGACACCTCGGACCCCCGCCCCAGCACAATTCCCCTCTTCAGAGTGTCATTTGCGCTGTCCCCTACCGCGGCCACCGCGGTATGAAGACTGCTGCCTGCCATCCTTGGACGGGCGGCGCGGCTGAGCGCGCTCGGGAACCACAGCCTTGGTGCGGGGCCTGTCAGGCGCCCTGGCTGCAGAGGCTCCCCTGGAGGAAGACGAGTGCTTCTTAAAAGAAGCAGAGCGGCCCCTTTCCTTGGCGCGGGAGGAGCGGGACGTCCTCCTAGCTTGCTGCGGTTCATCCTGTGGCACTGTGGTGGACTCGACGATGTCCTTAGCCGCCTTGAAGAAGGTAACTCTACCCTGCAGCAGCTCCAAGCCCCCACCCATGAGGGTGGTGGGACTGTTCTCCATATTTATGAGAGACTTGTACATCTCCCCGCGAGGACCTAGAGGCTTCTCGCCCACGTCCCTCTTAGGCTCGAGGTCGACATAGTCGAGCCAGCGGGCTCTCTCAGACTGGAGGTTGTAGTCCATGGACCTGCCCATCCACTTAACCGCATGCCAATTGACCTTCAGCATGATGTCAAATAGAGTGTTCAGTTCAGCTGTGTGCTCCCCCGTGGGCAGACCTTTGACCAGGTCCTTGGTGGAAGCGAGCAAGAGCTGGATCAGATTTAGGTCCTTAGCGGCCAGAGCAGCGGACCGGTAGGCGTTACGAGCCCTGTCCGACTGCAGCTTGTCCTCCAGGACAGTGAACCCCGGCGGGTTGGTGCCGACGGGGCCAACAAACGGCCCGTTTTTAGCCGTGCCTACATCTTTGTACTGGGGTCTGACGGAACTCAGAAAAGATTGTGCCAACAGGTGGTCCAGGTTAGGGCAGGTGGACATGCCTGCCTCCGCACCGCCCACCAAATCCAGCACAGAGAAAGGCAGCTTCCTGGGGTCTTTATGTGTCTTCCATGAGGAATGGAGGGCCTTGGTGAAACCTTTCACCAGCGGCAGCCTGGAGAGGACATACGGGGCGGGAACCGAAGGCTCCTGCCCGGGCATTTCATCATCATCCTCTGCCTCTTCAGAGGGGAGAGGAGGTGGCAACTCCTCTCCAACTCTGGCCAGAGCTCTCATGTAGACTGTGAGATGATCCAGCATTTCTGCTGCAGAATCGACGTCCTCTGCTCCCGCTTCACTCGCTTGACTGGCGGGTGGAGGGGCAGTGGTGCCTGAGGAGGCCTGGGAGCTCCCTGCGGCGTCCAGTTGACGTGCTGGAGCCGCAGGGGCATTACCTTTCACAGTGACCGTGAGTCGAGAACCCTCGTCCTCGACGGAGTCCTCCTCCTCCTCGGCCGTGTATCCAGAGTATTCAGAACCAGAACCCTCGCTCTGACCGGAGCTCAGGTCCGACTCTCGCCTGAAGGTCTGGACTGTTTTGGTGATGCTCACGTCGAGGGGGACGTCCCCGACGGTCACATCCAAGCGTTTCTTTTTGGGCACCGCGCCCGAAGGGGAAAAGGCTACCGGAGATTTCGTCTGGGTGTTAGCCTTCTTGGTCGCCTTCTTAGCGGCGACTTCACCAGACCCGCCAGCTCCAGTGACAGTGGAGCTAGCTGCGGTCGGTTGCGCGGCAGGCGGTGTCTCATGTAGCACGGCGCCATCTTGACTTGGAATGGCGCGCTGGTTGTCAAGCGGATCTCCGGAAGGCAGCGCCGCACCTTGACCAACGGTGCGGGCCGCCTGGGGAAGGAAAGACTGGGCTGTGGGGTTGAGAGCAGTGGACCCACCTGGTGGAGCGCAGGCCCCGAGGCCTGCCCTGGCTAGGAAGAACCGGTGTATCAGTACATCGTGGTCGTAGGCCACGCAGCAGTCACAGAAAGGTCCTGCTCTCCCCTGAGGACTCAGTGCAGAGAAGGCGTGTGCAACGCCCATGCAGCCGACACAGAGATGGTGAAGATCCTGTCCGTCGATGAGTCCTGGACAGCCTGGACATTGCCTCGGCAGGAAGGCCAGAGGATCCATGGCGAAGCACTGTAGATAGAGTTAACCAGAAGCAGACGAGCTAACAAGCTAACGGCTAAGGCTAGGCCACGCTTGATTCGGGCAGGGCCTGAACAAGCGGTGAGCAGTGTAGCTAACGTTAACAATAGCAGACGAGCTAACAAGCTAACGGCTAATGCTATGCCACGCTTGCTTCGGCGGAGGCCTGAACAAGCAGTAATAATCCTTTGTTATAAAAGGAAATAACCGTCGATTTAGGACGGAACAAGAATAAGTATTCTTAAGTACGGGTTAATTCAACACTCGCCAGTGGGCGACTCCTAATGCCACCGCTTTAGGCTAATGCGCGAAGAATAATAATACAAAGGCTGAGTTTCAACTTATCTGAATGTGATATCGCAGAGAGTGAAAAGAGGATGTTACTTCCGCCTCCGGGGGCTTATATAGCCTGGAGGCGGGTCACTCCGGTTTGAGTGACAGGCCCTTCCTACCTACGTTAGTACGGGAGCTGAAGTAGTTTCTCTGAATGATCGCCAGGGGGCGTCATTACCCAAGTGGGAGGTCATCCTGGAATATTGACAGTAAACAAGCATGGTTAGGGGGACTCACCATGCCCCCCTCCCCCTTGCATATCGTCACTGTCGGGCAGAAACCTCGTATCTCCAAGTTTCAAGTTTGTACGTTTTTTTTTACCAAGTAAAGCCCTGCTTCGTCATACAAGGCTGTCGCACAAAAGTAGTGAAAACAGCCGATCTACAAGCACACAACGCCTCGCAGTGCGAGGCGTTGTGTGCTTGTAGATCGGCTGTTTTCACTAGTTTTTTTAATGATAAATACAAAACAAACTGTCTGGGACATACAAGGTTTCCACCCGACAACGACAATATATACTGTACAGTAGCTTGCACTTATTATGTGAAATCCGTCTATGTACACTGTGCCGACATGTAAATGAGAAACCAAGCGAAGTCTCTCGGTGCACTGGCTGGGAGTGAACGTGGCGGGAGTAAAGCTCAAGTTCTAGCAATCTACAAGCTCACAGAGCACCACGGCGCGACGCATTATTGAGCTTGTAGATTAGCTATTTTTTGGTGCGCGACACCTGCGCGCAACCAACTATAAATGGGTTCTTAAAATGCGATCCTGACACATGGTGTGACTAAAAGCAGGGTTGAGTCCTGCTCTCTGTCACATATGCAGCGCTGCTGGAGCTATGTGTGTGCGGTTGAAGTCTGGAGGCGGGTCCTGCTATTCTGCCCCACGTTCCTCCCAAACTATGGTAATTAACATTTTACAGAGTGAAAAGGCACGAACCAAAATGGACCCGTAAGGTGGTCTTTGCAAAATAAAACATTTGAGAACAACCCCATGTCTATGATGCATTATTTAAAATGACAATGTCTATCTATTTTCTTCAAAGTATAGTTAGCGAATGTTAAATCCAAATGACACCCAATTCAATTGCATTATAACGGCAATATCTATCTCGATTTCTTTCAAAGATAGATAGAAATATAGCGAATATTAGAGCCTAACCTCCCAATGTAAACACTGTTAAATTGTTAATCACAAGGATTTCCTTTACAATTACATCTTGCATCGTGACGGTGTCAAGTTTTTGTATGGCGGACAAGACAAATGGGCAGGCGGGGGAAGCAAGGGACCATGCAGTGTCAGGCCATAGTGGGCATTAACACCACTCTTCATTTTAATACAAATACTAACATGCTCCACATACTGTACCACATTATCAAGAAATAATGTACTGTAAGTGTTCCCTGAAGAAATTACAATAATACATATACATACTGTATATACATTTCAGCAACCGCACTTAAACCCAAAATCCCTTTTACTGTACTATAAATATATATTATATCAATGAGTCATTGATAGGCAGCAGTGATATGGTTCAATTTGCCCATTATAGGCTTGTGGATTCAGAGCTTTCTGCCGTCTCTGTAGCTATTTCTGTGTTCTTCCAGTTTCTGGGTAGAAAAGAAATATTTGGCGCCACTCATTACATATTTGCCCTCGGCGTACCATTAGCTCGGCATGAGGTGGCTTATCTATTCACTCCTATATTTTAGAAACCACTCCTACATTTTGGATTTCTTTTCATATTCAGAATTCTGATAAAACAAATAAAGAGGCAGGGTTTCTCGCTCCTTTAACCAACAGAGGAGAGCATTTTTTGCAGAGAGGTGGCGTTTTGAAAATAAATATTGATATTAAATAATGTATTTGTTCAATTCTATAGCTTTGCGCCCAGCCACCTACATGCTTTCTGACATTGTAAGGCACACGCGCATGCGTGCGCACATACACACATCACAACCTTTCCTTGTCGCGGTCCAAACACTGAAAAAAAAATGAAAAAAAGAAAAACCTTCCTGAATGGTGACATCTGCCACATGCGTTTGGCGGCCAACATCGAACTGTGCCCGATGTCCGGGAAGACAGCTTCCATTTTTTTTTCTCTCCCCCCCCCCCCCCCCCCCCCACCCCACCCCTTAACCCATTTAGACATGGAATTATTGAATGCTTTAACCAGTGAAAAATAGCAGATATACAAGCTCACAGCGCGGCACCGCAGATTTCTGACATAGAAACATACGTTTTTTTTAGAAAAAATCTTAGAAGGATTCAAAAGACACTTATAGAATCGGATCAAAATTAAAATTTTCACGATTTTTCAAAAATAGCAGATCAACAAGCTTGCAGCGCGCGCTGTGAGCTTGTATATCTGCTATTTTTCAATAGTTAAAGCATAAAATAATGATACAAAATATAGTGTAGCCGTTCTGAATGGGTTAAACCAAGTTACCGTGAACTTCCCAGCTGTGAGAGAGAGAGAGAGAGAGAGAGAGAGAGAGAGAGAGAGAGAGAGAGAGAGAGAGAGAGAGCGACGAGGCTCGGCCAAATCAGAATGATGGCTGGGCTCTGTTTGCCTTTTGCTGTTATTTATTCATGTATTTATTCTTCCTGTCGTTAGCCCCTCTCGCTCGTTCCTGCATCTCTCCATCCTTTCCTGTAGCCCCCCACCCCCCCCCCCCCCCCCGCTCCCCCTCCCCCCCGTGCCCTGCCAAAGAGGAAGCAATGTCTTGTTATATCAGGTGTGATACATGCCCTCCTCAGGCTCAAACAAGCCCTCGTCTTTCTATTTTCACTCCGTTTTCTATTCACGGAGACCACACGGTTGGAGATGTGCATGTGCTCTTTATTGGCAAGCGTTCATACAGTATATGGGTTGGAACGTAACAGTAATAAACAGACCTGAGCCCATACTGTAGCAATCAAAATCAGAATAGGGTCTGTACATTATGCTAGATTTTTTTTGTGATCTCAAAACTCAATAAAGCTAAAAAATTGATCATTATGAAATAAAATAAATCTATTTCCGAACTAATACTTGTTTATTACTTGTTTACAATATATAATTCAGGATAGAGAATTTGCCTCTATATTGGGAAATGTGTGCCAACAAAACAGAGATATAGTACATTAAAATAACAAATACATAGCTTTTTGTATAGCCATATTGCAATAATAATGTGTCTCAAAGCACACATGAGTTTGACTCACCCGTGCACCTCGGTATACCGTAAACAAATGTATAGCTATTTAAATACAGTATAATGCTCTGAGTTAATGAACAGCCAGTATGCTGACCACTGTTC
Organism: Nannobrachium achirus; assembly: GCF_963921795.1. Taxonomy (NCBI): domain Eukaryota; kingdom Metazoa; phylum Chordata; class Actinopteri; order Myctophiformes; family Myctophidae; genus Nannobrachium; species Nannobrachium achirus. Next base: position 25,372,187 of record NC_137819.1, read on the forward strand.
AAGCGTCGTTATGAAGTGCATTTAGTTGGCTTGTTGGAGGTGTGATAGAGGCAGCAGTGGGCGGGTGGCTGAACACACAGTGTGGGTGGGTAAGTTTCAAGTCTTAAAAATAAAAGAAAGTTCTAAAAACCTAGTGTTTGCTGGATTGTTTATCGGATCATGATTCCAGCTGGCACCCAGGAAGATTTTGGCAAATGATCCGGAGGGGGTGGCCTCTTTTTTGATGTTTTAAAAATAGCAAAACATATCCAATCTCACAACACGTCACGTCGTGTCACCTTGCGAGCTTATAGATGATATATCACTTTCGCTATATGTCGTACAACGAATTATACATGGCTTAAGTCATGGGTCTTCAACAGGGGGTCAGGGACCACTAGGGGGTCCTCAGAGTTTCTACAGGCGGTCCTCTAAATCTTTGAGCGATAGAAAGTATTTTTTTTTCCTTTTTTATATTAACCACTTTAATCCTAGCGTCCATATTCTGAGAGCTTTTAATAGCCAAAAAATAGCAGATCAACAAGCCCACAACGCCTCGCAGACCGGCTATTTTTAGCAAAGAGCTTTGGTGTAGAGGGGAAAAAGAGCAGACTACGTACAGAGTGAAAGGTCAAGTTTATTAAGACAAAAATCCAAAATATACTGATGATTGTGCTGTCAAACGATGAAACTATGTGGAATATATGAAAAGGTTGTGGTGGTCTCTGCTTCATCTCTCTCTCAACTAAGGGGTCCTTGGCCTGAAAACGTTGAAGACCCCTGGCTTAAGTGGATAAAAAGCACAAGGCGACTGCTACCGGTCAGCACATGTGTCGCCACCTTCCAATGACACACACATGCCTTCCCATTTAACAAACTGGCACCCACACACTCCCAGTGTGTATACACACACACACACACACACACACACACACACACACACACACACACACACACACACACACACACACACACACACACACACACACACACACACACACACACACACACACAGTGAACAGTTGCCATGTCACAATAGGTTGTCCCTGGATGAGTACTACACTTACCATGGATTTACATGTGTGCTAATTAGACTGGAAGAAATGATTGGCTGCTCACGACATCGCAGTAAAGAGGGTCCACATGCACGCGTGCACACACACACACACACACACACACACACACACACACACACACACACACACACACACACACACACACACACACACACACACACACACACACACACACACACACACACACACACACACACACACACACACACACCTAAGCAAGAGCGTTTTAACACGCATGCCCACAGAACACCACCCCCCCTCCCCACACACACACACAGTTTATGTTATGTGCACGTGTACACACGCACAGCCCCGGTGTGGACAATAATGCATTGGGGCGTGCCCCATCACGCTGTCTAGAGACACTCCTCACTGGAGTTTGGGGTTCTGTCACATATAATTTAGTCCACGTCAGACCCCCCTCACACCCCTCCCCTCAGAGTGTACAGCTCTATCTCCCTCCTGGGGTGTGTGTGTGTGTGTGTGTGTGTGTGTGTGTGTGTGTGTGTGTGTGTGTGTGTGTGTGTGTGTGTGTGTGTGTGTGTGTGTGTGTGTGTGTGTGTGTTGGAGGGAGGTGGATTGACCAGCATTGGAAAATCGTTGGTGGGTTTCAAGTTACTAAAATCCTGATACTAATAATACAATTAGTCCCGTTGGATCGGGTATCCGAGTATTTTCCATCGCTAAAATACACAAAAAAAACAAACTGTGCAAGCTGCTCATACTGCAAAAAAGGTGTGTAATTTTACACTTTACAATATTAGCAGACACAATAAACGGGTCAAATCACATGAATGGATATCTTAAATCTTACCACGAAGAACAAACTACATGTTCAAGTGTACGGTTTTCTCTCTGTGTGTGTGTGTGTGTGTGTGTGTGTGTGTGTGTGTGTGTGTGTGTGTGTGTGTGTGTGTGTGTGTGTGTGTGTGTGTGTGTGTGTGTGTGTGTGTGTGTGTGTGTGTGTGTGTGTGTGTGTGTGTGTGTGTGTGTGTGTGTGTGTGTGTGTGTGCGCGCGCGCGCGCGTGCGTGCGTGCGTGCGTGCGTGCGCATGAGTTTGTCTAGCTATACTTATGGGGACTAAACGCATGTTCACACAGTCACCTGCAGGGGACCTCTGACAGTGTGGGGACAAAATAGTAGGTCCCCACCACGGTTAGGTTTAGGGTTAGGGTTAAGGTTAGGGGTTAGGTTTAGGGATAGAGGTTAGTGTAAGGCCACAGGACTTGCATAAAAATGAATGGAAGTCTATGTATGTAATGTCCCCACAAGTGATGTATATATATTGTGTGTGTGTGTGTGTGCGTGCGTGCGTGCGTGCGTGCGTGCGTGCGTGCGTGCGTGCGTGCGTGTGCGTGCGCACGTGTCAGAGTAGTTAGTATTGTAACCCCCACTGCGTTTCTTCATAATAGCCCCACAGATCCGTGGCGGCCTTGTAATAATAACATTTCACCCTGTGTTATTCCTTGCTGCAATTCTATGTGTTCAGGCCTCCCACCTCCTGCCAAACTCCCCCTTTGATGTCTTCACTGCTGCCAGGACACAGGGAGCCCTTTCCTCTCCTACCAGCGTACCGAGCCTGCATCACAGGGAGATGTGAGGGAATGTGTACTAGCCTACTAGGGCATTCACGAATAGCCATTTTTAGTATTGGAATAATTCGACATCAAAGTATTCGAATAGTCGAATATTCGACAGGACTGGCCAAACAGTCAAATATTAAGTAAGCAAGAGGCGAACATTGTGAAAATAGTGAAAATAGCCGATCTACATGCTCACAACGCCTCGCGTTGCGAGGCGTTGTGAGCATTTTCACAATGTTCACAATGTTCGCCAGGTCACATTAAATGTAATACCTACAATTCCTAGTGCTTGTCAGGGTGGGGGTCCCCTGTTCAAATATGTTTATTTTGGGGGTCATGGCCTAAAAAGGTTTGAGAACCCCTGGTATAGAGCATTAACAAATTCATCCACCAGGGACACTGACAACTCATTCTTATGACTTCCTATCTAGCCAAGCTTTATAAACTATATATTTTTTAAAGAGAAAATAAGAATAAGCAAATATTCGACTTTGGTGAACAACGTCGAATAGTGACTTTGATATTCGAATATTCGAATATTTGGTGAATGCCCTAATGTGTACCAGCTTCATATACTCTTACACAGGCACGTGCACACATAGACATCCAAGGGGGCTTGAGCCCCTGCCCATGTATCAGTCTGTGAAAAGTGCCCTCTCCAGACCAGGAATGCAGTTTTTACTATGGTGAAAGAAATGCAAATGGGGGCAAAGGAAGGTGTGCTGCATTTGCCCCGACATAAAAGGTTGTCCACCAGAAATATTATCTATGACCCAGTAGGATCACAACCTATATGGACAACCCGGTCACTTTGTACGGAAAAGTTCCAATATGGCCGCCTCAATATTAGCCCCTATTAGTTTTAATGGGGGGTGAATAGGGAAAATTTTTAAACTGAGGGATATTTCCACGAAACTTCACAGGTTGATCAATGGTATACATATGAACATTTTTTGTATTGCAAGTTTCCATTAAATCCAATATGGCCGCCACAATATGGCCGCCATAATGTAAGGACCCAGAAAATAGGTTTTGCCTCTAACTTCTGAACCAGATGAGCTAGAAACGCAAACTTGGTGTCTATTTCATGGTGTCTGACCATGGGAGACTCAATGGAATAGCTAATTTTATTATTGGGTGTGTCTGGACCTTTATTGTGCATATTTGCAAGATGGTGGACTCCCAAAATAGAGCTTTAACATAATTTCTACCATGATTGTTGACTGCTTTTGCAAATACAAGCAATATGAATCCATTTGCTAAGATTTATGGCACAGAAGGGACTTATACCTGTATTATTCTTGAGTTTGCATGTTGTCAAAATGGCTGTAAACGAGATATTATATTTCCTGTCCAATTCTACTGTATGTAGTTGTAGCAATGACTTCAGATAAAATCAGAGACCAAAACAATGTATCTTAGAAATTATTTTTTTATTTAAAAAATTCATAAAAAAGAGAGAGATTATCTCAATGAAATGAATGCAACTGCCTTTTTGGGTCTTTCACACATAGACATGCACATGTTTTCCAACAACTTCAGCTTCAGGGAAATTATAATGAACACATGATTAAAACAGGCTGCATTATAATGCAAATAATTGCTAGTCACTATCACTGTCATGTGTACCTATCCTGCTGCATCTTGTCTCCAGTCCTTGGCAACGACACCCCAAGTAGCATGCAATTCCCTTCTTCGCACATGAACAGTTTTTCTGGCAGCCTTTGATACAGCTACATGATATTGCCTCCATTGATATAGGCCAGGCTGGCTCTGTAGATGGACAGGGGACTGCCTTCCCATGGCGGCAGCATGATATAGGCATCTATATCATGCTGCCACCCACCTCCTAGACCTTCCAGAGCTGTGGGTGAGAACAGAGCAGGATGCATATCTTCCTATCCATCACATAGTCTCAGCCCTTGGACTCACACAGTGTCGTGCCCTGCCCTTTATTCACAGCCTGAGTGGCAGAGATACCACCAGCTATCCCTTTTTCACTGGAAAGAAGGCATGGTTCAAGACCAGCATGGGTCTAGATCTCCCTGCACTTCAGGAGTTTGGTGAGAATTCCTCTTATTCCCTCTCAGAGGATGTCAAGAATCAGGCTAGAGACCTCACGATAGTTGTATATGCATCAAAAGCTGACCATTCGGAGGACTTTGACCTGGCAAAGCTGAGAGTGTAAAAGTTCCTAAATAACCGATCAACCCTGTTGAAGCTGCTGCCACCTACAGAAAATGCCTTTGGCCTGCACCTGAAAAGAGCTGCTCTTGCAGCCATAATAGATAAAACTGCACACATCGCGAAGCCAGACATCCCTTGCTTCACTGAATATGGATGGTCTCTCAGTGATGGGAAGGCAGTCCCCTGTCCATCTACAGAGCCAGCCTGGCCTATATCAATGGACAAGGCAATATCATGTAGCTGTATCAAAGGCTGCCAGAAAAACTGTTCATGTGCCATCCAATCATCCATCCATCTTCAACCGCTTATCCGGAATCGGGTCGCGGGGGTAACGGTTCCAACTGAGACTTCCAGATTTCCTTATCCTGCGTAACTTCCTCCACTCCCTCTGAGAGTATACCGAGGCGTTCCCAGGCCAGTCTGGAGATATAATCCTTCCATCTGGTCTTAGGTCTGCCACGGGGTCTCCTCCCAGTGGGACGTGCATCGAGGACCTTCCTAGGAAGGCGCTCGGGGGGCATCCGTACTAGATGCCCGAACCACCTAAGCTGACTCCTTTCCAAGTGAAGGAGCAGCGGTTCTACTCCAAGTCTCTCTCGGGTGATTGAACTTCATGTGCGAAGAAGGGAATTGCATGCTACTTGGGGTGTCGTTGCCAAGGACTGGAGACAAGATGCAGCAGGATAGGTACACATGACAGTGATAGTGACTAGCAATTATTTGCATTATAATGCAGCCTGTGTTCATTATAATTTCCCTGAAGCTGAAGTTGTTGGAAAGCATGTGCATGTCTATGTGTGAAAGACCCAAAAAGGCAGTTGCATTCATTTCATTGAGATAATCTCTCTCTTTTTTTATTAATTTTTTAAATAAAAAAATAATTTCTAAGATACATTGTTTTGGTCTCTGATTTATCTGAAGTCATTGCTACAACTACATACAGTAGAATCGGACAGGAAATATAATATCTCGTTTACAGCCATTTTGACAACATGCAAACTCAAGAATAATACAGGTATAAGTCCCTTCTGTGCCATAAATCTTAGCAAATGGATTCATATTGCTTGTATTTGCAAAAGCAGTCAACAATCATGGTAGAAATTATGTTAAAGCTCTATTTTGGGAGTCCACCATCTTGCAAATATGCACAATAAAGGTCCAGACACACCCAATAATAAAATTAGCTATTCCATTGAGTCTCCCATGGTCAGACACCATGAAATAGACACCAAGTTTGCGTTTCTAGCTCATCTGGTTCAGAAGTTAGAGGCAAAACCTATTTTCTGGGTCCTTACATTATGGCGGCCATATTGGATTTCATGGAAACTTGCAATACAACAAATGTTCATATGTATACCATTGATCAACCTGTGAAGTTTCGTGGAAATATCCCTCAGTTTAAAATTTTTCCCTATTCACCCCCCATTAAAACTAATAGGGGCTAATATTGAGGCGGCCATATTGGAACTTTTCCGTACAAATTGACCGGGTTGTCCATATAGGTTGTGATCCTACTGGGTCATAGATAATATTTCTGGTGGACAACCTTTTATGTCGGGGCAAATGCAGGTTTCCTAAAAAAAGGCTGGTTTGCCCCCTGGGTACTCTTTCCATGCCATACCTGAAGGCAGCATTCAAGAGAATTGCCTTGTCCAAACTCTCCTGAACTTGAATGCAGCATCTTATGTTGAAAGAATTGCCGTATCTGTGTAGAAATCCATGCCGTTAACGCCACATCTCCAGTACTGATTTGATAATGCTAGTAAGTTCAGTGTGGTATCAAGCATCAAAAATTGCCGACCTCCAAGCTCACAACGTGTCGCAGCGCGACGCGTTGTGAGCTTGGAGGTCTGCTATTTTCCATATTTTCACCAAAGGGCCTATTTTAGAAGTGTCAGCCCCTGTCTCTCTAACATTCTCTGCACGTCCCTGCTCTTACAGCAGCATGTAGGGAGGTGTGAGAGAATGTGTGCGTATACTAGCTCCAATTACTCATACTGTAGTACAGTAGGGGGGTGTGAGAGAATGTGTACTGCAGTACTCTACAGCGGTGGTTCTCAAAGTGGGGTCTGGGGACCCCCAGGTGTCCTTGAGGGGGTTCCAGGGGTTGTGTGACATACTAAATAGTTGTTAAAAAGTTACATAGTGAGGCTTTAACACTGAGCATTTCACGGTGTGGATAATCTTCATAAAAGTAAAATTTACTCCATATACAGTCTGTATTGGACGAAGCTCATTAAAATGGCTTTGTCCAATACAGATGGTATGGATTCTGGCAGTGGGTTGTCTCATTAAATGCTACTCTAATAGAGTAGAGTGTAAAATCCTGTGTGTTTTGTTTTAGTTTTTGAGTGTAAAAACTGACCCGTAAAGATCCATTCTCAGAGTTAAATTTACACTCAGGATTCTGTAATGTACGGTGTTCTATAGCCTCTCATTTTAAAAATTATATATTCTTAGGCACCGTTTTCTCAACTTTTTTTCTTCTCCAATTCCAAAGTGTGTTACATTTCTCAAAATCTGCCTTACTTTTTGGAGACAAGGTTCAGTTTGTTCTAGAAAAGGGTAGGTACCCTCACAAAAAATCAAGCAGTAATCCTGGTCTCTAAACTGCCTCCCCCTGGCCAGCCGGGGCGCCTGATGGATGGGAAAGGAACTGGTTGGAATAACGTGTTCATTCCACACGCTACGTCCAGCCGGGGAATCTCTCCCCTGTCAGGGGAAAAGAAGCGGCTTGGACTGCTCACGCATAGAAGGAAGCATGAGGTCAGTCCGTTGCTCCCCACTGGCAGAGGGAGCGTAGCGCACAGGATTACATTAGATAATTGGCACTGGGTGAAAATGGGTTGCAAAATCGTGGGATAAATATTTGTTTAAAAAAAAGAGCCATGGGGGAGGTGTCCCCAAACCGAAACGTTACCAGAAGCTTGTGGATCAGCTATTTTCGGTGCGTGGCGCTGACGTACAACAAGCAAACTGCAAGCACCTTCCACCTGAGCAACAATAAACCAACCAGCCTTACAATAGGTGCTTTAATTATGAGTCGGAGGGGACCATACTGTCCAGCTGCATAAAGGTGCCTCCACACCGAAAATACTACAGGAGACTTGTTCAAACTGTTCACAGACTGCAAAGAACTGCAAAAAACTAAGCACATTGAATTTTCCAGCCGACTGTATGCCGACTGTAATTACTGTACAGTTTTGCGCATGCGCACTGTGTTGCCATATCGGCTCGTTACAAGCGACTTTGATCCTGTTTTCCTATAATGTTGCTAGTTGTGGGTTGCTTTTGTTTGGGCTTGTTTCTGAAGTGTAGTTGCTTATTTGGCCTTGCTTTCAACATTATTTTATAAAATAACTAATGTAATAGAGCTCAGAGGTGAAACTGGTCGCTGCTTTTGGGCTTATTTTCATAGACCTGGTCGCTTATTTCACTCACAGAATCTGGCAGCCCGGAGGCACTGTGTGTTCTCCGTGCAGAGGAGAAGGGAACAACACGGGGAGCTGCTGCACTATTTACTAGCTTTGCTTTGGATCAGATTGGAATAGGAACTGAGAGTTGAGATTGAGAATATGGTATTTAGTAAAAATATGCAACGGGAAAATGTCTCTGGCTTATTTTGGCTTGGTTTTGCAACAGTAGCAAACTATTCTACAACTCCCTCAATCTTACCGACGGCCAGGGGCGACTGAACAAAACTGAGCAAGTCCAGTTTTCTAGTTTTCGGTCGATAACGTTCCCGACCCGCTGCCGAAAACCTGACGATGAGCTCCCGTTCGGCAACGACGCTATCCGCCGCCGAATCGTCGACGAATCTGTGCGGTTAAAAGTGGCCTTAAGTCCCATACACCAAGGGTTCCCAAACTTTTTTGTCTCAGGGCACCCCATAAATATTTGTTTTAATCCGAGGCACCCCTACATTATAATTTTCACTCCCAGCACTTTTATATTTATAGCATATCTTTCGCATTGCGAGGCGTTGTGTGCTTGTAGATCGGCTGTTTTCACTAGTTTTGTGCGACAGTCTTGTATGATGAAGCAGGGCTTTGCTTTACCAAAAGACGTACACATTTGAAACTTGAAGATACAAGGTTTCTGCCCGACAGTGATGATATTTTAGTGATTATGTTGCGAGGAAAATGTTGAGATAATAGCCATTTTGGTTAGAACCGTGTCCAAATAAATTCCAAATATTATCAAATGATCTCGCGGCACCCCTGGACTGCCGTCACGGCACCAAAGGGTGCCCCGTCACCCACTTTGAAAACCCCTGCCATACACAACATAATATCCGGGGGCTATTCGCAGTGTGAACAACCCTGGGCTCTAAGGCAGCCAGTGGAAGACAATTGGGACAGACAGGGTGTCGCATTCTCACTATAGGTGCGGGGAATGCAAAGAAAAGGCCCCCGATCCCTCTCTACATAATACTGTATGATGTAGCCCTCTACATCTCGCTGGGTAGGGCATGCATGTTGCAAGACACCTCCACCTGAACACTAGAAGAGTTGGCCAACATAGACCTTGCAATAGCCAGAAAACGATTGTCGCCCGGTCAGATTCATTATCAATTATTATGGTCCCAACCTGATTTACAGTACACTTTAAGACAGAATAAGATATAATAAAGCCATAATAAGAAATAATGTGTTGGTAATTAGAACTAATATGTTTTATTAGACAGAAACAAAGACAGAATAGCAGAAAGAGCGAATACATTCTCCGGCACCTGCCGACCAGCAGTTCGACCATCAGTCGTGCTGCATCGCCCGGCGATAGGACCGGCGGCCGTAACAGAACTGTAGGTAGGACCGGCATCGCTGGTAACTGCCGCGGCAGCCACCACCGCACGTCGAACTGCCAGGCCTATCGCCGGCGATAGGCAGTGCGACTGCCGTTCGAACTGCCGGTCGTGCGGCGGTACCTGCTGCGGTAGTTCCGCGGCAGGTGCCGGTGCCAGAGAATGTATTCGCTCTTTCTGCTATTCTGTCTTTGTTTCTGTCTAATAAAACATATTAGTTCTAATTACCAACACATTATTTCTTATTATGGCTTTATTATGTCTTATTCGGTGGGACTATTATTATAGATATTAAGTGGTGATTATGTGATAAAATGTTTGGGGGACAAGGCAAAACTAGATTAAGAAGTGTGCTCTGTTCTTCAGCATTTATTTCACATAGATTTGACCACAGTGGATTAGCATAACAAACTCAGAGCAGTGCTTGTCAGCTGGTGGGCAGACACAGTCAAGTGGAATGTGAAATGTCCTGCCGGGTTCAAAGACGCAAATACAACTTGAACTTACTTAAAATTAAGAATTATATTTTTTGCTGGGGCATTATTACATAGACAAGGTCATCCTCCAAAGGCAATACATTGTCAGAGAGTGTGTGTGTGTGTGTGTGTGTGTGTGTGTGTGTGTGTGTGTGTGTGTGTGTGTGTGTGTGTGTGTGTGTGTGTGTGTGTGTGCGTGCGTGCGTGCGTGCGTGCGTGTGTGCGTGCGTGCGTGCGTGCGTGCGTGTATGTGTGGGGTTGGCCATGGTCTCCCTGCTCTTCTTTTGAGACATTTAGATCCTGTGGTTGGGTAGGACCACTACTAGCAAGAGGCATTGCGTGACATTTTAAGGATATTGGCCTTAAAATAGCCTAGCTATTGGATATTCAAGCGTGTCACTTCGTGCCGCACTAAGAGCTTGTAGATCTGCTTTTTTTATATGTACAGATCCTTCTCATAAAATTAGAATATTGTGTAAAAGTTAATTTTCTTCTGTAATATAATTATTATTTTTAAACTTTCATACCGGTATATTTTAGGTGTATTGTGCATGCAGTGAAATATTCAAAAGCTGTTGTTAAAATTTAGATTTTTATGACATACAACCCATGAAAATCTAAAAATATTAGAATATTCCACAAGACCACTCAAAAGAAGGATTTATAATACAGAAATGTCAAACTTCTGAAAGATTATGTTAATTTATGCACTCAGTTTTGATTTTGATTAAACACAGTGGACTTGATTAAACACAGTGGACCAACACCAGCAATACAATGCAATCAGCTTCAGCTGACCTCTCAAGTTTAGAGCGCAAACCTTTCTTTATAAGTATTATGTGCACAAGTCACAGTACCAACAGCAACTCCCCACTGCAAAACCCTCAGAAACCTTGATGATGTGGTCTGGTCAGACAGTAAGGAAAAACACCTCCAGCATTATGTCAACCCAACCCACCCCCCATTATTCCTACTGTCCACTTTACTCCTGCTCAGTCTGTTCATTTCACACACAGGCGGGGAAGATGAGCTACAGGCAACAGATTTGTTTCCCATTCTATCTGAAAAAATGCAATCAGCTTTCCACACATATTATGATAGCAGCGGAGGCGCTCATTCCATAGAGTTATAATAAGAATAGAGAGGACACCAGATATCCCCGCCCGTCCACTTGCATTGAGTTGCTCACCCAGCGCATGAGGCGTTTTCACCCCTCCTTCCGGCTAGTAAAACCGTGACGTAGTGGGTCTACTGTGACGCATTTTTCGTCATAATTTGTGTTCATGGACGCGCTTCATGAACGAGCACTTCCGGTATGAACGCGCGTCAATACAAAGAAGCCTAGACGCGCGTTCATGTGAGTAGACCCAACTGCAGTACCTCAAAACGGCCACCATGTCCATTTGGTTTCAGGGCGCCCCCAGGGTTCTGGGGGCTTGGCTCATTCCCAGCAGGCAAACTAGGCTGCGGCTTGCATGGGGCCCCCGCCACTATAGGGGGGCCCCAAGCCAACAAACTTTACCCCAAAGCAAAAAGTGTGGCAAACGCACTGTGAACATAGGACACGCCTTTGCAATGACAACCCAGTAAGAAACCTCCCTGATTTGGCCCCCATGGTCTGGCGGTCCCTGCGTGTGTTTTCAAACATGACTGTATGACTATGGCAGTGACACGGTCTGGTCATGATGACTGATTCCCATCAAACTGTAACGGACGAAGACAATGCACGTTTCCTTACCAGTGTGTGAGTAAGGCAGAGAAAGTTGGAATAAATAAATACACAGTTACGTGACACATACTGTAATGAGGATGAAAAATTAAGCATTGGACTGGCAACAGTCTAGAGTCCTGTCATCAACATGGATCTGTCCAATTTAGCGCCACCATCAGGCCGATTTTTTTGCTCCTACAGGCCAAAGAATTTGCCAAAAGCGGTCACAAACTTATGCAAATATGCATAAGCGCTCGCTCTGACACACACACACACACACACACACACACACACACACACACACACACACACACACACACACACACACACACACACACACACACACACACACACACACACACACACACACACACACACACACACACACACACACACACACACACAGTGTACGCTTGACATTGGTCTGATTAGTCTGTAAGCAACTATAATGCAATTGACTTTGTCCTTTCTAATAAACACACAGAGACACATTCTAAAATGGGAAACAGCATATTGTGTTTCCAATCTATTTCCTGAGAGACAAAAGTGCACCCAAGTGCAGAGAAGAAAGTGAGAGCCGTCAAACTTGAGAGAAAACATTACAGCGTGGTAATGATGATATTTCCCTTTTAAATATATCAAAGCGTATAGAGACCATATAGTATACTGTGTGTGTGTGTGTGCGTGTCTGCGCGCGCGTGTGTGTGTGTGTGTGCATGCGTGCGTGCGTGCGTGTCTGTCTGTCTGTCTGTCTGTCACCTCTAACAATACTATATTTCAAAAGGAACAGTTTATTTAAAAAAAAATAACAAAGTTTTGCCTAACATTCACTTTTGAGGTATCTTGAAGCACACCTCTTGGGGGGGGGGGGGGGGGGGAGGAAAAAGAGAGAGAAAAAAGGAAATGGTCCAATTTAGTCAAAGGCGGACGAGTGCTAGAGAAAATTCTGACGCCCCAATTACAAGTAATTACCACTTTTCGCTTTCAACATGGTGAAATGATTTGATTTCTTTCAGAGGGTAGTCTGGCTTAGCTCAAAACAGACACAGCCCCCCCACTTCTGCCTTGAGTTAAGTCTTTGGCGTCGGTTGGGGACAATTATTTGGGGAGGAATAAAGGAGAGGGGCGGCAAAACAAAGACGGACGGAGAGGTAGATGTGTCGGCTATAAATCATGGAGAGGTTGGTATTGAGATGAAACAGAGGTACGCGCCGCGACAGCCATTCGCCACCAACAACATCAGGCGTGAATAAATAAATCCACTAAGGCTCTCAGGAGGACGTGTGTGCATGGGTGCGTGCATGCGTGTGTGCGGGCGATGACGTGTGCTACTATACTTTTGAGGGCCTTAAGTATAGTAGAATTTGAGAACTCAACATGGTGGGGAAACTTTTTCTGGTCCTCACAGGAAAAAATGTTGTTTTTATGGTTAAAAAAGATTACAATTTTAGATTTAAGCTGGTTGCACACTGCACTGCGGTCTTTCGTTGCATTTGGAAATCCGGAGACCAGGGAGAGAGAGAGGAAAGAGAGAGAGAGCAAGGGACTCAGTGGCGACAGCTGCGAAAATCGTGCAAATGTGCAAACGTGATTGACATAGCGTGAGGTTGATTTTTTTATTTACGCGGTCTGAAATTCACTCCGATATTTGGCCCGAAAAACGCAGCAGTGTGCAAAGACCTTTAGGCTTACAATTCAGGTTGGGTTTAGGGTTAGGATTAGGCATTTTGGAGTTTATGTTCAAGGATTAGGGTTAGAGTTACAGTATGTCTAGTTGCCTTAGACGTTGCAGTGCGTATTGAGCTTGTACATCGGCTATATTCGGTGTGCTCAACACCCATTTACAACCAAGTATAACTCAATCTTTAGAGTTACGATTAAAAATGGCAAAAAAACATTTTAAAATTCTGGTGTGATACAGTTGTAGGGTACCAACTACCAAGAAATGGGGGGATGATTTTTTGGGTTCACTTGCCTCATAGAGCTGCAAAGTTTGACGTCATTTACACATCCTACCTGGTTCCCATTTTTTTCCCCCATTCTGAATTTCCATAGACTTTTTTACATATCGCGTCATATAAGAACTGTGTTCCAAACATAAACAAATTATCTCAGCGGTTTGACTCATATGGATATGAAGAATCAAGTGATGGTGAGAAAACGCTAATGTTACTGTCACCGAATTAGTTACATTTTCACCAGGAACAGACTGTTTCAAATATGAGTGACTCACTATCAGAAACCATACAGAGCCATCTCCCCGACAATATCGCAGAGACCGTTTGTTTATTTTTGGACCACAATGCTTATATGAGACGATTTTAAGATGACTCAATGTTATTCTCCATAGAGAAATTACTTCCGTGAACCGGGAGATGAGCGAGTGACGTCATGACTTCGTTACTCTATTGTTGCAGGAGGACTTGCCCCATTGCATGACGGTCAACTGTGTGAGAGTGTGTGTGTGTGTGTGTGTGTGTGTGTGTGTGTGTGTGTGTGTGTGTGTGTGTGTGTGTGTGTGTGTGTGTACTTGTATTGTATTGTGCGTTTGTTCTGCGGCTACCCTTTGAACAGGGAAAAGGGAAGGAAGAGGGAAGACATGCACCAGTGAAACAGATCCACACACACAGGTTTACTTTAGACGGCTGGAGGAGTCTGGCAAATGACAAAAATCATGTTGTTAAAATGTCAAATGTAAAAAGTGGGAGATTTTGGGACATGTTGACTCTCCATTTCTGTGTTTTGTTGTCATCAGTTGTTCTAATGCAGTGGTTCTCAACCTGTGGATCGGGACCCCCACGGGGGTCCCCAAATTATTCCAGGGGGTCCCCAGATGATTAGCTTAATGTGGAACATTGTTTTCTCTCTCAACAGTAAACAAACCAACATAACGTTTAAGTGTATAGCGGGTATAAGCACATTTCTAAAGTGTCAATTTTAATACCAAATTGTCAAATATTAGAGGCGTTGGGAGGCGTTGTGAGCATGTAGATCTGCTATTTTAATGTAATGCCTCAACTCTTAGTATTCATCAGGGTGGGGCGTCCCCAGTTAAAATATGATTAAAATTTGGGGGGTCGCGGCCTGAAAAGGTTGAGACCCACTGCTCTAATGAAAGCAATCACCCAGTATGGTGAAGGAAAGCGTATCATGACTCGTGTAAAGGTCGACGCAGAGAGTAATGCCAGAGCCATCAAAAGGACTTTATAGACATTATGGACATGTTGACAGAAAATGTTAGAACTAGGGCTGCTCGGAATCATAAAAAATAGAGCTGCAAGCTCATAACGTGTGGCGCTATTCATGTTGAGGACCAACACAGGTGTTTCAATTTGTCTGATTGGCATAGAACTAATGTTCTACGCCAATCAGAACACCTGTGTTGGTCCTCAACTTGGCCGGTGTAGGACTACAAATGCAACCCATGAATTCATGGTAAGACAAATTAGACCAATATAGCTAGTTGATTAAAACATTTTTTTAAAAACCTGCTTTGATTATTCGACTAATCACAATATAATCGCTGAGAAAATGATCGATAGTTGCAGCCCCAAATGCGAATAACTACAGATAGTATCGCAAAGGGTTGTGCAAACACAAGCGCTGCGATTTCCAGATGGGGGAAATGCTGTCCAGCACCAGTGCACCGCCATCAGATGAAAGACATGCAGCTACGTTTGGAACATGCAGAAGGTGTAAGAACACGGCGATGGGGACATGTGTTCAAGCTGCAAAATGTAGGCTTAACACTCAAATACCTGGAACGTGCCCGAATCGCGATATTTTAACCACTTTAACCATCATTTTACGCTTTTAACTATTAAAAAATAGCAGATATACAAGCTCACAGCGCGGCACCGAGTGCCGCGCTGCGAGCTTGTAGATCTGCTATTTTCGAAAAAACGTGAAAATGTGTGCAAGTCTTTGAATATCTTTGACCTGATCTTTGACCCGACTTCTAAATCCTTCCATCTAAATCAGTGGCTCTCAAACGTTTTCATGTCAAGGACTCCCCAAAATGACATTTATTTGGCCGCAGACTCCCATCTCAAAATATGTTGTTCCAGGGACCCCCCAGAAGCAGAGATTTGAGTTACAAAAGTTTGCTTTGAAAAATATATATTGAAAGATTTGCACACATTTTCACGATTAAAAAAAAATAGCAAATCTACAAGCTTGCTGTGAGCTTTTAGATCTGCTATTTTTCAACAGTTAAAGCAGTCAATAATTCTAAGCCTAAATGGGTTAATAAAACACCCTGTTTTTGCTTATTTTGGCCTTTTCAGTAAGTGAGCGCCGCTGTCTGTCAGTGTCGATGAGGAGTTCAGTGCCGGGAATAAAACAACACGCCTTCACACAGAACAAATAATAGTTCTACGTGAGACATTTTAGTCGTCACCCCTGCTGAGACTACAGGATAAAAACAGACTTGTTTGGATGGCGACATGACCGCGCTCTCACACCTCGGATCACAACACAAGCCCCGCGGGACACGGAGAACGCCTGTCTGTCTAAGAAAAGCCTGTCACTCGTGCACGCTCGAGAATACGCATGCATGGACACACACAACCAGGCTCAAACACATAATGCATGAGCACAGTCACACACACCACACACACACACACACACACACACACACACACACACACACACACACACACACACACACACACACACACACACACACACACACACACACACACACACACACACACACACACACACACACACACACACACACACACACACACACACACACACACACACACGGAATACAGTTCCAATCCACCTGGTGGTTTGATAGCTCAGACACACACACATGACGACGCATTGATCTCTCTCTCTCTCTTTCTCTCCCCCCTCCCTGTCTGTGTTGGACGTATAGACAGGGCGGCGTGAAGAAATCCATTAAGCCAACACTTCTCGTTTCCATTGACTGACAGGCCTTGACGGGCCGGGGCTTTTGGCCACGCTGCTTGACTGGCAGCTCGACACTTAAACAAGCCCTCCGGTTGCTATAATAGTTTAAAACACTTTCAATTACCCGAGTCAAACAAATCCCGCACGCGAGCCGGCTCAGGCGCGTCTTCTACAAGCAATCCCACACCCCAGTGGGTCCCCCTCTCTCTCCCGCCTGCATCGTTTTGGGTTATCTGGATATTTCCCCGCACGTTTGCCGGTAAGAGCTGAGAGCACGCAAGTGATGCTATAGCAAAGGGGAAATTGGAGGTTGGCAATTGTAGGGTAGAGAGAAGTGGGGGATGATTGTATGGTTAACTTGTATCATTCCAGGATGGTCAAGTATGCATGTACTGTATGTGTGTGAGGCAGTGAAATGAATAGATGTAAAATACAGTCATCTGACTGGTTACAGTATTTTCTTAAGTGATGCGATCATTATATTTAAACTTTTCAGTCAAGTATTTATCAAATTATTGTGTCTACCACAGAGTACTCAAGATCTTAACACGACATGTCAAAAACATATTAAACCACATTATGTTGAAAACATTATTTGGACAGTTGCTTTATTGTGGAGACATCTACAGCCTAAACATCAGGCTGAGTTTGGTGATTTTGTAAACTTTGGACACAGACAGATACGGACAACTGTGAAACTATCCTGACTCAGGAGTCCTTGCAGTGAGATTCCAACAGTTTTAAATAACATTGCAAAAAACGAATTAGCAACAGCGACAACCAAAAGAAAAAAACATAACACTACATATATAAACAGAATACAACGCTGTATACCTTGTGTAGTGTATCCATGACTTGACTATACAGTACTCAGTGGTGTAAAGTACATTAACTTAAAGCTGTACTGTGGAAGCTGCTCAACCAGTGGTCAGTAGCGGTTTTGTTTTTTTCGGCCATTTTTCGCCCGGAGTCGCCGCGGACCACCGGAACGGGGGTCCACGGACCACCACGGCCGCCGCGACCACCTCCGTCTCGCCGATACGCAACCGTAGAGCCGTCTCCCGTCGTTTAGACCAGGATTGAGGGAGTAGCAGGCAAGATTCCTTCACCAATGTAAACACAGTTGCTGAGGGAAGCTACTTCCTGAAGAGACAGTAAGACTTGCTGTGATTGGCCGGTGGTGTATGATCCGCGCTGTGATTGGCCGGTAGTGTATCATGTGGGAGATGACATCATTTTGCCGGGAAATACAGCCCCTGTCAAGGCTATGTAGAAAACATATAAAGAAAAGGCTTTTGGGGCTGAAATTAACGAAATTAAGTGGGTGTTCTAAAACTTTAGCAATTTAATAGTTTTAAGATTTGTTTTATTAAAAAAGTTACATAGTATAACTTTAAGTACTGTACTTTACTTGAGTATTTCCAATTTCCAATACTTTTACTTCTACTCCACTACATCTCGGATCCATTACATTTATTTGAAAACTTAAGTTACTAGTTACTTTGCAGATATAAATGATATCATTATAAAACATAAATAAACCACTTGAGCCCTATTGTATATACCTTGGCTATTTGAAAATAGCCGATCTGCTATTTTCAAACATTTTGTACTTTTACTTTTGGTACTTTAAGTACATTTTTGATGCCAACACTTTCACACTTTTACTCAAGTACATTTTGTAATCCTGACTTTCACTTGTTCCAGAGTATTTCTATATTTCAGTATTGATACTTTTACTTAAGTAAGAAATGTGAGTACTTTTTCCACCACTGACAGTACATATCGTCACTGTCGTGGCAGAAACCTCGTATCTCCAAGTTTCAAAATTGTAAATTATTTCGCAAAGTAAAGCCCTGCTTCATCACACAAGGCCATTGCACAAAAGTAGTGAAAACAGCTGATCTAAGATCGGCTGTTTTCACTAGTTTAAATCATTTAAAAAAAAAAGATAAATCCCAAACAAACACTTTTGGACATACAAGGTTTCCACCCGACAACGACGAGATATATATATGGTAAGTATTGTTGCCATGATGTATCACTATCTTCAGACGTTAAAAAAGGAGCCCTCAGCGTTAGACCTCATCCGTGAGGTTACGTTTGTTTATGCGCACAATTATCTGGCATCACCAGCAGCACCCAGGGGCCCCCTGTGCAATAATACGCTCCCTTGTTCCCCCAGAAACAACCAGACACACACACTAGCAAAACAGTGAAGTCACTCCTCCTCCGTCCTTGAGTTGTTCAGGGTTGTTCGGCTCCGTTGATGAGTCTAGGATGGAAGTGCGAGTTGCAGGAATATGAGGAGGAATAATGGCTTCGGGTCAGGTTGGGAGCGACGCATTTTTCCACTATAGACTTGCCAAACACGTTTAGATATACACAGAATGATACGCGCGCTGATCCAAATGGGTCACGGCCATCGCGCATCGCTTTAAGCCAATTAGTCCGGGAACGCGAATCTGTGTCACTTTGGATTTTAACCACTTTAACCATTGTTTTGTGCTTTAACTATTGAAAAATAGCAGATATACAAGCTCGCAGCGCGGCACCGAGTGCCGCGCTGCGAGCTTGTAGATCTGCTATTTTTGAAAAAACGTGAAAATGTGCGCAAGTCTTAGAATATCTTTGACCCGATTCTATAAATGTCATCTAAATCCTTCTTCTAAATCAGTGGTTCTTCAAACTTTTTCATGTCAATTAAGGATCCCCCAAATGACATGTATTTGGCCATGGACCCCCCATCTCAAAATATGTTGTTCCAGGGACCCCCCAGAGTTACAAGTGTTTTAAGCGCTTTTAAAAAGATATATTCAAAGATTTGCCAAAAGATTCATGATTTTTCAAAAAAATAGCATAGTTAAATAGTAGTTAAATAGTTAAAGCGTTCAATAATTCTAGCCCTAAATTGGTTAATCAAAATGAGTGGAGAGAAGAATTGGGAAGACTCACACGTACGAGTGGACATAAACTGCAGGGATCTCGGAGCTAATTAGACACAAAAATTGCCATCACAGCCTTTTTTTTTTTTTTTGGAGATGGGACTGCTCCAAGTGGATTTCTTCAGCATGGGAATGCTTCTAAATTGGTTTAAGGCGGCCTAATTGGGGCGACATCTTTTCAAATTCATACAGTCTGTGTCCAGCCTATAGGAGGTTGGAAACCGAGCTGTGACTTTCCGGAGGATGGTTAAACGTGTGGGCATTGTGGACGTGCCTCACAAGTTGCCACCGTGTCACATGCACGCAGGGAAAAGGAAAATATCATTTAGTGTAATCTAGAAATGTATGACACGGTAAAAACACTAAATATTACACCATTACTTTAAGGTTAATTGTCATCATCACCATAATTTTTGTGTGGTACCCAATAAAAGAATGACCATTACATAATAGCTTTACACGCACGCACGCACGTGCACGCTCGCACACACACGCACACACACACACTCTTATATGATATACAGTATGACGTACAGTACAGTATAGACGACCTGTTTAGCAAGGAAGAAACAGCTAAAAGTTGACATTCACATTGTAGATTCAGTTGTAAAAAGTGGTATTCGTGACTTGAAGGTATTTTATTAATAAAAACCAATATCCAAGCTTTGTTCGGAGATGTGAGGAAACACTGGCAAAGTCCTAACAAAATGATGCTACTGTACTTTGTTGTAGGAGACATTTTCATCAGTAGAAAATTAACAGCAATCGTTATCAATGAAAATGCTATTTACTATTGTTCAACATTTGAGTAATATGGAACGAATCTTAGCAGATTAATGATCAGCGATTGAAGTTCAAATAAAATACAACATGTGTTTTGATTTAATTTTACAGTATGCTGACCTGTTTGTTAATGGCAAAAAAAATGTTTTTAGATTGCGCTGTGTTCTTGAGAAATAACGCCTAAAGGCTAATTTATAACTTTGTCAGACTACACTTTCGTCAGATGTTAGTAGTTTTTAGTTGTTTTTTTTTTTGTGATGCAACCCAAAAGAATTCATGACAAAGAAGACAAAACGCAGACAGAGAATTCATGGAGGCCTGTCTAATTTACTCTCTAGTCTATTACCCAGAGACCTTACTGAAATAATGCACGGCGGAATGTTTGAGCAAATAAGAGGATGCAGGCATGGATGTCACTTTTTATTTTGGGGTATGATAAGCGTTGTGGAGTCCGTGGGGCTTTATGCCTATTGGTCTATTTTTGTTGATTTTGTGAATGCTTTTCTTGAAACAAAACCAAGTAAAGAAGAAGCAGGCACAGTCCTGCGTATTGTAGGTTTTAATTTGTAGTATAAAAAAAACCTATTGTTACTCTGGTGACGTAGCCCTATATTTCAACCTGGTGTTCCTATTTTGGCCATGTCTTTATCTGCAAATAATCTTCAAATAATTTAAAATAGCGGTAAAACAGGAGATCAACTGTACGTGCGAAGGCTAGAACGTCAAAGTATAAAATAGGGCTCAAGTGATTAACATGGACATCCTGTAATGGTTTCATACAATACCTCATAATCACATTAAAAAAACAAACTGTTTACTAGTCAATCATGAACTTATTCTGATAGAACTGTGGTTGATATAGAACTGTAGTCATTAAAATTGTTTATTTCTTGAAGTGTACCCCTATATTTCACAAAGAACTCTGATATTCCATGAACTTACTCTGATACTCTATGTAGTCTAAGATTCCGATGTGTATAATACATTTTGAGCTGTATGAATCTGCATTATGACTGCACTTGTGGTATAAGTTTGTCTGAAGTTAATAGGAACGCCTACACAGACACAGGAAGTTGTCTTTCCTGCGGACACTATAAAATGTGACACTTCCAGTGTCATTATACAACGCATGCATTATACAACGCTGATGAAGGCTTGACGCCGAAACGTTTGCTGTTGGTTTGCTCTGTGGCATACCAACTTACACACTTAAATAAAAGTGCTTAAAATGGCAGTTCCGTGAGTGCTGGTATTCTCTTTTAGAGATTCTCTTGTTCAAAATTACTTTCCCAACCGTGCACCCGGTTAAAAATGCTCAGAAATGAGGAGTCATGCTTGCTTCCTTGATGTAAGGATACTAGTCAATCCTTCCCATGAATCCTAACAAACAGTTTCCAGGAGCTTAAAGTCTTATCCTCGACTCTCTCATTTTCTCCCTCAACACAAAATCTCTTCGCCGAAAATAGCCGACCTGCTGCTTTCGCCCCAAAGCTTGCCTATTATGACGTGCCCAGAATAAGGATGCTAGGGGTGCACGCACGCAGCCAGGGACGTGCTGGCCATTGGGAAAAGCAGGACAACTCCCGAACGGCCGGTTCATTCCCGGCCGGTCCAGGCTGGCCATTAGGAAAAAATATGAATAATAAAATGTCGGCCTTCGTTCCATTTTGGGGACTGGCGCGGCCAACAAAGTAAATCGTCACTGTCTGGCAGAAACCTTGTATCTCCAAGTTTCAAATTTATAAATTTTTTCGCAAAGCAAAGCCCTGCTTCATCATATAAGTCCGTTGCACAAAAGTAGTGAAAACAGCAGATCTACAAGCACACAACGCCTCGCACCGCGAGACGTTGTGTGCTTGTAGATCGGCTGTTTTCACTAGTTTAAATCATTTTTAAAATGATAAATACAAAACAAACGGTTTTTGGACATACAAGGTTTCCAGAGCCTCTCCAACTCTTTTTCCCGGGCTGAATCAGGGGCCAGCACGTCCCTGCACGCAGCTGAAGCTGTGCTGGCATTGAAGGGGGAGGGGCCTCTGTCTCTTTACTGTAGGACAGAGCAGATTTGTTCCAATGAAGGAAACAGATTGCCAATTCAACAATGCAAGGCATGTGTGTGGGCTCCCAGCACAAAGTCCTGCGGGAACCCCGGGCTTTTTAATAAATGGAAAATCAAGAGAGGGGCGGATGAGCATGGAACAAGTGAAACTATGCCCCTATATATCGTCGTTGTCGGGTGGAAACCTTGTATGTCCAAAACTGTTCGTTTTGCATTTATCATTTTGAAAATGATTTAAACTAGTGAAAACAGCCGATCTACAAGCACACAACGCCTCGCACCGCGAGGCGTTGTGCGCCTGTAGATCTGCCGTTTTCACTACCTTTGTGCGACGGCCTTGTACGATGAAGCGGGACTTTACTTTGCGAAAGAACGTACAAATTTGAAACTCGGAGACACGAGGTTTCCAGCCGACAACGACGATATGTTCCTGTGCCACTGGCTTGAGTCAAAAGACTTTTTACAAGAGACAGGTCTTCTTTGCTCTGAAGATGGTAGAACGAAGCTACATCAGCAGACCACACGTCTCACGTTCCTTCCAGTCCCCCCCCCCCCCCCCCCAGAAAAAAACAGTCGGTCAAGGCTTACATGTTTTTGTTCAGCAGGGCACTGTACTCTGCACTTTTACCGTCTATAGTACCACAGAGTAGAACTTTACCTTTAATTCAAAGCCTCCATGATTAGCCCTTTTCAAACTACAGTGGACAACATTAATTAGGGTAATGTGGATTACTGAAATACTTTAAAATAGCCTGCCAATTCTAAACACGCCTTACTGTAATGGACGTCCAAAATGTGCATTCCAGTACTATAGTCTGCCGCACTGCACAATCTCATTTGCTGATTAATGCATTTAAACACAAGCATCAAACAGCGAGACAAACATCTATCCCAAAGTAAATATTTTCAAATTGACGCACATTATCCATGATGTTTATAGGGCTGAGCTGTCAATTTCAATGTCTGATATCCACACAAACTAAAGCCCAGTACCGAGTGTGTAGTTAGAGCAGGAACTACATTTCAACAATTCCCCTGAAAATGTTCATGTCTGCTCTGGCGTTCAGAGTCAACCTCTTTGTTGTGGCTTCCAACATCCACACATTTTAACTTGATAATAAGACTCTGTCTAAAAGGGTTCCCAGCAGACGAAGTTCAGCTTCACATCAACACATTCCGCAAGCTTCTCCGCATAATTTCTTTTCAAGTTTGAGTCCTATGGAAAAAATCAGGCAAGGGAACAAAAGCGAATGGAAGTGATCAGGGACATAGAAGTGAAGGAGTTAAAAAAGTGCCACATTTTCTCTTTCCTTAACCCTTTAAGTGCCTATCCCGAACATGTTCGGGATATTCTGGATCAAAAACAATTTTTTATTTGCTATTTTACTTACCCCGAGCTGCTTGGAGCAACGTGGGTGGTCCCGGCTCGCCCAGCGCTCACCAACGAGAGACGCTAGATGCTCCGACGATTTATTCCATTGAAAATGGTTTAAAATAAAGTTTAGACCCCCCCCAATGTTCACCGAATGTTCATTGTAGGCGGCGCGACGTATTCCAGGGTGCCTATCCCGAACATGTCCGGGATATTTAATAAAATGAATTATTTTATCGGAGGCCTCAACGAAGCCCCGGTCTAGACGTCCATCCTTGGCCGGGACTTAGACTCGGCCATCCACGGGCCGTATTTGCGCTAACGGCCAAATCGCGCCGCCCACTCCAATAATAAATCACATCTTTAGACAGGATTTTCTCCGGATTGTGTCCCCAGACCCAAAGAGAAAGTTTTTTGCGGCTGAAATAGCTTTAGATCGGGCTTCTAAATGGGTTAGCATTTTGGCTACGTGTCAGCTAGCTTCCTCCTCTCGACACCCATAGCATTGACTGGAGTGAAAACACAAGCCAGTTGGGAGAGGGTCGACGAAAGCTATAAAGAAGGTCTATGGATACATTTCTGGCACTCTAGCACCCCTTGTGGCCGGATGGCACTGTATGAGTTAAGAGACATTGTAGCCTCTTTATATATACTGTATACAGTTGTGCTCGAAATTATTCAACCCCCTCTGACAAATTTGTTCATTAGTGTTCCTTTGACTTAGAACTTGTGAACTATGCTCAAAACTGTACTTTTTGGAACATTCAGTGTATTTGCAATTGTTTTATATCCTTTTTCCTTGAATGTACAAAGCAATAATCTATTTTCTGACCATTTCCTAGACTTAGCCATGTCTCTAACTGCTCTAATCACAGTCAACAAGTCAACACAATTCTAGTCAGGCCAGATTGCACGTCTGAGGCAACCATTTAAGCCCTTAATTAGTCGATTGCAGTTGATTACAGATGTTTTCAGGTGTAATTAAGAGTGAAAGTGGTGTTGAAAGTGGCATTTAGCATTGAATTTGGGGGAAAATATCTATATACCACTATATACTTTTGTAGAGCTATTTACATTGTTCTTGTATTATTTATTTATTTCATTCACCAATAAACCAGATTTGCAGAGGGGTTGTTGAATAATTTTGAGCACTACCGTATATATATATATATATATACAGTATACACACATACTTCCATCACACGGCTGCCACGTCGCGGGAAAATAACCGATTGTCAAGTGAAAAACATGCCGCGTCAGTTATTTTCAGCGAGCAACACAATCGTACGACAAGCTATAAATTAGCCCTTTACCCGGACGAGCTTTGTATCCAGGTCAATACAGGCAGGCGCCACAGTGCAAACAGCCCAGGGCTCACCATGTAAAGTGACTCTACGATGGCCCCCAAACCCCCCACTCTCCGCGGTCACCATTCGCCCTTAACAACAACCATTGATTTCCCCCCCCCCCTCCTGATGAGGATCTAGCCAGCGTTTAACCCATTTAGAACGGGTACACATTTTGTGTATCATTATTTTATGCTTTAACTATTGAAAAATAGCGGATATACAAGCTCACAGCGCGGGAGATTTGCCATTTTTGAAAAATCGTGAAAATTAGAATTTTGACCCGATTCTATAAGTGTATTTTGAATCCTTCCAAGGTTTTTTGAAAAACCTATGTTTCTATGTCAGCAATCTGGCCAGCCATCGTCAAAGAAAAGGTCCTTTTCGCTTAACTGGAGCTCAGTTAGTCTGTTCTTGAGAGACTAACTGTGTCAGTGGTTCTCAAACCTTTTCATTTGAAGGACCCCCAAAATGTTATGTATTTGGCCACGGACCCCCATCTCAAAATATTTAGTTCCAGGGACCCCCCCAGAAGCAAAATTTGAGTTACAAACATTCGCTTTGAAAATACATTATATTCAAAGATTTGCACACATTTTCACGACTTTTTCAAAAATAGCAGATCTACAAGCTCGCAGCGCGGCACTCGGTGCCGCGCTGTGAGCTTGTATATCTGCTATTTTTCACTGGTTAAAGCATTCAATAATTCTAGGCCTAAATGGGTTTAATCTAACATTGTAGCCTCTTGCAGCAGGACATGGCCGAGCATGTCATGTTCATCGATTAGTCACAGGAACCAGCATAGGCTGACCGCTTAACTTTATTGAAAAGAGCCTTTTGACCGTGGATAAGCCGAGCGATAGGAAATGAGCCAACATGAAGGGAAACTAATTTTCTTCTATGGAACAATATTTGCATATGCATATGAATACAGCATGTGCATATATATGTACATACCACACACACACACGCTCACACACGCACACACACACTCACAACGGTTAATATCTCACTAGCACAACTATAAATAATCTTTAATTGTATACTTTTAAAAATAAGTCGATAATGATCTTTTAGGGTTTGCATAATAATGCAAACCATCACTTCCCTCAGTTTTCTTCTTATAAGAATAAAGAAGGAAGGGTTTATAGCTTATTCCATACAGCATATAACTGTATGTGCACCAACTCCATCAAGCCTCGCAACTAGCCTATTGTTTACAGATTTTATGGCTTGACCGATGCTGGCATGATCAAAACTCGAGTGGGTGTCTTATCTTCAGTATTCTGTAATCCTCTCTTTGTCTGTTTAAAAAGAAAGAAAAAAAATCTTTGGCAAGGACATTGCTTTTAAATACTGCCATATGCAAATCCTTGCATGCAATTTGCATTTTTAAACATTTCGAGCCCTTGGTGTCGGCTGGATTCTCGGGGCATGCTGATCAATGATTTATGCCTTCTTGTCAATCATATTTCAATATTTGCATGCTTTTAATTATGGTAATAGATCAGGGATGTACCGTACGCCCGACAGAAATTATTAATTAATCTCCAGAGCGGTATTATTTCTGGTGGGAAAAGATGTATAAATATGTTAAGGGCAACGGGAAGTCGTACTTAAACATTACTCTCTGGAACTGTTCCGTCCTGCTCCTTTGTGAACATTATTATCAGAGCGATCAGCTTGCCTCATTATGGCTTCCATATAAACAGGTGGGTTTGTGGTTCTTCGCTGGGATGGCAAAGCCTCCTCTACTCGTAACCTACTGCTGACCTTGCAATCTTTTATGCATCACTTGGACATTTCATCGCCTAACTTGGCGAGCAGGCGTTAAGTCACTCAGTGAGGGTTTAAAAAGGTGAAAGGAACAAAGATGAAGCCATAAAAAATAAATAGAACTCCACTGATCCGCAGCACTGGGGGTATATACAGTATATAACATTAATATTATGCTTGGCTGATATGCATGATGTCCCGGCTGTCTAAAGTATGCAATCAATTATTTCACCTTTTTATTCAATATTGGATTCTAGCCGGAACTGTGTATAAATAACTAAAAAACAACACACAAACATTTTTATCTAGGTTTCCATTTCAGCACACATGCAGCATTTCCATCATCAGTCGCATAAATAAATAACCAACATAAAGATCGCATTCCTATTGTACATCAAACAGCATCAGGGAGATTAAACTCGACAAGGCCGGCAATTAACAATTTCTCTCACTCGGAATTCGAACTATAAAGAAAGATGATCAAGGGTGGTAGATATCCACAGACTATACATAATTTATGTGGCCAGTACAAAATACCGTTCTGTTGCAGTTCTGCTCGCTCGCTCAACTAATTCATTGAAATAAAGTGTCCCCGGAGGCGGTCCGTGTAATCAAGCCTAATCCCAGATTGATCTGAGAGGAGTGAGAGACGGAGAGCTGGGAGAAGCTGGGGAAAAGCTTTCTGTCACAGGGAGGGACAACCGCTTTTTCCTGCGGGAAAGCATTGGTGAACCCATAGGAACAATTCACCAGCTCAGGTTTCCACCTCTGTAACTAAATAAACTACAAGCTTTCGGATCCAAAAGAAAAGGGGGGGGGGACAGCCCTCTGGTAATGATAAATAATGCTTGACGATAACAACGGTGACAGCGTTAAATATCTAGGGATGGGACTATACGCGATGTTATCGTTTATCGTGATAAAAAAACACTCACGATAATCGTATCGTGGAGATTTAATTTATCGTGATATCATCCTCTGTCATGCACTGGGATCACATTCAGCTTTTATTTGCCGAGCTGCATATCTGGTACCACTTAAACCCTCTATAATTGGTAAAAGGTACTTAATCTTAATATACGTACTTGAAATAGTCTCAAGCTCACAACGCGTCGTGTTGCGACGCATTGTAAGCCTGTAGATCGGCTATTTTTTGGCAAATGTTCCGCCCCAGGATAATGGATTTTGATTATCGCGATAATATGGTGAATCGCGATTTCTTTTGTCACAATAATCGTGATATGAAATATTGTCCCATCCCTATAACTATAAATAACCTGACATAATATTTGATTTGAATGTTTAGGAATAACACTATGTAAGAAGTTAAGCTTTTAAATTATTTCAATTGGTTTCAATGATTTAGCAAATAAAATAAAAATCCTTACAGCAACAACTGCACTTTTGTATTTATTTGCATTAACACCTATTCATTTCCCAAGGATTATCAGGGTAATCAGTGTCTGCAAAAACCTGATACCATTTATCCACAAACGCACACGGATCTGAATAGGCTTTTGTGTGCATGTGAGCATATTTATCCTTCATCTGATAAGAGGCTGTGTGTGTGTGTGTGTGTGTGTGTGTGTGTGTGTGTGTGTGTGTGTGTGTGTGTGTGTGTGTGTGTGTGTGTGTGTGTGTGTGTGTGTGTGTGTGTGTGTGTGTGTGTGTGTGTGTGTGTGCAGGGGTGTCGCTAGAAATTCTGGGTCCTGGGTACAAGAATTCACTGCGAGGCCCCATCAATGTTTTTCAATTTTGCTTATATATATCATATAAGCAAAATTTGAGTTACAAATGTTTGCTTAAAAAATACATATTCAAAGATTTGCACACATTTTCCACGCTGTGAGCTTGTATATCTGCTATTTTTCAATAGCTAAAGTATAAAACAATGAAGGCCCCTCCAACATGGGCCCTAGTAACTCAGTCCCACCCCCCCCCCTTTGTGACGCCCCTGTGTGTGTGTGTGTGTGTGTGTGTGTGTGTGTGTGTGTGTGTGTGTGTGTGTGTGTGTGTGTGTGTGTGTGTGTGTGTGTGTGTGTGTGTACACTCAGTCCTGGTAGTGGGGAGAATGTACAGGTGTGCAGAGGGGCTGAGACTCTGAGATCCTGAGACTCTGAGATCCTTTGTAATCAGAACCCGAGGTCTCTCTGCAGTGATCACAACACAGACGATCAGACCGCACATGTAGACTGGAGAGGCGCATTTCTCAACTGCCATATCTCTCGTTGCTGCAACCGTATGTATTTCATACAGACATTCACCTCATATTTCACTAGCCACACTCGCCGCTCCCAAGTAGAACAAAAATGAGGCGTTACATGATATGTCGGTTAGGCGCCGCTCACGGCTCAACAGATGCGCGTTACAATTAAGGCCATCACCCGCTGACCCCTTCCAGAAATTCGAAACCAACGTTTGCAACGCACCGTTCTCCACATGATATTTTGAGCAATGCGAGGGTGTTTTATATGCAGGCCTACTACTGCACGCACATTTAGGACTGCACAGAAAAGCTTGAAAAACAGAGGGAAGATGACTTTAATATACAATCATATATACAAAACTACAGTGTGTGAAATTCTACAGCGGCACTGTATGGTATGATTTCATGTAATGGTCAAAGTATATAGCTCATCGCTTCAGAAAAAACATTAAATTCTAGTCTCGTTCAAAATACATTCTAAATTCTCTCTCTGTGCACCGTTATCCCCAAACAGATTTTTCTCACCATTAGCATGGCAGTGGGAACAAATGACGTCCCGGGTCTATATTCCTTGTCGCAATTACCCTCTCGACACACTCTTCTACTCGTGTGCTTAACTGTCCGTCGCACAGCGGCGTCATGCGCCGATATACAAGCTCACAACGTGTTGCGGATGCGATGCGTTGCGAGTTTGTAGATTGCCTATTTTCGCCACGCGTCACCTATGTACGACAAAGTATAAATCAGGCTTCACACACACACACACACACAGTAGTTCTTGACACACTCTATTCTACGCTCTCACAGAGGAGTTCTCGGGGAGTTTCACTGCGTGGCCGTCTTTTCTCAGGGACCCTGCAGCCTGCAGCCTGGGCTTGCCCCAGTTTGACTAACACGCAGAGACACCTCTCCCCCATCTCTGGTTAGGGATGGGACGATACGCGACATTATCGTTTATCGTGATAAAAAACACTCACGATAATCGCATCATGGAGATTTAATTTATCGTGATATCGTCCTCCGTCATGCACCGGGATCAATTCACCTTTTATTTGCCGAGCTGCATATCCGGTACCACTTAAACCCTCAATAATTGGTAAAAGGTACTTATAATATACGTACTTGATACAGTCTTTTTTTCACTCCATCAAATGTCTTTGCCAAAACATAGCCGATCTAACAAGCTCACAACGCGTCACGTTGTGATGCACTGTGAGCTTGTAGATCTGCTATCGTTTGGCAAATGTTCTGCCCCAGGATAATGGATTTTGATTATCGTGATAATATCGTAAATCGCCATTTCTTTTGTCACAATAATCGTGTTATGAAATTTATATATCATCCCTATCTCTGGTACAACCTAAGCAACGGAAAAGACAATGGAATCTGTAGGGTGTGAAGTGCTGAGCTGTAATCTTCCAATACATGCAATCTAATGACTGATGACAGACTTCTTTTTTTTTATACAAAGAACAAGTTCCATTCACTGAGTATTGTCTATTGCCAAAGCCTCAGTATTGTCCATTACCTTCTAGAAGAAGCTAATTATTTTGTGATATGGCCCATGAGATGTTTTGTTTCCCCATTCCTCAACATTACGTCTTATGGTCATCAATATTTTTTTCAGTCATAAATGTCAAAATTATGTCTACAGTATTATGATGAGCAGTCATTACCATATAAACATACATTATCCTTTTGATGGCTGTACAAGTAAAGTTCATTAAGAACTGCAGGCAGATAGAGCTGGGGATTTATTTTCTATTAAGTCTGATGGCGCCATCTACTGAGCACATATGGCAAATAAAACCAAATTCAAAGGTACATGTCACACATGACCCCTCAATTATGAAATGAATATTGTGCTTCTAGTGAGGCATCAAGTGGTGTTTCTCATGAAAGACAATATTTATATAAAATCAAGGAAATTAAAGAATGTAAAACACTGCCTTAATTTAACAATGTACACCCTATAAATATGTAAGTCAATAGATTAGAGAGCCAATGGAGTTGTTTGGTCTAAACAACACTTATTCCCAAATAGGGATGCTAGAGTATAAGAGTTAAGATTGTTGCCCTCTTTGGCAACATTAACCAACATAATATCAAATAAACAGGGTGTGAAACAAGTGGACATTTATAAAATCTTGTAAAATAAAATCATGTAACTAATTTTCAACATATTCCTATCAGAACATCTTCAAACAATAGTGTATTTTCTTGCACACTGAATGAAATATCCAAACTCTTTACAAAATGTGTGGTGGCTACAGAAGCTAATAATAGCCCTTCACAACTGTATGAGTCCGACAGAGGAAAACTATCTCCAAGCTCAGTCAGAGATATTACGCGCGCACGCACACACACACACACACACACACACACACACACACACACACACACACACACACACACACACACACACACACACACACACACACACACACACACACACACACACACAAAATGCAGTCGCAGCAAATTCTATATTGCCTGCAACAGTGTGGAATAATTTGTGCTCTGATTGCAGTGTAATGTGATACTCTACGCCTGATTTCTTCATTGGTCAATCTTGGTTTGTTAGCATTCCTCCCCCACCCCTCTCTTCCATCAACACGTCTTTGAACCAGCAACATCTCAAATCAAAAAAGATTTGATAGTCAATAAATTCCAGTAAAGAAAAATATCTTCGAATCATTTCACAACAGTCAAACTGAAGTCTTACCCAAGGTAAAAAAAAAAGAAAGAAAGAAAATAAGGACAAAATGCCTTTCCACTCATGAATAATCTACATACATAATATGAGACTATGGATCCATAGACCACTGGATATCCCTCCATTGCAAATACTGCATAAAGGCAAATGATCAAGCACTGGAAGAAGCAGAAGCACCGCCCTATACAATCACACCTTCCAGTCCATTATTTGGGCATAATTTCAAGGTGCACCACAGAGCGGTCCGTCTCCATGGGAACGCTGACGGCCTGTCCCGGCTCCGCCTGAAACCGGGCCTACAGTATGAAGCCCAATGCGAGAGGAGAGGACTTTTTTCTCTGGGGGCTCTTGATGTGTGGGTGTTTTTCTACTAGGGCTGGACGATATGACAACAAATCAGTGCCACGATTATTTCAAACTTTTGCCATTACTTTAAAAAGAAAAGTCAAACATAGCAGATCTACAAGCTCTCAACTGTGGCCCTGTAGATCGGCTATTGGTCGCTGTTTTTGGTATAATACTGAGATTAAGTGGATAATCAGACTAATCGATATAGTCGATTATAAATCCATTCAACATGTTCTGTGTCCATTAATTGATATCAAAGAAATGTAAACGAATATATGTAAAAAATAACTGCTTTTCAATAATTTTATTAACCTACATGTGGTTCTAAAGATTGGCTTCGATATACAGTATTATCTGTAAATTATTGACTCACCCACCTAGCAAGCACCCTCATCCAGACGCCATCATCAGAGTTGCTGGCCTCAGTCTCGTCATGTCCAGGAAAATGTTGCCTTTTCTTCCTTCCTTGTATACCGGGCCATCTTCTACTGTATATCACATCTTTCCAGTGGTTGGCGCAGCTGCATTTGGTTCAGCCAGGTCATCTCCAGTAGCCTACACATTGTGGAGCATAGCTACATCTCATGATGTGTGTGATATGCGGAGGCCTAATGGTTATGGCTACCTTTCTCATTCATCAAGGAAATATTTTGGGGGCCCCAGGCAACATATATCTAGTTCAGGAGACGATCACTTGGGTTAAGATATACTTTATTGACCAGAATGAAGGCAGAAAGCAAGCATCACACAGCATGGCATATTGAGCACCCTACTATAGAGACAGCATAGAATCTAAGCCTATATCTAAGCGCATAGTATTGGCAGCCTACCTTAGCTCTACTATAAGACAGCATAGAATCTATAGCCTAAGTTAGCATGGTTTGGCATGGGGTTCTGCCTCGGGCCATGGCTCGCTGAACCCACGATCCTCATGTTACCATGAGCATCGAGGGCATAATTTAGTTACAGCGAGCCCTGGCCCGATACCCCCCGAGGGGGATCAAAGGCAGAACCTGAAGGTGGCGCTGGGGTGGTGGCGGGGCAGTGCTATGCAACAAGACTGAGTCCCACCATCTGACTTCCCTAAGAACTATGGGTAAGGGGGGGGGCAGGACCTAGTGACCTACCCCCCTCCGCGCGCGCGCTCCCTTGGGACCGCCCCCTGAACTAGCTTTGATCCTTACGAATCGTCGCACTATTTCAGGAGACGATCACTTGGGTTAAGATATACTTTATTGACCAGAATGAAGGCAGAAAGCAAGCATCACACAGCATGGCATATTGAGCACCCTACTATAGAGACAGCATAGAATCTAAGCCTATATCTAAGCGCATAGTATTGGCAGCCTACCTTAGCTCTACTATAAGACAGCATAGAATCTATAGCCTAAGTTAGCATGGTTTGGCATGGGGTTCTGCCTCGGGCCATGGCTCGCTGAACCCACGATCCTCATGTTACCATGAGCATCGAGGGCATAATTTAGTTACAGCGAGCCCTGGCCCGATACCCCCCAAAACTACAAACCCCCAAAGCACGCCAAAATCTCAGAATCCCATGCCAGTGCTAGCCAACTGCGAGGAAGGCAGCTCTGCTGTGACTCTAGCGATTAAGTTATCATTACTGCGGGGCAAACTATGAACTGCCTTTCCTGCTAACGCGAAAATATAATAATTAAGCATATTAGCATCTGGCAGAGCGAATATTACTAAGGCAAAATACTAAGCAATGATATTGGCAGCTTGCCAAAAACGCTATAAGTACTGCTAAAGCAATTTAATAATTAAGAATGTTAGCAGCTGGCAGACCAAACCAACGGTGAGGAAGGTGGTACTGCTGACTATAACGATATACTGCAATCTGACTGAAGCCATACTAAACACCCTAGAGAAAAGCGGGAGCAGCAACATGGACGTATATATATATAGACAGCAGAACCAGAAGCAGCGATGAAACCTTTAATTCATATAACTACAGCGCCATACAGCTTCACATCCTACCTAACTAACACCCCAGCAACCACCTAGCTTTTGCAAGATTGAAATATTAAAGCGTAATATTTATCGTGGCCCACAACCTATCAGGGGCGCGTGCCCCGAGTAACGCAACAGAAGCAGCAAATAAAACACGCAACCTATCAGGGGCGCGTGCCCCGAGTAACGCAGCAGAAGCAGCAAAATGAACCCTATGGAACAACCCTGCTAATAGTGCCTGCAGCACTATTAGCATCAGCAGCAGAAGCGTTAACTGAAACGCGTCCAACTCCAGCTTGGAACCATTACGCTTCGGTCAGTCCTGTGTTGTGTGTGCTTGATAGCTTGGCGTGCAGGATCTTGAGTTAGCTGAGGGCACCAGAAATGCTGGTGGTGTGGCTGCTCCGATCCGGAGAGAATGCAGAGTGAAGAGGGGCGGGCCGCAAATCTGGCAGCTCTCTCCGGGGGTCGTGAGACGAGGACGTCGGGCAGACAGCCCGGTGTTCAGCATGGACATGAAAGGACAGAAAGGAGAGTTAGTTCTGCGACTGACACTGGTGTACCTTCCCTGCTTAAACTGCGAGCTGCAATCTTCAGAGGCCATGTGCTAGTCGCATCTTAAGCCTGGCCTTGGTGACCGCATGTGCTTGCCGCAGAAATAACCATCTTAGCTTTAGCTGACCATAACAATGAAACCACGCCTAAGGTCGCTGACTTTTAGGATCACAGAGAAGATTTTCGCAGCCCACGGAGCGCTCTGCTGCAGAGTCTGCTGCTGCACATATGAGAATCTCCACGAGATACCCGTCTTGACCTTTAAAGGCAAGCTATGCAAGCCTAGAGAGCGGCTAAAGCCCAACATTCAGTACAAGTAAGTCGCTGCTATCCAACTATGGATGCCTATTATTAGCAAGCTTAGAGAGCGGCTGAACGCTCACAGAATCGAACAAGCAAATGCGTTGCCATTTACCTGCTAGAGTGTGGCTCCTCAGGGCATCTGGGAAAGCTGCAGCTGGCGAGAGGAATGGAGTTCCCACCGCTGGTGCTGGAACTGCAGCTTCCCATGTTCCCTTGCGACCTGGCGGTGGCGACGACGGTCGCAGCCTGACAGCGCCTCCGGAAGATGGGCCGGCACCACAGGCTTCCAGCACGACGCAGCGCTGGATCATGCTCATGGTAGCAGCAGTAATAGCATTAACTGATGCTGTAGCGGGCGGGCGGGCAGCCGGACGGGAGGGCCGACAGGCAGGTGGGAAGGCAGGCGGGCGGGAAGGCAGGCGGCGGCGGGCTGGCGGTAGGCCACTTCCGTCTGCTGAATATGGCGCGTGCAGGCGGGCAGCCGGGCAGGCATGCGGGCGGGAGGGCGGGCAGGCATGCGGGCGGGCAGGCTGGCAGCTCATGGTAGCGGCAGAAGTAGCGGAAGCTGTAGTAGCAATGCCCTCTCCAGTGCTAACCGACTCCTGACTGGTCTCATGGAATTATGCAGTAGTGGACGAAACTATAAAGATAAACATGTTAGCAGAAAACACTCAGCCGCTGCAGCGCGACGCTGCAATGATGGCATGCTGTAGCAGCCGCTATGCAGCGGCTCCGGCAAGAAGCTGAAAGGACAAACCTGATGTTAGCAGCAACATGTAGCAGCCGTGGCCCGAAGCTATAAAGAAAAACGCGATTTAGTGGAACATGTAGCAGCTTTAGCATAAAGCTGCCATGCTATTCTGATGCCGTGGCGGGGGCATGCCGCAGCTCCGGCCTGGAGCTGTAATGATAAATCTGTTAGCAGAAAACCTCAGCAGCTGCAGCGCCATGCTGCTATGGCGACCTGCTGTAGTAGCAGCTATGCAGCAGCTCCAGCATGAGCTGAAAGGATAGAAATTATGTTAGCATTTAGACATGTAGCAGCCGCAGCAAGAAGCTAAAAAGTAAAACACGATTAGTGGAACATGTAGCCGCTTTAGCATAAAGCTGCCATGATAACCTGATGACGTAGCAGTGGGCCTGCAGCCACTCCGGCTTGGCGCTGAAATAACAAACAGAATGTTAGCAACCAACAAGTATTCGCTTTGGCGTGAGCTGCAGCAACAGACATGTAGCACTTTAGCCTGAGCTGAAAAGAAAGCATGGCGTTAGCAGCCTTTATCCTGGAGCTGCAATGGTGAACATGATGCAACAGTCCTGTGGCCGCTTTAATGTGATTGTAAAGATAAACAACTCGTCATTTTTCACTAGCAGTAGCCTTAGCTGTAATTATTAGCTCGAGTGCCGCAGCTACGGAAACACCGCAAGGACATACAGTGCGATATGCAGAGACCCAGAACTATAACCTTAGATTGAAACAATACGGCAGCTCGATAGAGGATAGTATCCAATGACTTCAACGCTGCCACACTCGACGCCGCCCTGATGCCAACAGACACGCGGCAGTTTCTGGCCCGAGCTGCAAACAAAAACAGATGTTAGCGTTTTCACCAGAGTAGCATCGGCAACCATCATCAGCTGCTATGCCAGCAGGCAGCCGCAGCTTGGGCAAAGCTAGCATTAACCGAGACCAGGCAAGATCCTCATGAACAGCAAACGAAGCCTGTATGCTAAGCTTGTACAGTGCGCACAAGCGAAGCATAGACATTGATTATACATGCGCATCCCTGCCCTATGAACTGCGCGTGCACACAAAATAATATAATAACGAAAAAGAATCGTAACGGACCAGATGACCTGGAGGTTAAATGCTAGAGAGAGCCACATTACCCATGTGCTCAGAATGCGCAGACCGTGCGCCACCCTTCGCTTCGTGACGTTACCCTCTGCTAGCCTGTATGCTAGGTAGCTGCTGACCACGGACACACGCAACCCCCATGGAATAGGCAGCTTGAAGAGTCATTACGGAACGTTAGCAAACCTCTTTAGCTACATGAGTTCTGAGTTGCAAGCTAGCCGACCATCAACAGACAGCTCGTGGCTGGAATGAACGATGGCTCCTACCGTAGCAGAAGAGAATATTTAGCTGGAGCTACCGAGCATATAGAGAAGACTACGATTCCCTGCATGCACTAGCGAGTTCAACTGGTGACGTCAGGACAGACAGGCGCGACTTGCGTTAGCGGAAGCAAAACATTGTTGCACGTAAACTGTGGCACCTATGAGCTTGCGGGTTTCCTCCTCTCAGGAGCCCACGCAGACAGACATCCTTTATAGGCTTCTCAAAGAGGCGATTACTGTATTTAATAATTCATCCCGCGAGGGCTTCTACGCCACGGTAACTGGCAGCAGCCCTACTGTGGTCCAAGAAGCGACAGAAACCATTTATTTACCAGCTAACAGCATCCTTACCGAAATAGCCGGCTAGCAATAGCCACCTAGCTCCTAGCTGACTGTACATTAAACCTGTTGTTCCGCGCTAGCTGATACGGCCCGCGCCGTTGCAAAGCACTGACATATCGACAAACCCAACAACTGAGATTACTTTAACTCATGGTAGCCCAGTATAGGCCCACCAGGGCACGAAATAAGTTAGCATTTAGCCCGTAGCCACAGCCAACTTCTATGATACTGAGTTTACCTTTAGCAACTTTAGCAAGCCTGTAGCACCTTTGAAATAGCTTTAGCAACAAACAACTGAAAGTACAGAAATCAGCTAGGCACCAGCAACGATAGCAAGCAATCTGAACCTTGAAACAGCAGTTTAGAATTCAGCGATTACCAGAACAACAATCTCAAACTTCCCATACAACCTGGCCAATAACACAGCTTCTTAGTTTGGCAGCTAAGAATATGAATTGAGCGATAGTAAAATAGCAGAAACAGCCAGAAATACTCAGCCCAGTTAGGCACCCTCTCCAAGCGGTGGGCAACAGCACAGCTACCTGCAAGCAACAAGTGTGGCACTTGTGTGTGTACTGCAGCGTGGTAGCAGCAGCAGTGCTATGCAACAAGACTGAGTCCCACCATCTGACTTCCCTAAGAACTATGGGTAAGGGGGGGGGCAGGACCTAGTGACCTACCCCCCTCCGCGCGCGCGCTCCCTTGGGACCGCCCCCTGAACTAGCTTTGATCCTTACGAATCGTCGCACTATGTTTGCCAGGGCCCCCTAAAATACACAAATATAGGAGCGCTTTGTGAGCGAGGGGGTTTGGGGGGTGAGGAGGGCGCTTGCCATGTACTGTAGCAGGCTACTCACCGAATAGCTTCATCTTCATCCTCCTTGTGGTGGACGATGGTTTGCTCTATCAAAACATTTCAGTTGAGATCCTGACTTCCTGAAAAGGTGTCACAAGTAGCCTACATTAGGTTGGACAGATATCTGATTTCAGAGAACCTCAGACCTGTCCTATAGGCCATTCTTTGTTGTAGGCTACTACCGTGTTAAGTGCAGAAAATGGCTCTACCAGGCCAGCTCTCAACACTTAGAAGCATTGTGAGCTTGTATATCGTCTATTTTCGGCAAATGACCCCGCCATATAGTATAATTCCTCCATACTTTGGTCTTTTTATATCTCATTCTTTATAAAGTCTCAGGCTGCAGCCTATTGTATGTGAGAGTTCCTCTTCTCTTTTCCATAATTTACACCTGGCTGTGAAATTGGAAAGCACATGGGGAGAGTAGAAAGTCTTTTACACGAAAAAGTAAAGTAAGAAGCAACATCACATGGAATGTTGTACTAAAGCAAATGTATCCAGGTCAAAGATTTTATGTTGGTGATTTGCCAATGGCTAAAACCATATGAATAATTTAGCATAGAAATTGTCTGAAGTATTATTCTGGCCAATTCAGTCTAAAACGGTGGCTGTAGGGTTAAATTAACCATGGGCCAATTACCCTAATATAAATCATTATTCAATTAGGCTATATGTCTTGTAATATGTCTTTGCTACTCAAATTATACTGAGTGACATTTAATTTGGATGTATATACGTTTGCAATACTATATTAACAATTGAAAATAGTAAGGTTATTTAATTGGCTTTATGTTGTTTAAGAAAATATATAGCCTATGACTATTGCTAAAGGGAAATGTGTTATTAAATAATTGTGATACGTTCAAACATTATTCGTTCAAGTTTAAACTTGAAAATGTTAAATATCAGTGGGTCAACTCCCTCCCCTACCCAAAGTTTTGCTCACCTTTTATTTGTAGAGTGAGAACAGGGGCCAGCTCCGTCACAGTGAACACCATTCAGACAGGAGGAACCAACCTGTTCGTGTTGTTGTTAAAAGCTTTCACTTCACTATTTATTTTTGTTTGTGTAGCCTAGGCCTACTAGAAAGATCCACACACCCTCAAGCTACATAGCATGCTTTTACAATTTGCCGAAATGCAGTGTGACTACTTATTATAACTCTGAGTGTGACAGTGTCAACAGTTAGCAAAGCTTGCTAACAGGTGTGGAAATCATCAAGTTCAGGACAGGTGCTGTTTGACAAAACGCAAAAAGTGTGCTAGCAAACAGAACTGAGAATTGTTTGTTCATATTTCTCAAATTCCTTCTTTTAAACGTCCTTAATGAAAACTATATTTTGTTACACACAGAAGTTGTTTGACCCTGCCAGTGCCAGTCGAAATGTTTGAGAAATGCCCAACTGCGTTCAACACAACCCAGAGCTGTCTGCCTGTCATTTGGCGCCATCTACTGGTGTTGGGTTTGTTGGTAGGCCTACATGATCATCATGCTGCTTGCTTGGCACAAGTATGCTGACATTTAGGCATGACTGTGCTTTGTGTGATTTAAATAAATAATTTTAGTTTAGGTTATTATTATCACCATAATACCATTATGTTTAGGCATGGTTGGTTACGTTATGGTTAAGTTCAGGCAAATGCTTGCTGTGGTTAAATTCGTTCATTTTAAAGGTGGACCTATTAATTATTTAGTTTGGGCATGGCTTAGCAGTAAAGTTTCCCACACAGATGATCCGGGTTCAAATCTTGGGTGTTACATTAGCACAGGACAAATGCAGATTTCCCCAACAACTCATGTTCCTAAATACAAAAATAAAATAAAGAAGCTCTATCTTCCTTCCATATGATCCCATGTACATGCAAAGAACATGTTATAGGCTATATGTATGAACATCTTGAGATCATGTGCATGCATATTTAAGTTTGTAAAATACTATAATCTTGTTACAAATAGGCCTACTCCTCAACCTTCAACAGCATAAGTTTGTTTAAACATAGGTCAATCACACATGTAGCATACAGAAACTGTATTATGGAACTGCCTGAAGTGTAAACACTGGAAATGATACACTTTCAAGAAAGTGTGATTCTTCTTTGTACGTTGGTAATGGCCGATAAACAGTTCAATGTTCAGTTTTATAATAATACCCAATAGTTTTGATTTGGTTCCATTTGTACACTCTCAGAGTTAGACCTGTTCTCATCATTCATTCAGGTCATTCAGGGCCATCTCTTAGTGTGGCTCATTAATGTGGTAACCAGATGGTACTTGTCTGACTTTATTCCATTTTCCAAGTAAACTCGGGACACGCATGCGTGCTATTTTGCTCAGAGATACATTATATAGTTTAATTTATATAAAAGTATTCGTGAATTACTTTTGTCCATTGACTTTAATTAAAAATAAACTTTTCCCAGATATGGATTTGATGTTTCATCATGTCTGATATCATAGACCACAGGTATGTCCATAAATATAGATCACATGAGATTGACACAGTATGTCCATATATGGGCTTTCCAAGATATGGGCTTAATATTGATATATATGGGCATGAATTGGACATGGACTGACAATGAGATCTCCATACATGCATATGGCCATTAAAATATTAGTGAATTAAAACAATTCTATTGATTACTTACACCATGGAGACTTGAGTTCAATAATATGTTTTGGGTTTTGTCACATTCTTAAGACAAAAAAAATATTATAGTAGCCTAAATTTACCGCAATTGATTCCAGATGGGGACCCGGATGAGGAATAATGCATTTGGGTCCCCATCCGGAATCAATGGGGGTAAATCTACTATAATATTTCTTTATACACCTTTAAGTACAGTACTCTTACTCTTTAAGGACGTGAGACCCAGCTTATGACAGGCTCCTGTGGTGGTTGCACCCTGGCCACAATATGACTTCCGGTTGGTTCTAGCGGAAGTGGCGGAAGTGCTGTGTTTCATGCGTTGTAGTCTTCCGGTGAAATTCTCACGGCGGAAGTTGAACGGTCTCTGCCTGATATTGTCACCGGGCTTTCTCTTCACAGATGAGTAAGCCTGGCTACGCGAGGCTATAGGGTGGTTGTGGCCCTAAGCAACAGACAGCCTAAGCCATAGGCCCACCCTGTTCACAATGACTGTTGACTCTCTTTTACATGAACCCTATATGTCTATTAGTTCTTTCTATTTAGTGTGGTTGCCCCCACACACTATAGTACTAGTCCGACTTTAGTCTTCCAAGTAAACCTTTTTTTGAGCGGTGGTAAACCGCTCAGAGTGGCTGTGCGTGTGTCTGTAGCCACTTTTCCTCAGCGTTTTGCCATAGCAATGTGTTTTCCTCAGCGTTTTGCCATAGCAATATGTGTGTGTGTGTGTGTGTGTGTGTGTGTGTAGCCATATTACATCACCAATTACATCCTAGACCTATCTGTAGCCACTTTCCCTCAGCGTTTTGCCATAGCAATGTGTTTTCCTCAGCGTTTTGCCATAGCAATGTGTGTGTGTGTGTAGCCATATTACATCACCAATTACATCCTAGACAGATATCCTAGTCTTTTTCCTCAGCGTTTTGCCATAGCAATGTGTGTGTAGCTTGTATTACATCACCAATTACCAATTGAAGACGTTATGCAAGCACGACCACCGCTCACTTCACATTGGGTGTGATTTTTTATTTTTTTGCACAGTGTGTGCCACTACAGTTTTGGTGGCACACACTTGGGCCATTTGTCAAATCGACCAGCTTCATTGGGACATGCATGTGTGCTATTTTGCTAAGGGATACGTTATATTATAGTTTAATTTATACTAGAAGCTGGGCCGCCCTTCGGGCGACCCAGCGTCTAGTCGGCGACCTGGCCAACTCGGGAACGATGTAAATAGGGAATGAATGCCCCGCCCTTTAAAGCAAACCCCATTATACCTGTTGTCATAGGACCCGTTTTGACCATCTGTTTGCCTGTGTCCATTTATGCCCATATATGGAGATATCTGTATCTGTCTGTCTGTCGGCGTCCATTTTATGTCCATATATGGAGATCACTGCAGATACAGCTCTGGGTCCATTTTATGCCCATATATGGAGATCTCTGTATCTGTCTGTCTGTGTCCCTTTTATTCCTGTATATGCCCATATATGAAGATATCTGTTTATCTGCATCCATTTTTAGCCCATATATTAGATTTTGTTTTTGTGTGTTTCTTCTTTAAGCAGAATACGCAGCCTGCTTAAATCTGCTTCATTCAAGTCATCCTCCCAGTCCCACGCTTTTTTGCTTGTCTTAAGTTTGTCTTTGTCTCAGCTTGAGTTTTTTTTTTGGAGAACCTGTTTTTTGTCAGTCTTGTGCTGTTGATTTAGCTTGTCTCATGTTTGTCTCCTCCATCTGCACCTCAGCCAACCCAGATCTCGACTACTGATCCTTGTTCTCTTCAGCAAAAGCTGTAAAGTCATTTAAATCTGCATCATCAATGTCCTCCCAGTCACACTATTTGTTGCTTGTCTTATGTTTGTCTCCTCCTCCATCTGTTTGTCTGTGTCCCTTTATGCCCATTATGGAGATCTCTGTATCTGTCTGTGCCTCCGACTGTGTTGCAGACACAGTGCCGGTTCCCCCTTTAATGCAAACCCCATTATACCTGTTGTCATAGGACCCGTTTTGACCATCTGTTTGCCTGTGTCCATTTATGACCATAATATGGAGATATCTGTATCTATCTGTCTGCGTCCATTGTATGCCCATATATGGAAATCTTTGACCATCTGTTTGCCTGTGTCCATTTATGCCCATATATGGAGATATATGTATCTGTCTGTCTGCATCAATTTTATGCCCATATATGGAGATCTATGCAGACCCAGTGCCGGTTCCGGAAAACCCTGATGTCAGACATCAGAATCCGAACCTTTCGTGCTGGTTCCAGAAAATCGCGGATCGGGTCGGGTCGAGGCCAAGCACTGCACTACCTGCTGTGGCAGGGAACGTGCGTGCCGAATTTGAAATCGGGAATGAATGCCCCACCCGTTATTGCAAACCCCATAGGACCCGTTTTGACCATCTGTTTGCCTATGCCCATATATGGAGATATCTGTATCTGTCTGTGTCCCTTTTATGCCCATATACAGAGATATCTGTCTATCTGCGTCCATTTCTTGTTGACTCATGTGGCGTATATATACAGAGATATGTCTATCTGCGTCCATTTTATGTTGACTCATGTGGCGTACGTGATGTCAGAGCCTTTTATGAAGTGATGTCACAATGAGTCAGCGCTTGCGCCGGTTTCCTCTGAAACACCTGATGTCAACAATCAGCTCCGCATATGGTGATTCCGAACGTTTCGCGCCGGTTCGGAAAAACTGTGCGTCGGATCGAGTCGAGGCCGGGCACGGCACTCCACGCCGCGGCGGGGAACTCGCGTGCCGAATCTGAAGCCGGTGGGACGAACGGTTCTCGAGATACGCGGATTACATACAGACAGACAGACAGACAGACAGACAGAGATTTGTCGCATTTATAGATAGTTAAATGTATCCTGAATTAATTTTCTACCTTTGACTTTATTAAAAATAAACTTTTCACAGATATGGACTATATGTCGGACATCATAGACCACATGCGACTGACAGAGTATGTCCATATATAGACCACATGAGAATGCCACAGTATATGTCCATATATGGGCATTCCAAGATACAGTATGGGCGTATTGATGACATCAGGGATCTCCATATATGGGCATGAAAGGGACATGGATTGACACAGATCTCCATATATGGCCATTAAAAGGACACCACGGCAACCACACTTGCAAATTCCAATTGCAGCTTTCGCTTCCAATTGCATCTTTAGCTTAATACCCTACTCAATGATATTGCAGCAGCCAGAACAAGGTACCATTACCATGACTACAATCAAAAGTGTTGTTGTAGTGAATTAAAGGGAAATGTTATGAGAGTTGATCATAAGATGTGATAGCTAGCTGCACTACCAAGTTCAGTTCTACACCTTTATGCCATCTATTCTTGCATTTCCCTCCAAGCTACCACATCGCTCTGAAACTGGTGGTCCAGTCTCTACTGGAAACTGAAATATTTTTTATTCAACAGCTCTCGGGTGCAGGGTTGGGTTGGAGTGTTATTTGAGCTGACACACAG
The DNA here is from genome assembly GCF_963921795.1 of Nannobrachium achirus. Taxonomy (NCBI): domain Eukaryota; kingdom Metazoa; phylum Chordata; class Actinopteri; order Myctophiformes; family Myctophidae; genus Nannobrachium; species Nannobrachium achirus. Next base: position 25,416,778 of record NC_137819.1, read on the forward strand.
AGCAGAGGTAACATGATTCACACAGAAGTCCTTCAGAAAACGTCAACAACAAAACAAAGCACAACAAATCCAAAACCAGCAGTCATTTTCAAATTGTAATCATTTAAAATTTGCACTTCAAAGTTTGGTGTTAAATTGATACATTATGTTAACAACTACACTTGGGCAGATTGGGTAGTCTTTCAATAAGTAGCCTATGTTTGTCTGAAGGATTCGTTCGTTGTATATTCCTCACAGTCACATTCAAGATAAATTCAACAGCAAATAAAAAAAGAGAATAAAGAATAAAGACAGTCTTTTTTCTTTTTTATACAAAAGCAATTAGCCTTTTTTAATCTTACATTGCATTGAAAATTTACATAATAGATTCATACATTTTACAAATAATTTCATCATAAAAATATATTTCTGTACAAAACACTTTTTTATTCTATATTTAATCTTTTCGTTTTTTCTTTTTAGTTTTTTTTCTTCGTGTTTTTTTTTTCCTCAAATGGTGTATACTTCCAATGTCCCCGGGCAGGAACAGATAACGTCTTTCAAATCACATGGGGTCTTATTGCAGTCAGTCAGTAGGAAAAGCTTGTGGCAAAATAGACTGAAGCTTAGAAAAAATGACTTCTGATGAAGAAGCAGACGGGGGGGGGGGGGGGGGGGGGGCGTGTGTGTGTGTGTGTGTGTGTGTGTGTGTGTGTGTGTGTGTGTGTGCGTGCGCGCGCATGTGCGATGGTGTGAGTGACAAGGTCCCGTGGTTTTTGGTAGGCACTGTGTCACGACGACAACAAGGACAACAACAATCAAACCAACATGAAATAAGAAGCAATGCTGTGCAGGACAGTCCTGTGAGGACTGTCACTAAACCAAGGGAACAGGAGCGATGACAGCAGAAAGAGCTTTCTGGCAACTGACCGCAGTTACTTCCTCTGGCCACTAGACCGAGGGTGTCAAGCATCATCTGTACCAGGGGTCTTCAACGTTTTCAGGCCAAGGACCCCAGAAAAAGGGACCCCCACAACCTTTTCATAGATTCCATATAGTTTCATTGTTTGACAGCACAATCATCAGTGTATTTTGGATTCATGTCAATTTGTGTTTACAGATATTTAACCACTTGAACTGTCAATACTTCTCCCCTCTACACCAAACATCTTTGCCGAAAATAGCAGATCTACAAGCTCACAACGAGCTTGTAGATCTGCTATTTTTGGCTAAAGTTCTCAGAATCTGGTTAAGAATCTGGCTAAAAAGGAGATTTTTTTTGTTCTTCTTTCTATCACACAAAGATATGAAGGACACCCTGCAGTAACCCTGAGGACCCCCTAGGGGTCCCGGACCCCCTGTTGAAGACCCTTGATCTATACTATGACAAAGTGTAATAGGCTTTGAGGCCGTTTCAGTCCCGGACCCAAACCAAGTGAATTTCGCTGGTCCTTCAACCTGGGCTCCAAGCCTGTTCAAAAGAAACAAGAAACCCAAAAACTGTGTTTCCTTGCCATGTAAGGTACCTATAATTGGACAGTCATGTCATACTGGCCCAGGCACTGTAAAAGTTGGCCTAATCAGTTTGCATCCCGCCACCTAATGTGGGGTCCCAAACTGAGCAAGTGTCGCTTCTCACCCTGAGACTTGAGGCCCCATTAAAAAAAGACTTGAAATCTTGTCAATGTAGCAACAAACAAAACTCGAGTAAATACAGTCTTTCATTCTAGGACAAAGGGTCACAAATCGTGATGGGACGCACCAGAACAGTTCAGTAATGCATGTTCACATCCACTCCACAGTTTATATATATATATATATATATATATATATATATATATATATATATATAAAAATCATCTTGTGTTCACTTGGTTATTTGTTGCTGACACCATCAAAAAGACCAGAGATTCTGCACAACAGGGACAGCATCCCCATCTAGTGGCTCATAGGATGTACTGCATGCAGTAAAGGTGGTTCATTGCGGATGCCATCAAATTGGCCTGTACTGTACATCAGTTTGGTAGGATATAGCTATCAACAAAGATAACTTTTGCTGAAGGCATATATCATTATGGCAATGAAATAAAAACAAAACATACATTGGGGGGGGGGGGGGGGAAATGTCACATCTGAGCTGCCTCATTTATACATTTAGATGTATCCACCTTCAAAAGAGCATCTTAAGCCCGTATCAGAGTGTACGGTGGAGAGCTATCCACCGCAAATTTGAGGTGGAAAGCTTTCCACCTCAAGTCAGAAAATAAGTGCAGGACATCATAGTCACGGCCCACGGTGAAGTCCTTCACCCCGTCTAGACCGGTTCAGGTCGACCAATCAGTGAACGGGGTGTAGAGCCTGTCTGTCTGATAGTAAAAACAGAGAGATGTGTTGGAACTCGCGGTGGAAAGCTCTACACCGTGAGGAATGATGTAACGTTGTAGTTTCATGACTCAAAAAGACTCGAAAAGACTACACCGCGGTGTAGTCTTGTAACGTTGTAGTTTCAAGTTTCAGTCACAATCACAACTACGTTGTAGTTTCAGTCACAATCGCCTCATTGATTTTAATGGACCTCAATAACCTTCAAATATCCTCCCTCTCTAACTAAGGAATATCTTTTCGAGCCCAAACATGCATGCAGTGTGTTCTACAAACAGTTGTTTTTGTCTGCAACGGAAATGATCAAACTATGGCGTGGCACCGCAACAAGCTCCCAATGTGTTGGGAGCCTGTAGATCCGCTATTTTTGGCGCCTTGGCAGTGCTGGCCAAAAGGAAACTGTCATTGTTTGGGGTTGAGTTTTCTACAAGGACTTCTAAATAGCGTGTTCCAAATTATTATTTGCATACTGTATAATGTGGCATACAGTATGCCACATTATATTAAATATCAGAAGAGAGTAAGAGACAAACCACCCTAAAACAGAATTCCCTCTTTTAGTATGGACTTCTAGAGTGGAGTAAGTAATCTTTTGAATATGTCGTATATACAACTCTCTTACAAAGCAAGAAAGTGAAACTCCACAAATGATCTGTGAGTTTGCCAAGTGACAGATTCTGCAGCTTATATGCAGTAAAGATGGACTCTGCTGATGCAAAGTGCACAGACTGCACACACTATGTAGGTTTAAGCTTTTTTTAAACGGACAATATTGTACAATAAGCATACCATCGTCCTCCTATCCCAGGCAACCCACCCTGGGAGAACACCCATTGTGTTCACAAGGACTTTGCTGTTCATCTTTTACACTCCAAGCTCAAAGAAATCGCACATACTGTACATTTTGTTTTGGGGTGGAATGTTCCTTACATACATGAGCCCTAGCATCCCTATTCTAGGGCCAACATTTGGAAAAAAAATAGCAGATCTTCAAGCACATGACGCGCTGTGACGACCGTAGCCGAGTGGTTAGAGATTCCAGCCAATGTGTCGATGTGACAAACTGAGCAAGACACCTAACCCCTAACTGCTCCCTGAGCACTACAGACCAACGGCTGCTCACTGCTCCTAGGATAGGTAAAATGCAGAGGGGAAAAAATATATATGATGTGCAAATACCCACCCAAGGAGTGGGGAGCAAATTATTATTATTTTATGTTGCAAACATGTAGATTGATTTTCGCCTCAGGGATTTGGTTTTGAGGGACAAGGGGTGTAACGCCCAGGGAGACCCTGACCAAAAAACTACATAGGGCTTTAAGTAGTTCCATAAATGAAGGCTCAAATGTGAGTCTGGTTTCCTCCCCTTTTGTATTATGAAATATCAGCCGTCATGTCCATAACTTTTAAGTTTCACAAGTGTGCAAAAAAATAAAAAATAAAAATAACATATTAGGGTTAAACCATAACACACACACATTTTCACTTTCAGACATCTCTAACAACAACAATGACATCCAGCAGCATCTTTTCATTTAAACCTGTGTTCCGTGTCGCTACAGTCGCCTTCCTCATCCCTGCTGATTGCCTTGCATTGATACTGTACATAAAAGTTGGGTCTTTTATCGTGGCCTCGTGAGATATAGCATAACATTGTCTTGACTGTCTAAAAACCAAAGCCTCAGTTAGACAATGATTTGGCAAGTTACGTGTCTCTCTCCACTGGGACCTCACATCTCCCTGTTGCCATGATGACAGAAGTGATGTCTTTCTTGTTATGACAAACTGGAAGATAAAATCTCACATTATCTCTGGGCTTTAACACTGTAAGTTTCAGAGGCAGCCATCTTTGCCTCTGAAATCCAGCGCCATAAAATGTGGCTTATAGTGAATCTGGGTCAACTAATCTGATCTAACAATGCTGGTCATCTCTCCATGGCAATGTTATAGAGCAGGGGTCTTCAACGTTTTCAGGCTAAGGACCCCTTAGTTGAGAGAGAGAGATGAAGCAGGGACCCCCACAACCTTCATAGATTCCATATAGTTTCACTGTTTGACAGCACAATCATCAGTGTATTTTGGAATCATGTCAATTTGTGTTTTCAGATATGTAACCACTGTCAATACTTAATAAACTTGACCTTTCACTGCTGGATCTGCTCTTTTCCCCCTCTACACCAAAGCACTTTGCCAAAAATAGTTGATCTACAAGCTCACAACGCCTCACAGCGCAAGGCGTTATGAGCTTGTAGATCTGCTATTTTTGGCGAAAGTTCTCAGAATTAGGACACTATAGTTTAAGTGGTTAATATAAAAAAAGAAGAAAAAAAGGTTTCTATCACACAAATATGTGTAGGACCCCCTGTAGTAACTCTGATGACCCCCTAGGGGTCCCGGACCCCCTGTTGAAGACCCCTGTTATAGAGGTGGTACATTTGTAGTACAATCTAGCCAAACTGAAGCTATCAACACTTTCTGGAAATAACACGCCTGCAATGAGTGGTTGCTGAAACTCTGCACAGTACAGTATGATCCTCGCTTGGCAAACCTCGCAGCTCAAAAAAACAATAACACCGACAACACTTATGATTGCATCAATGAGAAAAGACCGTTAATATTAACGATGAACTGGCATGAGGAACTATACGTGTTACACAGGGCAGAAAAAAAATATTTCATGTTACAAAGGAACCTAAATGATGCTGTGATTTCTGCGAACAGCACACAGTTGGAATATCTTTTATTCTGACATTTTGTTCTTTTTTTTTCTTCTTCTTCTTTTTTCTCCAAAAAAACTCTTTGATATAATCTGTCTTTCCCCGTCAGCCCCTCCCCTGTGGTAAATATATAGCACAAAAATATAGGTGGTGAATGCTCCTGTATATATATATATATTTATATATATGCAAGTAGATTTACAGAACAGAAGATTCTGCAGCAATAACAAACAAAGGAGAGAAGCACTCGCAGAGTGCAGAATAAACAGTGGAGCAGAGTCCACATTATAGGGTGATTAAAACCCTGTCTTTTAGCCTGTCTATCTCTCTGTCTGAGGGCATGTCTGTCTGTCTGTCTGTCTGTCTGTCTGTCTATACCAGTCTGAAAGCCTGTCTAATGCGTCTGTCTGGCTCTCTGCACTTCTGCAGGTCTGTGACTGTCAGTGAGTGTCTGTCCGTCTGCCACAGACAATTAAATCCAAATTGAATAAGATCATGGCCCCATAACATTGTTCCATTAGCCTGCCTTTCTGTTGGTTTATTTTAAATATACTGCTGTGTCTTTCTGAAGCTAGTCTGTCAGCCCACCTGTCTCTCCTGTCTTCTTGTAAGCTCCTTGTATCGGCCTCTCTGTTTGTCTTCTCGCCGTAATAACCTTGTGTCCCTATGCGCTTCTTTTAATTGCCTTTTTTGTCCTCTCCGTTAAACCTTTAGTCGGCGGACGTCTCTACCTGTCGTCTTTCATGTCTATCTGTTGTTCTGCCTGCTTGTTTCTTTCTGGCTCTCTAACCTTCCTTATCCGTCCGTCTTCCAGTCTATCTCTCTGTCAGTAGACAGGTAGTGTTCCCGTTTAATGTGCTTTTTGTACCAGAGCCCTCCTCTGCTAGCCGCTTCTTCAGAGTCTATTTCCTCGCTTGTCTGTCCACAGCCCTCAGAATCCAGTCGGGCATCTCTTGTCCTCGGAATGTAGATTCCACAGGGGTCCAAGACACATCGTATTTGCATCAGGGTGGTGTATAGTTTGTCTGTACGGCCAATGAATGTTCTGAGCCGTTCTTTTTTCTTATATATTTTTCTTTTGTGGGGAGGGGCGGTAGGACACCTTAAATGGTTTCTTTAGGGTCAGAAGGAACAACCCCCCCCCCATTGATTAATTCCTATTCACTTGCAGCATGGTTTAGTGTTGTACTCTGCCTCCATCGGCGGTGTCGATATATCTCGGCACTCTTATCCACTGGATGAGAGGCAGGAGCTGAGTTTATCCATTAGAAGAGGCTTTAGTTAGTCTCCACTCATCTGTTCCGTTGGAGTTTAGTTTGTTTTTCTCTGATCCCACTTCAGTCAGAGTTTACATTTCTGTCTGTCGTGCTCGAGCACCGCTTCCTTTCAAAAAGGCTCTTTTCTCTACTTTCCGCTACCTCCAGTCCCTCAGAAAGAAAACATTTAAAATAAAGGCAGCAGAGAGCGGTGTAGTCGAGACTCGGGTTGTCATGGAGACCATGTGAGGAGGTTGTCTCCTCCGGTTGTCATGGTAACAGGGTTAAGGTAGTTGTCTTACTGTAGAGGACCACTCCGGATCACCTGTAGTCCGTGGTCAGGTCTGCTGGCGGTGCTGCCGCTACAGTCCTGTTACTACCAGTGCAAAACCCCTACAGGTCCCCAAACTGTACCCTGTTCTTCACCGCGTCCCCCGTTTGTACCATCCACTCCCGTGCCCCGAGTACTGATCCATTGGCCGCGCGCCGTGGCAGCCGTGATGCCGCGGCCGCTCTGGGACCTCGCGGCAAGGCTAATTTTCATAGCAATCGGAGAGGCAAATTGGCATGAGTAAAAACCCGCCCATTTTGTTGTGGTGGTGATTTGTCTGCATAATAATATGTCCCCATGGCCAGAGCACTGATACCAGTAATGTTCTCTCCCTCCAGCGCAGGATTGATGATCACAGTACCGAGATTGGGGCCCGAACGGGCTCTCTTCTCGCCAGGATACTCAGAAAATGGGGTGACGTCTAATGGAATCTGTCCAGCAGAACAGGGGGTCTTGTCGTCAATAGAGACTATACGACTCGGGTTAAATAATGGAATCATGTGACATGTTTGTGTCACGGTGAAGAGTCGGATTAGAGATTGGCTTTCGGGCCATCGGTGCTGGACCTGCTGTTGGATAAGGGTTAGTAAGGTTAGGAGGCTTCGGCCTTGATTTGTGGTACAGACTACTGTTTTCTTTTTTTTTCTTTGCTTCTGACGTCACACCTACAGTCTGCAGAGACTGTACGGAGGCTGCAGTGTGTCCATAAAATATAACAGCCGCTTTGTGTCGACCTATGCTTCAGTTGCTCTGTGGATACAAAACCGTGTGAGTAAAGTAAACCAATTGAGATCAGGTGGAAGAAAACCCCCAAAGCCCTGACCCAGTCTTGGGGTTAAGCTATAAGAGCTTAGTTTGAAATATAGTCCAGATAGACCCCACATTAGACCGACATGAATACTGTGTTGACATTTGGAGTAGAAAGATCGCCACGCTCGTCTCCAAAGCCTTGGACCAGTCTTGTGTCAAAGTTAGATATCTCAGTCTTTTAGTATTGGGTTAAGCCCATCCATTAGACCACTGTAAAGACAAGATTTGGTTTGAAGTGGATAACCTTCCATTCCACTGGGCAAGACTGAGTCTTAGGCTGGGTTGAGGGTCTCGCCTAACCCATCCTTAGACCATGTTTGCTGGCTGGTCCGGGTGAAAGCACACTGCTTTCCCCTCCACAGCCCACCAGTTTAGGGTTAGATATCCTTTAGGCAGGGGGTTAAGAGTCAGATGTCATCTGGCCTCAAACCATAGTGCAGACAGTGTTGAGATTTGGGTCGAACCGAACAGCCTTCCCCTCCACTGCCTTTGCATTGGTGTTGTACATGGGATTCTCAAAGGCGGCTTGGCCATTGTTGTTTTCATGAACTGAGCAGCCTGTGTACTGTGTCTTGGGAGTGGTTCTGTGAAGGTAAACACAGGAACAAAATACATTTAGTGTATTTGTTATAAAAATGCTACTATAGTAGCCTACAGTATGCTACAAGTCAACCTTTGAGTCAGGGAGTAATACATTGGGAAGATGCTATCTAGCTGCCATTCAGAATGGATCTATAGAAGACAGATTCTTTAACAGTCAGGATTAAAAGATGGATTTTATGATTTTCAGGAACAATGCAAGTTGTAAATGCATCACCAATATTACTCCATATACTAAACTCCCAAATACTAAACTAGGTGTACATCATCCAAACATCTGGAAAGAATGCACTGGGTTGCAATATATGTTGAGACGATACACTGTAATTCATACCTTTGTTTGTAGAGATAGAAGCCAAAACCCGTGAAAATAAGAGCAAAAAAAGGCACCAGAATAGCGATAGCCACAGAACTGCTGTTGGTACCGAGTGGAGGAGGGGTTAAGTTCTGACTCTCTGACATATTCAGACCTGGAATACACAAGGAGGAATGCGTGCACGCACACATGCACGCACGCGCACGCACACACACACACACACACACACACGCACGCACGCACGCACGCGCGCACGCACGCACGCACGCACACGCACACACACACGCACACACACACACACACACACACACACACACACACACACAAATAAACAAACAGGAAACAAAAACAGCAGGAAAAGGAGGATGTGATATCAAACTCATGCCACAACAGAGCATTAATCTTACCATTAGCAAATGATTTGTAGTTCTTAATTAGATTTGGTAACGACTGAAATTGGGGTGTAATTAAAGGCTAAATGGAAAGAGTTAGTATTGCACATCCCAATAAGTCTTGATACATCCGATGCTGGACTATTAAAAACAAGACAGGGTCTGATAATGTTGTTCAAATGTATTGTTACACCCCTAATTTGCAAAGGGGCTAATAAGACATGATAGGAAAGCAATATGCTGTGTGTGGACATATACCCTTCTTTACTTGTAATTAATGTCTACCCGTGTGAGCACTATGAAGCATGTTGCTTTGGTGCTATTGCGTGGTTTGTATGCTAGCTGGATTGTGTGCTATAGCTGCAGAACTGCAAACATCCCAACAACCCCCCAATTACCCATTGTCTGCTAGTATGAAAAACATAAATACAATATGTATCACATATAAAACATTGTGTAGTGTGCTTTGTACCAACTGTATCAACTCTTCATTGTTACAAAGAGCGTAGCTTTTTGATCTGTTACCACATCAGGCGAGCATACAGTAGCATAATTAGAGTGTAATCACCTAATCTTTGCAGTCCAAATTGCCCATAATCTTTGCCCTGGATGAAACCCTGGAATACATAACTAGAGCCATCAGGCTCAGCGGACACCTGGGGGAGAAGGGAGATAAGGAGTGCAGAGAAGGAGGGGTAGAGAGAGAAAGAGAGACGAAAAAGGAAGGAGGAAAGGGGATAGAGATAATCACAAGTCTTGATTCAATATTGAATATCGTCGTTGTCGGGTGGAAACCTTGTATGTCCAAAACCGTTTGTTTTGTATTTATAATTTTTTAAATGATTTAAACTAGAGAAAACAGCCGATCTACAAGCACACAACGCCTCGCACCGCGAGGCGTTGTGTGCTTGTAGATCGGCTGTTTTCACTATTTTGTGCGATGGCCATATGATGAAGCAGTGCTTTACTTTGCAAAAAAATAAAAAAAAATACAAATTTGAAACTTGGAGATACAAGGTTTCTGACGATATTTAACACATTATATTGCCTCATAACCCTGGCTTTTGAACGTCGTGTAATCACAGAGACTTGCACATTTCACAGATTACAACCATGACGATTGTTTCCTGTCGACTACCGTCTTTCACGAAAACAAAATAGAAACGAAATAAAAACTAAGCTATGATGACTAAAACTAAGACTAAACATTATTGACAATTTGGTCAACAAATAAAAACTAGACTAAAATGTTAGGGAGGGACTAGTGGAACAAAAGGACAAGTAATTTATGTTTGGTTGCTCTCTGGTGTTGTGCTCTGAAAATAGCCGATCTACCAACTCACAACGTGTTGCGGTGTGACGCGTTGTGGGCTTTTAGATCGGCTATTTTCAGCATGGAACCAAGTGTAAAATCAGGCATTACAACGCCATCAAGGCCCACAAAAAAAAATCGACAAAATCAATTGTAGATTTAGTTGACTAAAATCTTATGATATTTAGTTGACCAAAACAATTCAGAAGACTAAGATAATGACTAAAACTAAATTCTACTAATCTCAAACTAAATCAAAATGTGCTGTCAAAATGAACAATGCTTACGAATCCGTCCATGGTCCAGGAGTCATCGGTGATCTTGGTCGGTGAGACGACTGAATCCTTCAGTTGGTTCCCCTGGTTCAGCTGACTCACCTGGTACATCAGCAGTAAGAGTCTGGCCTCAGAGGCCTTATACACTCCTATAGGGATAGATAACACACACCTGGTTAACTAGGCATGTCAGCATCCTAAATCGATTTAAAGCTATACTATGTAAGTTGCTCAACTAGTGGTCAGTAGTGGTATAGCAAACCGCGGTCGCGTCTGCTTTTTTTGGCCGTTTTTCGCCGCGGACCGGGCCTCAGACCACCACGTCCGCCTGCACCTCGCCGAGATGTATCTTTAGAGGGGTCCCTGGTTCCCGTGCGTCCAGGCATTCCGGAGAAACGGACTCCTTCACCCGAGTATATGTTGTTGTTATGTTGAGGCAAGCTACTTCCTGAGAAGTCAGCAAGATGCGCTGTGATTGGCCGGCAGTGTATAATCCACGCTGTGATTGGCCGGTAGTGTATGATGACGTAATTTTGAGGCGAAATCCGGACCCCGGCCAGAATCATAGAAAACATATTTATAGAAGGCTTTAGGGGCTGAAATTCACGGAGTGGGTGTTCTAAAATTTTAGCGATTTAATAGTTAGATCAAATTTAAGATTTGTTTAATTGAAAAAGTTGCATAGTATAACTTTAAATCGATACAAACAGGTGACGATTTAAAGTTTACCATAATCACAGTAATCCTTAATCACATTCCATCATATTCAAGGGCTTTTGGAGAGAAATGAGTTCAGAGCACTACAGAGGGGAGGTGTGTGTGTTTGTGACCAGCTGATGCTTGTTGACACTCGTTAATGCACCAAAGAAGGCAATTACGGTATGTTTCTGCACTGTCAAATCGGTCTGCATCTATTCTAAGATGGCATCAAAGCCAAAGCCATTTGTTTGCAAAATAAATGTGTGTTTAACAAATCGTGAAAAATCGTGATTTGCGTGAATCGTTACTTTCCTAGTTACAAGACAATGGAGAGGAGGGGAGTGCTAGAGGTCGTCTTTATATGGGTTTCCCTAGACGTCACATGTTTAGATGGCAACTTAATCTAGTCTAGGGTAATCTCACCTGATAATTGGAAAGATCGGAAGGAATAAAGGACAAATAATAGGAACCAAACAAGCAACAAGAACGTTCTATATGAACTTCAAAGCGTGAGTGTTATAGCAAGGCAAGCTAGTCAACGGGTGTCCTCAACTATTGAAAAGATCAGCTGAACTCTGATCACCCGGACAGATACAGAATTGGTCGACTATTCTTCTGAACGGGATGGACAGTTAAAACTATAGTCTTCAACGAATCAAGGCTTTTATAATGACCAACACAGGCTGTGCTGTATATATCTTAGGTCAAAATAAGAATCTATCCCAACGTGGCAGACAATTTACTTGAACTAGTATTGCAGTACTAGCCCGATGATTAGATAGATATCCATCTATCGTCTGGTGCCAGGTGCATATTGAAAAGTGGTTAAGGACCAAAACCAGACAAAAACAAGACACAAACAATAACGCCTGGCAGACTTATTCAATTGAGCGTCTCCGCAGACATCCATTCACGGCCAAGGCAATCAGAGGCTTACATAGGATTCTCTCCAGCAGAAACCCAGACATGCTGACTCAGAGCCTCCATCACGGAGACGGTGGGGGTCTGACCGCGCGAGGCTGGCGTCGGCCTAACCACGCTTTACATTTGTTTTCATTCGCTCTGCGCCGGTGAGGAGTGATCTCTTCAAATTAAAATTTAAAGACCCGTTTGCTCTGCGTTGAGCACTGCCTCGGCCGCTATTGATCTAAAGCCGCACGGTTGGACCCGAGGACAGATGTTAAAAAGTCAGCTAACCGCTTGGTTTTGTGATCCAGTGCTCGTGCTCCCCATCCGCCCCGGGAACCAATCCCACACTCTACAGGATTTGTGTCTTAATGGAGTCTTAACCCCCCCCCCCCCCCCCCCCCCCCCCGCTGATACAGCTGTGGGATCATGTGAGGTCTGTGTGCGCAACTGTGCATGTGTGTATGCAGGCAAGTGAACACATAGACATCAAAGGGGGCTTGTTGGGCTTGAGCTTTTATCCATCTGTAAAAGGTGCCCTCTCCAGACCATGAATGCAGTTTTCACTGTGGTGAAGGAGATACAAATGCCCCCTTTCCATGCCATACCCGAAGGCAGCATTCAAGAGAATTGCCTTGTATCTTATGTCGTCAGCATCTTATGTCGTTACGCCGCATCTCCAGTATTGACTTGATTATGCTTAGTTCAGTGTGGCATCACTAACCGAAAATAGCCGACCTTCAAGCTCACAACGCGTCGCAGCGCGACGCGTTGTGAGCTTGGAGGTCTGCTATTTTCGATATTTCCACCAAAAGGCCCTTCTAGAAATGTCAGCCCCTGCCTCTCTAACATTCTCTGCATGTCCCTGTGTGTATGCGTGAGTGACAGGTGTGAGTCCTTGGGTATTATGTACAGGAATAACAGTAACATACAGTAACAGCAGCTCTAACCATTGCTAGTGCTGTAAAGCATGAGGTGCACGTTGTTGAGCTTTAAATACATACATATATTTCCACACCCACACCCATTACCTCATTAAGGCACGTTATCGTACAGTGCAGTATGCTGTAGGTGGACTATAGCAGCGATGCCTCATGAATCATACATTATTATTGTTCCATAATGTTGCTGTCGGGTAGCCTGGGATCCATCCTGCCTCCTATCTCCCAGACCCATTGAAAGAGAGAGTTACGTCACTTACGTCGACTCCCATAGTAAGCGTGGAAAGCCTATTTACTCTATGGTGGGAAGCTAACTTAGCCTAGCTTACTGGAGCCTGTTCTCATTCTTAGCGAGCCTCTGCCCCGTCCGCCCCCATTCATTTTTCACTCGCTGGTAAGTAGGTTCAGGTTCAGGTTTATTAGTCACATGCATATCCATACAGGTACAGATATACAATGAAATGCTTGTGCCAGGAGTAGACTAAATCACGTCTTTTTCACTCTTTTAATAATGTTATCTACCTTAGAGAGGCCCGTGAATGTGTTAAAATGGTGAAAAAGACGTGATTTGGTCTACTTACCAGCAAATTAATGACTCGGCTAGAATGGGGGCGGACGGGGCAGAGGCTCGCTAGGACGCCATGCGAAGCCACTTCCGGTCTGCGGCGAGTTCAAAGCATGACGCCACTCTCCCTAGAACACACTGCTATCTCCGTGCCCAAACGAGTGAAAGCGACTTCTGATTGGTCTGTGGAAAAGTTACTTCCTGACTTGCCTACATAATGGAAATACGAGTCAAATGGACCCCAGCCAGACCGAGAAGTGCAGTGAGAAAAAGACGAATCAGACTGGATCCCAAGCTAGCAGTTGGGTGGAAACCTCCTCCTATAAGTATGGTACAGAATTATCATATCTTATACCGTTGGCACCAAAAATAAAAGACTACACACTGTATTGAGGTGTATCTGCCTGAGTCACATGGGTGTACATTAATTAACAGATGGCTCATATGTGTAGAATTTGTTCAGAAAAATAAATAACATAACAATATACTACCATATTATGCAATGTGGTGCGCGTGCGCGCACGTGTGTGTGTGTGTGTGTGTGTGTGTGTGTGTGTGTGTGTGTGTGTGTGTGTGTATGCATGCGTGTGTGTGTGTGTGTGTGTGTATGCATGCATGCATGCGTGCGTGCGTGTGTGTGTGTGTGTGTGTGTGTGTGTGTGTGTGTGTGTGTGTGTGTGTGTGTGTGTGTGTGTGTGTGTGTGTGTGCGTGCGTGCGTGCGCGCGTGCGTGCACACCTGATAGGAGCAGCTCCATGTTGCTGTTGCTGAGGGTAACGTTGACTCTTCCTGTTGTTGCATTGAAGCTGGTGATGCTCAAAGTCATAGGCTGCTTCCTCCCACGGTAATTATAAGAACCCTTCCATATGTAGTTAGGAGCGAAGACATCATCAGGAACTATATATAGACAGAGAGCGTAGGGGGAGAGGGGAGAGGGGGAGAGGAGGAAGGGAACAGAAGAGATTCATGTCTGGTACTATACATGGGTCATATGGAGGGGTCTGTACAATCAGGGGACAAATATCTGACTACTGGCAATGGAGGACAATCTTGAAAATTCAGGACATAGAACATTTAACATTTAAGTTGAAAATAAAGGAAGAACTCTTTAATAAAAGATGGGAAAAGAAAGTGTATAAATGTGAACCCCTGTACATTTCTGTTTAATTTATTTTGCATTTGATTTTGATTTGATTGCATTTGTGTTTAATTTTGGAGTGTCTTGTTATTTTTGTTTAATTGGTGCAACAACAACAAAACAGTAGTGCTCGCATTCCTCTAAAGTCACCCCAGATTGAACCGTTATGTTCAATAAGGTAACAGCAGCTCCTCCAAGTGTAATTGCACAGAATTTTTCCTGGCACCACACTCGAGTGGGATCCAAGAGGCCAGGGGCAGCATATAGCACTGTAGGTCACAGGAGAGCGTTGCTGAAGAAAGCCAGACAGAACGCAACAGACTGGTACGGAGCAGAACAGGGGCACAACTGGGCATTGCGTTAAACCCATCCAGAACGGGTACACATTATTGTGTATCATTATTTTATGCTTTAACTATTGAAACATAGCAGATATACAAGCTTGTAGATCTGCTATTTTTGAAAAATCGCGAAAACTTCAATTTTGATCCGATTCTATAAGTGTCTTTTTTTTTAAGATTTGTTTTTGGGCTTTTTTGCCTTTATTGGATATAGACTGACAGGAAATGGGGGAGAGACAGGGAGTGACATACGGCAAAGGTCGGCCGGATCGGGAATCGAACCGGCGACGCCGACAGGCATTGATGCCAAAATGGCAATGCCTATATGGTATGCGCCTGGTCCACTAGGCCAACAGGCATCCCTATAAGTGTCTTTTGAATCCTTCTAAGGTTTTTGTTTCTATGTCAGCAATCTGGCCAGCCATCGTCAAAGAAAAGGTCCTTTTCACTTAACTGGAGCTCAGTTAGTCTGTTCTTGAGAGACTACTAGTGGTTCTCAAACTTTTTTCATGTGAAGGACCCCCAAAATGATATTTATTTGGCCACGGACCCCCATCACAAAATATTCAGTTCCAGGGACCACCCAGAAGCAATTTGAGTTACAAACGTTCGCTTTAAAAATACATATGTTCAAAGATTAGCACACATTTTCACGACTTTTTCAAAAATAGCAGATCTACAAGCTCGCAGCGCTGCACTCGGTGCCGCGCTGTGAGCTTGTATATCTGCTATTTTTCACTGGTTAAAGCATTCAATAATTCTAGGCCTAAATGGGTTAATGCTATTATACTCCATCAAATGTGGTCGCTCAACCAAGTGAAAGCCTTCAGCATCATTAGCGGGCTTCTCCCTGACTGTGATGGTTGCAGTCCACTTTGTGTACGTGCCATATAGCAACGAACCACCCGGGAACAGCTAGACGGGAATAGTGTGAGGCAGGGACGTGCCGGGCCCCTGATTCAGCCCGGGGAAAAAAAGAGTTGGAGAGGCCCTCATTGCGCGCTATAGGGAGAGATCTCTCTCTATAGCGCTGCTGCTGCTACTCAAAGATTTGCCGTTTCAGATCATGACAAGCGACAAGCCATTGGGCCAATTACACGAGTAAAATTTCGTCGTTGTCGGGTGGAAACCTTGTATGTCCAAAAGCGTTTGTTTTGTATTTATCATTTTAAAAATGATTTAAACTAGTGAAAACAGCCGTTCTATTTCATACCTCCTAACCGCCAGAGGGCGGTGTATGAACACCGTGGATATACATCACGCGCATGCGCAGAGGTCGAATTCTAATGACAACATAGTCACCCGTGACCCTGTGTGCCCGTGCGTGAGCACGTACACTGCCTACATAGGCATGACGCACACAAGGAACATCCTCTTTTCATCTTTTCGCCTAGAGCGCAGGTCGACACAGCAGCTGCGTTTGTAGTCTCGCTAACCTAAACCTAAACGGTACGGTGGGAGCTGCGGTTATTCGCCCTCCTAGTGACTACGTGGACTGCAAAGCTTGTTTACCCTGTTCAAGATGGGAATGAAAGCGTACGGTAAGTAACGGCTGATAATAGCCAATTGCTAATACTAGCGTCGAGAGTGTTTTCCGCTCCATAGAGCTAGATAGATACCTTGTATGGTAAGTAACGGCTGATGATAGCCAATTGCTAATAGACTAGCGTCGAGAGTGTTTTCCGCTCCGTAAAGCTAGAGTTTGCATTGTGTATTGTATTGATGACCCACGTGTGTAGCACGTCTGCCGTTCACTAATAGCGACGATAGCGTTCTCCGCTACACAGCTGTTGAGTGAACCCTGCATGGCAGCAGTGTGTTGGTGGTGAGTATTTTGGTAAGGATTGGCGTTCCACTGCATTGCTTCAGTGAATCCTGCACGGCAATAGTGCGTGGTTTGTGTGGCTACTATTAGCCTAACCAGCGTGCGGCTAGCGTTAGCACAGAGAGCGTTGTCCGCTCCACAAGCTAACGTTAGCTATTGTTTGTTTACAGCTGACGTTTGAAAGCGTGTTCGTCCGCCGCTAGCACTGGGCTGTATAGCGATTGGGTACAGCGTCGCACGTGCTGTTGGCTGGTAGCCTATAACTTCTGAGAGCGGTGTCCGCTCCTCCGCTACAGTTAAGCTGCATAGCTACATTGCTGGGTAGTGCAGTAGCACTGTGTGTGTGTCTACATTCTCCAGTCATGATGAACGCGTGTTCCCGGTGCGCCGCCGCTTTGGAGGTAGAGGATGGCCATGACTGGTGCCCGCGCTGTCTCGGCATTGACCATCTGAGGCAAGCCTTGACGACGGAGGCATGCACGAATTGCAGCTGCATGGCCTTAGCGGCGAGGAAGGCACGGCTTGCGGCAGCTGAGGGCAGTGACTTGCCTTCATCAGGGATGCCAGTCTTGAGCCCAGTGAAGGGGCTTTCAAAGAGCAAGCGCTCCCGTGGTAAGGACGCGATGGCTGAGAAGGCAGACGCCAAGAAGGGCCGTCGGGAAACTGCTGGTGTGGAAGGCACAGGAGGCAAAAGGAGCCAGCAAGAGACGGCTAATGTGGCAGGCACAGGCGCAAAGAAGGTGCGTCAGGAAGACCAGCCCCCCCCGTCGCACACGGTGGATTCGCTGGCCGCTGAGTTTGCTCAGATTAGGGCCCTGCTTTATAACCTGCAGCCCCGTACTCCTACCGCCAGTGCCGCTACCGTAGTGCCCCAACGCCAGGCTAGGCAGCTGGGCCTGAACCAGGCTGCAGCATGGGCTGCTGGTTTAAGAGATGAGGACGTCCTGTCTATTGCGGCCTCAGACTCTCTCTTCGCAAATGAAGTTTCCGAGCATGAGGAGCCAGATGAAGAGGTCCCTCACTCGGAGTCGAGCTCGCAGGGGTCAGGAGCAAGTGCTGCTACGACTACAGCCAAGGAGGACCTTCAGCTCGCCCTGTCACGGCTGGGTATTGATACCTCTACTGAAGTGCCCCAGGCCTCCAATGAGTTCTTTAGGCATAGAACGGAACCAGCTTTCCGTGTGCCGCCCTCGAGGGCTTTCATCACGGAGCTGCAATCCTGTTGGGCAGATCCCAAGTCGGATCGTCGCCCGTCGCAAGACTGTAGAGCCATGGGTGCCATGGCTGATGCGGCACAGTATGGGTTGGACCGTATGCCAGCGGTGGAGAATCCAATCGCTTCCCTGGTGGTGTCACCAGAGGAAGCCCTTAGTCAGGTTCCTAGGTGCCCGCTGGCCCAATGCAGGCTTACTGACGACTACATCACCAAGGCCTATGAGTCAGCAGCCCGGATGGCGCGTGTGGGGAATTCAATGTCCCACTTTATCTTGGCCCTGGACAAGTCTCTTGTGACGGCGGGGGCGGATGCTGCGACACAGAGCCTGAGTGAGGCTTCACTCAGGGCCTTTGCCTACATGTCTAAGGACTTGGGGAAGGTGATGTCTACCTTGACCTTGGCTCGTCGCCAGGTCTGGCTTGCACAGGCCCCTGTGTCTGCGCAGTGCAAGAAGAAGCTCTGCAAGCTGCCTGTTGCCCCAGGCCAGATATTTGGGCCCTCAGCTCAAGAGGCCCTGGACCGCGGCCTTGAGGCGAAGAAGTCTAAGCGTCAGTTCGCAGACTTGTGCCGGGAGCCCACACGTCAGTCAAGGCGCACAGGCACTCAACGCTCAGCATCTCGTGGTCAGAGCACATCGTCATCGGCGGCTAGATACTCCTCGTTTCAGCAGGACCAGCCCCAACGAGCACCCCCACAGCCCACTTTTAGGGAGCCCAGAGGTAGGTCCCCCAGGCGTGGGGACGGCCGATCATCAAAATCATTCAAGGGCCGGGGGAGTCGGGCGTGACTCCCCCGACCCGGGCCCCAGCCGGTTCACCCCAGAACATCTAAGCCGCTGGGAAGCCCTAACTTCGGACCCCTGGGTACTTTCCACCATATCCGGAGGTTACAAGATTCAGTTCAGTCGTCGGCCCCCAGCATTCACCGGGGTGAGGATGACCGTGGTCGACGACCCGCTGAGGTCTCAGGCCCTCAGACGGGAAATTACAGAGCTCCTAGTGAAGGATGCCATAGAGTGTGTACCTGGTTCAGCAAGGCTAAGAGGGTTCTACTCGACTTATTTTCTTATCCCGAAGAAGGATGGCACACTTCGGCCAATCCTCGATCTCAGGAATCTGAACCAATTCCTGAAGACTTTTCATTTCAAGATGCTGCGCCCAGTGGACGTTCTCCAAGCTGTGGCAGCAAGGGACTGGTTCACCAGTATAGACTTAAAAGATGCTTATTTTCATGTGCCAATAGCACCGGACCACAGACAGTTCCTCCGTTTCGCCTTCGAGGGTCAGGCATACCAGTTCCGGGTCCTTCCGTTTGGCCTTTCTCTCAGCCCCCGGGTCTTCACCAGGTTCGTAGCGGCGGCGCTGGCCCCGCTCCAGGACAGAGGGATGCGGATTCTCCCGTACCTCGACGATTGGTTGGTGTGCGCGTCGACTCGAGGACAGGTACTCAGCGACACGTCGGCCCTCTTGAACCATGTGGCACAACTGGGGCTCACAGTGAACCTCACCAAGAGCTCCTTGACTCCCAGTCAGGAAACGGTATTCATTGGAATCTCCCTCAGCTCTGTTTCAATGATGGCCTGCCCCTCTCCACGGCGAGTGGACATCATCCTGGAGCTTGTGTCTCATGTGCGGAGAAGCACCACGCTCAAGTATGGACTGCTCCTCAGGTTGCTGGGTCTATTGGTGTCGGTATCCAGGATTGTGCCTCTTGGACTCCTGTCAGTGCGTCCTCTGCAGGTATGGGTCAACGGCTTGGGCCTCGACCCCGAGAGGGACCAGGAGAGTCTGGTGACGGTCTCCAGCCATCACCGCCGATTGCTAGATCCGTGGAAGAGAATGGAGAGACTGTGCCGAGGCGTGCCCGTGGGTGCACTACCCTCCCGTCGGGAGTTGGTGGTGACGGACGCTTCCCGTTCAGGCTGGGGGGCCGTATGGGAGCACAGGGCAGTCAGAGGGTACTGGGGCCCTCAGGAGAGACGCCTACACATAAATGTGCTGGAGCTCCGAGCAGTGTACTTGGCCCTCAGATGTTTCCTTCCTGCCTTGGAGGGGAGGCATGTCCTTGTCAAGTCGGACAACGTAACAACAGTGTACCACGTGAACCATCAGGGTGGTGTCAGATCCGCGGAGTGCCTGCTGGAGGCCCAGAGGCTCCTCAAGTGGGCTTTTCCTCGCCTTCGCAGTCTCCGGGCAATGCATCTACCGGGGGTCCGCAACCAGGCAGCGGATATGCTGTCCCGTCAGCCTCCTCCACCGGGGGAGTGGAGACTGAACCCGGTCGTGGTCCAACAAATCTGGGAAAGGTACGGCAGGGCAGAGGTGGATCTCTTTGCCTCAAGCGAGTCAACGCACTGCCGCCAGTGGTTCTCCCTGTCGGATCCAGCCAGTCCATTGGGACAGGACGCGTTCGCTCACCCATGGCCACCAGGCCTCTTGTATGCGTTCCCTCCTTTGCCCATGCTCACGCTGACACTTCACAGGATAGCCACAGGCAGTCACACAGTGCTGCTGGTGGCTCCTTACTGGCCAGGGAGGATCTGGTTCCCCATGATCAGGCGCCTTCTCAGTGGAACACCTTGGCCCCTCCCGTCGAGGCGGGATCTCCTGTCACAGGTAGAGGGCCGCATTTGGCATCCCCAGCCAGGTCGCCTTCAACTTCATGTCTGGCCCCTGAGGGGCCAGGTTCTCTGCTAGAGTCCTGCGATGAGGCAGTTGTCCAGACCCTGCTAAACGTTCATGCGCCCTCCACAAGAGCGCTTTATGCAAACAGGTGGAAGCTGTTCTGCAAGTGGTGTGAGTCTCAACACGTGGATCCAGTCAGGTGCTCTGTGCAGAGACTGCTGCGGTATCTTCAGACGTTGCTGGTCAAGGGGCTCTCATCCTCTACTATGAAGGTGTACGTTGCTGCCATCTCAGCTCGGCATGTGCTGGTGGACGGTCGGACGCTGGGGTCTCATCCGCTGGTCAGTCGGTTTCTGAAGGCGGTGCTCAGATTGCACCCCCCGCACGTGGCTAGAGTGCCCTCGTGGGACTTGCCTGTGGTCCTGGAAGCTTTATGCTCTCCGCCGTTTGAGCCGCTGGAGCAGGCTGGTCTCAGGTGGCTGTCTGCTAAAACCGCCTTTCTCCTTGCCATCACATCTGCCAAGCGAGTGGGGGAGCTCCATGCCCTATCTGTCGCTGTGGACTGTTTGAGGTGGTCCTCGGATGGCTCTGGGGTTACCATGTGGCCCAACCCCTCTTTCCTTCCGAAAAGGATTTCAGCCTTTCACGTCAACCAGCCTGTCACTCTGACAGCTTATGCTGCGCACCCAGGGGCGGGGGGATCGAGTCACGATGTGCGATTGTGTCCCATTCGGGCCCTGAGGCAGTACATTGACAGCACAGGGGCATTTCGGAAGTCGGATGCTCTCTTCCTCTGCCATGGAGGGCACAGGAAGGGACATGCTCTGTCCAAGCAACGTCTTGCTCACTGGATCGTTGATGCCATTTTGCAGGCTTATGTGCGGAACGGGCTGCCAGCTCCTCCAGTGAGGTGCCACTCCACCAGGAAGGTGTCCACCTCCTGGGCGGCACTGAAGGGGGTCCCACTGATTGATATCTGTGCGGCAGCAACGTGGGCTTCCTCCTGCACGTTTACCCGCTTCTACCGGGTGAATGTTGCTGCTCCTCAACGGGTCCAGATGGCTGTGTTGTCGGCCTCCTCGACCTGCAACTGATGGTTGGTGAGTGCTGGTTCCTCGTGACCATGTTGATATACCATATCCACGGTGTTCATACACCGCCCTCTGGCGGTTAGGAGGTATGAAATAGAACGAGAGTTATGCATATAACTATGGTTCTATGAATACCGGATAACCGCCAGAGGTGTCTGTCACTCGGCATCCCGACGAAAAGATTTTCAGGAGGATGTTCCTTGTGTGCGTCATGCCTATGTAGGCAGTGTACGTGCTCACGCACGGGCACACAGGGTCACGGGTGACTATGTTGTCATTAGAATTCGACCTCTGCGCATGCGCGTGATGTATATCCACGGTGTTCATACACCGCCCTCTGGCGGTTATCCGGTATTCATAGAACCATAGTTATATGCATAACTCTCGATCTACAAGCACACAACGCCTCGCATCGCGAAAAAAACATCAAATTTGAAACTTGGAAATACAAGGTTTCTGCCCGACAGTGACGATTTACTTTGTAGACTGCCCAGCCCCCAAAATGGAACGAAGGCCGTCATTTTATTTGTAATTTCTTTTCTAATGGCCGGCCTGGACCGGCCCGGGAATGAACCGGCCGTTTGGGAGTTGTCCCGCTTTTCCCAATGGCCAGCACGTCCCTGGTGCGAGGAGGGAAGGCACTATAGAAAACAGAGTACAGAGTATCAGGGAGCGGAGAGGAGTGAATATAGAGCTAGTAATTAACGGAGCGGAGAAGAACTGACCGTTCAGTTTGGGGCTTGGAGTCCCTGTTGCTGGTTTGACGGGTTTCTTCTTCTCTCCAGCTTGACACACACGCACGCACGCACGCACGCACGCACGCACGCACACACACACACACACACACACACACACACACACACACACACACACACACACACACACACACACACACACACACACACACACACACACACACACACACACACACACACACACACACACACACACACACACACACACACACACACACACGCACGCACACGCACACAAAGAGAAGAAAAGAAACGGTTTTATCTCTGTACATCTTCATCAAAATACACCCCCACATATACTGTAGCTTTCTAAGGACCCCAGGGGCGTCTTTTGTAGTGATGCTGCGTTCACGCTAGCAGATACAAGGCGATAGGCTGCAAGGCATTGTCAGTTGAAGGCAGTGACATGAAGACACAAACCCACGCCCAACACAACTTGTAGCTTTTGGCAACAAAAGCTGCAAAAATAAAGTTGAGCTGCCTTCAACTACAGCACTACCAATGATGCAGTGACAACTGACAAGTCAATCATGTTTTTGTGGTCATTTTTGAAACATCGTGAAAATGTGTCTTTGGATATTTTTACCCGATTCAATAAATGTCTTCTAAATCCTCAGTGGTTCTCAAACTTTTTCCAGTCAAGGACCCCCAAAATTACTTGTATTTGATCTGATCTGATCTGAAAATATGTTCTTCCAGGGACCCCCCAGAAGCAAATATTTGAGTTACAAATGTTCGCTTTTAAAAAGATATTCAAAGATTTGCAAAAAAATTCACGATTTTTCCAAAATAGAAGATCTACAGTAGATCTGCTATGATTTGGTTAATGATGTCAACGAACGACATTTCAACAGCAACTCAGTGACAGTGTAGCTGGCGACGCTTGGTCTTTTGTAGCCTTTGCAGCTGCCAACTGGTAACACAATTAAGTAATGTGCGCCACAAATAACTGTATACAGAGTTTTACACTATTCAAGTTAATGACACCACATCCACCACTGATAATTATAAAGTATTGCATTGTATTTCTTTTACCTCTACATATGGGCATCTTTCCGGTCCACGTCCCATCACTCTTACACACCCTGTGCTCGGAGCCGCCGGCCAGGAAGTAGCCAGGCTGACAGCTGTACACCAGGGTGTAGCCAAAACCCGGCAGGTCCATCCCGACCACGTCCACGTGGAGCGGACTCTCTGGCTGCTTGCAGGCATGCGCTGCGGGGGAAGGGAGGGAGGGAGGGAGATGGACGGAGAGATGGAACAGCGACAAAGACAAAAGGTTGCATAGGACAGCATGTGCAACACAACGACAGAAAGAGAGACGGAGACGGGCAATGATAGAGAGCAGGAGGCAGAGAAAGAAGTGTAAAGCAAATGAAGTGACACTACGTCTTCACAACGTGGTTGACTTGGTAGCACATTATAAATAGATATACTGTATAACCTCTGTCATACATGCTTGAGGGTGCAGTCCATGTTAAGTCTGATTGACAGGCCGATGGCAGAACTACGTGTCTAACTATAGTACAGTACACGCCTCTCTCTCTCTACCTATTTATCTGTCTGTCTGTCTGTCTGTCCATTATCTGTCTATTTTGCCCTTCCATATAGAGAAAGACAGGCTGGACAACTTTAAGGGAGAAAGGGAGACAGTGTGCAGTGTCCCTGACCAGCAAGGCAAAGGCGTGTTTCCCGACGCTGACCATATAATACACTTGACCGCTAGACATCAAACGGCAAGGAGCTCTCTCTATGTCTCTCTTACGTATGCACTCGGGCTGTGTTCCGCTCCACGTCAAGTCGGGCTGGCACGTTCTGGAGGAAGAGCCTTGTATCAGATGGCCTGGCTGGCATTGAAACGACACCACACTTGCCACCTATAACACAGAGGGGAGGAGGGAAAACAGACAAGCGCGTTGAAGTTGAGAGCTGTAGCTTGTTCGGCCTTGAATCGTATGGCTCACTGGCAGTGAAATGATACAACGTTGCCCGTGTAGAGGTCAGCTGGATGGATGGATGGCTTGATGGATGACATGCGACATATACGTAGAGAGAGAGAGAGAGAGAGAGAGAGAGGGAGAGAGAGAGAGAGAGAGAGAGAGAAGGGGGGAGAGAGAGAGAGAGAGAGAGAGAGAGAGAGAGATAGATAGACAAATAGATAGATAGATAGATAGATAGATAGATAGATAGATAGATAGATAGATAGATAGATAGATAGATAGATAGATAGATAGATAGGAAAAGGTGATAATAGCCATTTTGGTTAGAACTGATTGAAATTGACTTTGTAAGTCAAGTTTAAAATTATACTAAATATATTTTTAAATGTCCAAATACATTTAAAATATTATCAAATTATCTCATGGCACCCCTGGACTGCCGTCGGTCGCGGCACCCGAGGGTCCCCCGTCACCCACTTTGAAAACCCCTGAGATAGATAGATACAACCACTTGAACCCTAGCATCCCTA